>NW_024870740.1:4530000-4832500 GCF_019054845.1 Dipodomys spectabilis
CAGTATTTTCCTTAAAAACAAGCCTAACTCTTCTCCACATAGACTTTTTATTGGTTGGGACCTTTCTCACATATTTGCTAGTCCTTCAATTAAACATTACCAAACAAGTTGTGAGGTGCTGATTATATTTCTTCTTCTTTTTTTTTAGATTTAAAGGGTGTTAATTGGGGTAAATGCCCATGAAGACATATGTAGATATATTTCATTAAAACACATCTGGGCATTTAATTGATTGCCCATAGAGTGCAGTACACTACTTGGGGAGAACACAACTGATTGAGTGCTACCACGTGAAAGTTACTCTAGCAGACTTCTTATGTGGAAAGAAAGTGCAACTTTATGGGACAAGATGGAGGTTAATTATACAAATCTATATGGAATGTGCAAGACAGGAATGTGAAAGTCAGTGATAGAGCACTTTCCTGGAGTACACAAGGCCCAGCGCTGCAAAAGAAGGCAAGCATTTAAAATGGGCAAGAGCGGGTACTTGCCATAAAAAAAATCAACGGAGGCATTTCTCCACAAACCAGCAGCCATGGCAAATAAGCTGCCCTTCCCTGGGCTGAGCACACAGCATGTGTCAGTAATAGACCTCTACTCAGCCCTGGAATCCTCAACACAGCTATAACAACCGGTAGGAGTTCATCAAGGTATTAACAAATATTTATTGAACACCTACTAGGCCCCAGACATCATATCATGAGCTAAGATATAGCAGCAAATCATGCAACACATACTCCTGCTCCTTCGGAGGATGATTAAGTCTCAACCTCACTAATCCTGCAAGAAGGCAGGAATTTAATGGAAATAATATATTTCATCCCTAACTTAGACTACCCATGTGCCATTACATCTTGACCCTCAGAAGATGTAAGGTGAGAGAGATAGAAAACAGGCACAACTATTCCAATGGATGTTTAATTTCAAGTTTCCAGGACTTAAATTTCTGGATGATTAGAGTAGTGAAAGAAGGGTACTCTAGTTTACATGCTAGAAAGAGGGTGTATTGGTGGGTGTGGGGATACATTGATACATGTCTGTAATCCCAGCATACTTGGCTTCTAGAAGGGGCAGGAAGATCATAAATTCAGGGCCACCTGGATTATATAGAAAGAGAGGGAAGGAGGGAGGGAAGAAAGGAGAGGAAGAAGAAGGGTAGGAGACTAGCTGAAACCTCTTCCAATTTACTCCAATATAACTCACTTTAAATGGTGAGAAAGCTTATTACTTTACTATGTCAGAGACTGAATTGTCCCCCAAATCCTATAATCATATCTTCCTAATTATTACATGAGCATTCACTGCCCAGAATATAAGCTACTTTTCCCAGCCTCCCTCATACTAAGTTTCAATCAACAGGAGACAAGCACAAGTGTGCATAAAGTCCTCAAACATAAATGTTCTTCACTTTCTTCTTTCTTATACTTTACTCTTTCAGCTACCTGTATGACCTGTGCCATTTCCTTTTTCTTTCTTTTTCTTTTCTTTTCTTTTCTTTTTTTTTTTTGTCTATCATAGGACATCGGCACTGTCCCTGGGCTTTTTTACTCAAGACTAGTGCTCTACCACTGTAAGCCATAGCACCACTTCAAGTTTTCTGGTGGTTAATTAGAAACAAGAGTCTCATGAACTTTCCTTCCCAGGCTGGCATAGATCTCAGCCTCCTGAGTATCTAGGCTTACAAGCATAAGCCACAGATACCTGCTATCATTATCTAAATTTATGAATATAATGCATCCCTTTTTTATTAGCTCGTATCAGCTAAACAGGAGTGGAGAAGTTAATGTTACATCTCCATACATCTCAACATTGTATTCCAGGCAATTTCATCCCTTTCATCGCACTCCTTAAGACCAGTGCCACCATTATCTTTCTTTGTGTGTGTGTGCGTGTGTGTGTGTGTGTGTGTGTGTGTGTGTGTGTGTGTGTGTGTGTGTGTGTGTGTGTGTGTGGCAGTCCTAGCGCTTAAAACTTCCTGAGCTTTTGTGGTCAAGGCTATTACCTTACCACTTAAGTCACAATTTCACTTTTGACTTTTTTTTCTTAATTGGAGATAAGAATGTTACAGGCTTTCCTGCTTAAGCTGGCTTCAAACCATAATCCTCACATCTCAGCCTTTTGAGTATTTAGGATTACAGGCGTGAGCCACCAGCACCCAGCTAAGTGTCATCATCTTTGATCTTAAGGACATAGACTCTACCCTGGAGATTCTAGAATGATGCTCTGAAATAATGTTGGGCTGAGAAGTTCATTGAGTAGAGATGCCATGCCAGCTCTAACCTGTGTTCCCAGTGACTTTTCTCTGAAACAGACTTAAGCTTCCTCCAGCTTAAGTCGTTTCCCACAGCCAGACCGTCAGGCACTGAGGGCCGCAGGAAGACCCACACTTGTGCAGAGCTGATACATAGAACCAAAGGAAAACAGAGCCTGGCCAGGAAAACAGGCATAAACTTAAACATTCCCTCAGTAAAAAAAAAAATTGAACTAGGCCCCAAATCTAACCCCCTCCTGACTATCCAGATGCTCAAAACCCACTTCATCATGCATCTGTACAGCGCTAGAACATTCCATCAGAATCTCATGCAATGGTCTGAGACATTGGTCAGGTACTCATACTAGTTAATGAGTCTGTGATTGTTGGCTTTATGCTTCCCAATAGGCCATGCCAATCTGAACCTTCTAACCTGAGTACACCCATGAAACAGACGGTTCTCAAGTGTGCCTTGCCATTCTCTCAGGGTTTTCTTGGAAAACAGCAGGAAATGTCCTCCTGGCCAAGGTACAGTGGTTGCTGAGCAACCTAGGAAGAAGGCTTTTTCTTGAAGCAAAAGCTTTATAGCTTGGAAAAGAGGAGGGCATAACCACTCCACAGATACTAAAACACATAGATCTTCAGCTCTCTCTCCAGTATCTACCAGAAATACCTCATGAGAAGCAGCTTCTCCACAGAGATTTGCACCAAGGGATATAGCCGCATGAAAGGTGAGGTGGCACTTAATGGTTTATGTACAAGCATCATGAATTGATGCAATCCCCTTCACGCATGCTCAGAGTCAACTCCAGAAAACCTGTGGGAGTCACGCACAAGGGACTACCCCTAAGCCAAACTTTGTGGTTAAATTGAATTAAGTGTTTTAGGTGTCACTTTTTTTTTGAAAAAATAAACTGTATGACCCACTTACCAGAGCAGAAACTGCAGAACTACGTAGAGCTTTGTGCTTTCCCAGGAGAGATGGTGCAACATTCTGATTCTATAATGGTAGGCTTTCCATCAACCATCATAGAAGACAGGCTCAAAGGAAAACATGGGTTCTTATAAAAATGGGTGCCATCCTTCCGACCTGCTAGTTCTTCTGTGATCCTCACCAAAGGTAGAGTGGTACAACACACTCCCAGAGTGACACATTGCTTTACAACCTGTTCTCGGCAGCATGTCATCCTTGCTCTTAGAACTGTCAGCCATGTGTGGTTTTTTTTTCCTTACTCCTCTGTATATATATATATATATATCTGTATATGTGTGTGTGTGTGTGTGTGTGTGTGTGTGTGTGTATGTATGTATATATGAAGGCATTTTGTGTGTTCTCTCCTAAATTTTTAATCCACAGTTACTATGGGCTTAATAAACAAATCCCAAACTTCCCTAAACCCATGATATGCAATACAATAATGTGTGTACATGTTACCAGACGGTGCACTGGTAATCAAAAAAGGCAACCTTGGGAATTACTGATATGTTCAGAGTTGAGGTTGAGATACAAAACAGTTGAGTTATTTAAAAGCAAGAATAACCTAGTTAATGAGCTTATGGACTTGTCCTCAATAAAACGTGGCGGGGGAAGGGAGGTTGGTCCTAGGGCTTGAACTCAGGGCCTGGGTGCTTTTGTCCTCAAGGCTCATGCTCTACCACTTGAGCTACAGCTCCACTTCTAGATTTTTTTTTTTTTTTTGGAGGTGGGAAGGTGTTTAACTAGCAATAAGTCTCACAGACTTTCCTGCCTCAGCTGACTTCAAACCAGGATTCTGAGATCTCCACCTCCTGAGTAGGTAGGATTATAGGCATGAGCCATTGGCTCCTGGTTCTCAATGAAACTTTTTTTGTGTGTGCCAGTTTGGGGACTTGAACACAAGCCTTGTGCTCTTGCTTTGCTTTTTCATTCAAGGCTGATACTCTGCCACTTGAGCCACAGCTCCACTTCTGGCTTTTTGCTGGCTAATTGGAGATGAGAGTATTTCAAACTTTTCTGCATTGGCTGGCTTCCAACCAGGATATGTCAAAGACAGGATCCTTCTGTGCATGGAACCTGAACAGGTAGACCCATGATGCGGACTGACCTTGTCCAGGATTTTTCTAAAGTTCTAAGGCAGCTCCCTCTGTTCAGTGCAGTGGCCATGGCTACTTCAAAGGGATTCAGCTTCAGAGCTCAACTTTCATTCTTCCAAAGCTTCTTTGTCATACTGAGAGAAGAGGTGAACCTTCCCCAATTTTCCTCTCACAGTCATTTTTCTGCTTGCTTGCTCATTCAGAATCTTGCAATGGTGTATAAATCAAAAATGTTCTTTAAGAAACAATTAGACACATTTAATCAAAGTGTCACAAATATGCACCCAAAGTCAATTCACTGTTAAGTTCTTTTCTCAGTGAAACTCACTCATTTGCACTATTAATATGCACTAATAACATTTTGAGAGTTGTTCATCAGAATTTTGTATTATGTTGATTTAATTGCAATAACAGCCACCATAATCCAATATAAAAGCTTTTACAAATACTTATAGCCTCTTGTTCACAGAAACAACATACACATATGTTGTTCAAAACTATACTGTGTTGATCAACAGAAAATCTTCCAGTACATAAATAGAGAATATTAAGATAAAATTCTAAGAGAACAAAAAGAGATAAAAGTTCTAGAAAGTGAAAGAAAGAAAACTTGTATCAGTAAATTGTGTGTTTATGTGTGTCTGTGTATGTGTGTGTGTGTCTGTGTGTGTGCCAGTCCAGGGGCTTGAACTCAGTGCCTGGGCGCTGTCCCTGAGCTTCTCTACTCAAGGCGAGCACCCTGACACTTGAGTCACAGCTCCACTTTTGGCTTTTTGGTAGTTCATTTCAGATAAGAGCATCATGGACTTTTCTAACTCAGCCAACTTTGAACCACAATCTTCAGATCTCAGCAACACGAGTAGCTAGAATAACAAGTATGTGGCACTGACAGATATCAAAAAAAAAAAAAATACTGGTATAGTAAAACCTGCTCATACTTTTTTTTTTTTTTTTTTGGTTGTGGGGCTTGAACTCTAGGCCTGGGCGCTGTCCCTCAGCTCTTCAGCTTAAGGTTTAGTGTGCCAACCACTTAAGCCACAGCACCACTTCCAGTTTTCTGATGGCTTACTGGAGATAAAAGGCTCACAGACTTTCCTGCCTGGGCTGGCTTTGAACTGTGATCTTCAGATCTCAGCCTTCTGAGTAGCTAGGATTACAGGTATGAGCCACTAGCGCCCCACTGCTCATGTATTTTTTAAACAGGTCATAATTCTGTTGGATTATATTCCATAAGATTCATTAAAGTAATAAGTATTTTTCATTTTAAGTATCAGTGTATATAAAATAGTAGTATCCACAAAACCCTTGATAATTATTCCAAATTTTAGTGACAATATTAGATGGCTTTTGTTTGTGCTTGTTCTAGGCTTGAATTCAGGGCTGAGTGGTCTTCTTGAACTTTTTTGCTCACAGTTAGCACTCTACCACTTCAGCCACAGCTCCACTCCTTGGCTTTTTGGTGGATAATTGGAGATAAGAGTCTCACAGACATTCCTGCCTAGGCTGGTTTTGAACTTCAATCCACAGAAATCAGCCTCCTAAGTAGGATTGCAGGCATTTGCCATCAGCACTCAATTTAGATGGTTACTTTAAGTGTTCAAAATTCATTTCATAGATATCCAAGCAAAATATTTTATTGTCATGTGTATGATGAAAAGGGAATTTGCTAGGATAGAGTGGAACAAATAAGCACAGCATTCATCAATGCTATCATGACAACAAAAATCAGAGTAACCTTTATTTAGTTCAAGAGGGTCACATTTAGCACAATTTTAAGATCTGAGAAAGGGCCAAAAGGCACCAGGACCTTTCAATGAGATAGTCTGGATGACTACAGAATTTCCAAGCATCCATCAGTGAGCATCCTTCATCCCATATTTCTCTTTGAAAGAATGCCTGCACTTGATGCTTCTGAGACTTCAGCTATCACTGTAATACAATTCTCTTGTGTGCCCTCACTAGGATGCTATTACAAAACTCAACTCATTTCTTTTTTTTTTTGGGTCCGGTTGTGGGGCCTGAACTCTGGGCCTGGGCGCTGTCCCTCAGCTCTTCAGCTCAAGGCTAGCGTTCTACCACTTGAGCCATAGCGCCACTTCCAGCTTTTTTATTTTTTTTGCGTATGTGGTGCTGAGGAATCGAACCCAGGGCCTCATGCATTCAAGGCAAGCGCTCTACCACTGAGTCACCTTCCCAGCCCTCAACTCATTTCTTTTAAATTTACACTATAGGATTGTGTCCCTAAAACAAGTTTTAAGTTTTCATTATGCCTTTTCTAGCATACTAGCATAATAAATTTTTAAATAAAAACTTGCCTATCATGAAGGTAAACTCACTCTGCATATCCATTCTGACTGGGTCTGCTGAGAAGACATTCTGTTTCTGCTACTGAGTTTAACCCCGGTCTTCCAAAAATGATGGAAACATCTGTTTCATTGCCGAGTGAGAGTTGGGGATAACTCTTGAAGTTGGAGGATTTAATCCTTCTCCCAGGCTCAGAGAATGTGTGCAATTGAGAAACAGTGACCAACATGCCAACATGGTCATTTCATTTTCTCTTGACAATGAGACAAAATCATATTGTTTATAAATTTCCTATAATACTTTTCATTTGCCACTGTCTGGAGATATAATGTTATAAAACTATTGGATCTCTTATAACCAAAGCTAGCTGAACTTCAATGACATCAGACTAAAGAATGGGAAAAAAATCCTCCAAAACATTTCTTTAGCAATATGTTGAACTGAGTTAATTTAAAAATAAAATAATTTGCATAGATCCCAAAGTTTGGTAGTGAGTTTAGACTTTTACAGCTAAAAGAAAAGAAAGAAGAATGAGGAGGAGGAGGAAGAGGAAAGAAAAAGGGAAAAAATGAAAAAGAGACATAAGGAAGGCATAAATGAGAAATGTGACTGCTTCTAAGATTTTGTAACTGTACAGAAGCCCTTAGAAATTACTGGGTCTATATAAGTATTGCTTTACATAGCCATTTACTATCACATTCTCTAAATATCTTGTCAGAAAGGTATTTGAAAGCTGGATGCTTTCATCCAGCTGCATGAAAGCTGGATCCCAACACTGAAAAAGCTGAAGTAAAAAAATCATCAGTTCACAGCCAGCCTGGGCTACCGTGTGAGACTCCCGTCTCAAATACATGTGTGTAGATGTGTGTATGTGTGTGTTTGTGTGATAATTTATTAGATAAGTCAATGCATTTAAACAAATAGATCAATCTAGAAGAAAGAGCTAGGAGAGTAACTAAATCTTGGAAATGGAGAAATAAAAGTAATGAAAACAAAAGAAAGCCATTACTGAATTCTATATTCAATCTATTTCAACACATCACATTATACTCTGTGTATATGCTAGAAACAGATTATGGGTTGGGCTTTTGCAGCCTGGAAACCAATTCAGAAGAGGACACTGAGTCAGCAAAAGCCATCAGTACCACTGGGAACCTCTCACTCACAAGCCTGCCATGTGAATAGTAGTTCTAGCCAGGTGGTAGGCTTGAATAGAGTTGTTGAACTTTCCAGGTCTGTTTCCCTTTCTCTTAAGGCAGGGAAGACAATACCTAGCTTTCAGAGATGTGAAAGATGGTCTCTAGAATACCCCATGTTCAGTAACTAATACAATTGCTTAAACAGCTCATGGTATCCATTGAATATAAAATAAAACCAACTCCTGGGACCAGCTAGTAAATAGCTAATCCATGAGTACTAGCAGAACAGCAATAAAACTCAAGGCCAGGTGCTGGTGGCTTACACCTGAAATCCTAGCTACTCAGGAGGCTAAGATCTGAGGATCACTGTTTGAAGCCAGCCCAGACAAGGAAAATCCATGAGACTCTCATCTCCAATTAACAACCTAAAACCTGGAAGTGGAGCTATGGCTGAAAGTGGTAGAGCACTAGCCTTGAGCAAAACAGCTCAGGGACAGAGCCCAAGCTGTGAGCTCAAGTCCCACAACCAACCAAAAAACAACAACAACAACAAGTAAAAATAAGATAAATTTCTTTAGCAACACTTGAGTATTGAATTATTGTGAAAAAAGGAAAATACATACATAATTTCAGGCTTCTACGGCACTTGGGGTAGGTTGAACATGTACACATGTGCATTAAATAAATGTTTTAACTTAGTAATTCTGGGACTAAAAGTAATGCATTTCTTTACAGATTTGCCCAGGTAGTTTCTCTACTGAACTCCTTTTTTTTTCTTTTTCTATTTTCTTCAGAGATAAACTGAGCTTCCTGGTTGTACCTTCTTCTCTGGAATTTTCCATAACTTGATGGAATCTATGAGCTTTCTGTGTTGGAGAAAGCAGGTAAGTCCATCAGCTCATATTCACATAAGTTTAATAGATCACATGGTGACAAGTGCTGGACTCATTAACTAGGTGGCAGATTTCCCCAATGGATCTCCCAGGAGGACTGTAGACTCCACGAACACCCAGCCTGCTGTGCTTTGACCACATCTTTCAGCTCCAGCTCTATGGGGATTCCAATCAGCAAACTCATGTGTCTCATTCTACCTCTGAAAATCCAGTTGCTGAGCGGTGATGATTTTTCCACACTTCCCCCTGGGCTGTGTCAGTATACAAAGCCAAAGTATTTGAAATCTTTAGAACTCATTAAAAAAAAAAAAGACGTGTAACTAGTGCTGCTATCTACCACTGCCCCCCCAGTTCCCATCCATATTTTCCCCCCAAAACTCAGAATAACAAGATCCCATTAATGAGGTCCCACCCAGCTGTCTCTGATGGTCTGGAAGCAATAAGGTCATGTTTAATTACCACTTGTGCCTGGCTTTACCGGCAGCAGAGCAATAGCCCATGCTGCCTCCCAAGTTAACAGCCCTTAGAGCCCATAAAAGATGTTGACTACAAGCCAGATCACATTTTCCCACAGAGGTCAAAATTGCCATGTTTCTCAGAAAGCTGTGTATGTGTGTGTATGTGTGCATGCACACACACATGCACACGCACATAATAGTACTAGGACTTGAACTCAGGGCCTTGTCCCTTAGCTTTTTCTACCTAGGGTTGATGCTCTACCACTACAGCTACAGCTCTACTTCCATCTTTTTGCTGGTTAATTAGAGAAGGACTCTCATATTTGTCTGCCCAGAATGGCTTCAAACTGCAATTCCATATGAAGAAAAGGTCAAGTGCAAGTCTGAGTTCAAGCTCCCAGCACCTGCCCAAGGGGGGATTTAAAAAAAGAAGGAAAAGACACAAATGTATAAATACAATGCAGGGCTGCCCTATATGAGGTCAGATAGTTGTTCTGGGAGGCACAGGATGAGACACCTTTTCCTGATAGACAAGTCACCTCCTGTCTCCAGCATCATGCCCTACAGGAGAGATTCCAAGGCATGATGATAGGTCTGGCTCCCAACCTTGCATTCCAAGTGGGAAAATTCCAAATTCAACTGGCCACCTTTTGTGACCCTCTTGGACCTACTGCACTCAGTCATACTTTGTGCCCTTTTCAAAACCTAGATCATAAGATAGATCCTTTCTGTAAAGACTTTGGTCATATCATTTTATTTTCTTGAGGCCCCACACACATACACACACACACACACACATCCAGGAGTCACCCATCTGCCCCGCCAGTCTTCTAGCAACATCTTCTTATAAGGATGGAAATGACAAAATCAATTTTCTTGAGCTGAAATAAAAAATGACATTTTGTCCTAATATTATCTTTATAGCAGAATTTATGAGAGTAGGAATATGTTCTGAGGAACAAGATGGAAGGCACATTTGAAAAGTCATTTTTAATCTGGACTGGAGAAGGTACTCCAAGAAACTCTCCTGGTCCCCAGAAGCCAGACTGCTGCTTACATGCTCCCTTGTTGTTAACAGCTACATTGTGTGATGTGCTGGCTGCATCTCATGGCTAAAGGTTTGACAAGGTGCTTTACACAAGAAAACTGAGCATGCTGGAGTCATGGATGGAGGCCATAGCACAGCTCCTGATGTAAGAGATATACCCATCTGCCAAACATGCTTGGAGGGGCCCAGAGTCCTATCAAGCTTGTCAGAAGCTTCAACCTACACAGAATTCACAAAGACTCCTGAAATTGTAACCCAGTTTAAATCAGATCATCACAGAGGACTGGTTATAGAATCATCAAAATGCAGACTTGCTCCTTTTCCACAAAAGAGACCAAGTTCTGACGTACCAATTAGAAAGAGTTCTTCCCCACATCTGCCCCTGCCCCACTAAATGAATGCATAGAATAAAAGTTGTCAAATTGAAGGGTGCCAAATTTATGACCTTCTCTTGATTCCCACCCCCGACTTGGGTTGGCCCCAAAGTACAGACAATTGCTACTGAATGCCATGGAAACAACTCAGACAACTCAGGAGACAACTTGGGTCTGCTAATTAGCAGTGGTGGCAGTCACTACAGGCCAAGGCCTGGCAGCCTGAATATTTGAGAAGTGTCTGGACTTTGGCGTTTTCCTGGGGTCATCCCCCCACCCAATCAGAACCAGGACACACTGCGGGGGAGGGGCAGGCTGAGGCTGGAGAAGGCATCTGCAGGAGTCCTGTCCCGCACACAGGAGGCAGAGCTGCACAGCTAGCGCAGTGCAGCCGCTCAGCCCTCAGCAGAGGGATGGACACACAGGCAGAAGACAAGACGTCTGGCTTGGAGGAGAGGCTGCTGGGTCCCTTGCTCCATCTGCTTCATTGCTTCCTGCCACCAGTCCAGATTGCTCTGTAAAGGAGGCGGGGATTGCTATGTGGCCAGCTGTGAGGAGCGGGAGGAACTGAGGCAGGGGAAATGGGAGAGGGGGTGGGGAGAACACGCCCAATGAATACTTGCTTGTCCTGGGAAGGAGACAGGTCGCTGACTGTGGAAGGAACTTCCTTCCTTCTTTCCTTATTTTTCTTCCTTTCTCATCCCTCACAGGCAACCAGCTAGAGGCAGGATGAACTGTCTGAAGGAGGAAGAAATAAAAACAGCTTTTAAATTACTGCAGGTCACATCCTGTTTGAAACAATAAGGAAAGAGCAGGGTGCTACCTCTCCCACAGAGGCATGCAGACAGGATCCCTGGCCACAGGGATTTCACTAGTGCTGTTTTCACGGCCTAGGACTGAGGCTGAGCCACAAATCTCCCTTCTTCACTGCTTTAAAGAGCTCCCTAACCGCCAGCGCTGGAGGCTCGTGCCTGTAATCCTAGCTACTCAGATCCTCAGATATAAGGATCGTGATTCAAGGCCAGCCAGGGCAGGAAAGTCTGTGAGACTTTTATCTCCAATAAACCTCTCAGAAAATGGAAATGGCACTGTGGCTCTGAAGAGCTCAGGGACAGCACCTGGGACCAGAGTTCAAGCTCCACAAACAACAACAACAAAAAATGTCACCTAACCATGCCAACCACTGAAAACTCCTTTCTTATATTCAGATGTTACTTACATTCTTTATATTTCATACACACACACACATATATATACATATATGTCTTATATTGCAGATATTACTGCCTTAGCCTCCCTTAAGAGATGAGCTCAAATACAATAATCTAAGAGTTGGAACTTAGAAATCTTTTATCCTTGGCCTGTGTTCTCAAACATTTGACTTAGGGCTGGGAAGGTGGCTTAGTGATAGAGTGCTTGCCAAGCATGCATGAAGCCCTGGATTGGATCCATCGGTACCACATAAACACAAAAAGAAGGAAGTGATGCTATGCTAGCCTTGAGCAAAAGAAGCTCAGAGATGCCCAGCACCGGTGGCTCATGCCTGTAACCCTAGTTACTCAGGAGGCTGAGATCTGAGGATCACAGTTCAAAGCTAGCCCAGGCAGGAAAGTCCATGAGGCTCTTATCTCCAACCACCAGAAAACGGGAAGTGATAATGTGGTTCAAGTGGTAGAACCCTCACTTTGAGCTGTAGAGTTCAGGGACAGCTCACAGAGTTCAAGCCGACAATGAACAAACAAATAAATAAATAAGCTCAGAGACAGAGCCCAGGCCCTGAGTTCAAGCCCCAGGACTGGAAAAAAAATTGGCTTAGTGCATAGAAAGGAGAGTTTAGGTGACAATAAAACAGGAGTAAGCACTCTATTGTTCGTTTATGATTGACTGACGACCTAAGAAACATTCATCACTTTTTCATTTTCAGAGGAAATGTAACTATCTTCAGAGTATTCTCCTAAATCTCTGCAAGCAGACCATCCAGTAGCAAATATTATTTAAACATTCTGTGTTCTCCTAGGGATCCAAGATGCCTTTGCAGCACAGCTTGCTGTTGCTATTATTTTCATTTTTTATTGTTATTATAAAGGTGATATACAGAAGGGTAACAGATACATGTCAGGTAAAGAGTACATTTCTCTTTTCTTTTTTTCTTATTTTTTTTTCTTTTTAGTCACTCAGGGCCTGGGCAATGTCCCTGAGCTTTGTTGCTCAAGGCTAACACTACCACTTTGAGCCACACATAGCGCCACTTCTAGTTTTGTTATGGTTAACTGTTGATAAGAGTCTCACAGACTTTCCTTCCCAGGCTGGCTTTGAACCACAATTGTCAGATCTCAGCCTTTTCTATAGCTAGGATTACAGACATGGGCCACTAGCGCCAGGCAAAAATACATTGCTTTTTGGACAGTGTCACCCCTTCCCTCGCTCTCTCCCAGTTTTTCCCTTCCATCCCACCCATAAGTTGTATAGTTCATTTTCAACATAGTGTTCAATGAGTACCATCAGTGATTTGTTTACCCTTTGTCCCTCCATTTGTTATCATTATTTAAATACGTTAGGAAGCTACCCATATAAATGCTTTTTAAAACTTTTACTAGCATCTATCAATTTTATGAGTCTCCTATGTGTATATAACATTTTTAAATTATATTTACCCCAACTATTGTTCCCTCTTGTCTCCATCTCCCCCTCATTAGTCCCTTTCCTCTTCACAAATAGTCCCTCCTTCTACTTTGAGACTTGTAAGTACTTTTGGTTTTGGCCCAAAGTTCAAGCCCACAATGAACAAAAAGAAAGAAGGAAGGAAGGAAGGAAGGAAGGAAGGAAGGAAGGAAGGAAGGAAGGAAGGAAGGAAGGAAAGAAAGAAAGAAAGAAAGAAAGAAAGAAAGAAAGAAAGAAAGAAAGAAAGAAAGAAAGAAAGAAAAGAAGGAAGGAAGGAAGGAAGAAAGGAAGGAAGGAAGGAAGGAAGGAGCTTTTTATTTTATTTTATTTTATTTTTTCAGATACTAGAGTTTGAACTTAGGCCTTAAACTTACTAGGCAAGAGGTCCACAGTTTGATCCACATTCCCACACCTTTTTTGATTTGTTTTGCTTTATTTACTTTTCAGGTAGAGTCTCCTAGTTAGGTAGGGATCAGAATTGGCATCAGACCATTATCACCTACCTATAAGGTCCTGCAGAGCCCCGTGACATGTCTATACCATCACTACTTGATTGTTGAGATGATAACTCAAATTGACCTCAAATTTGGATCCTCCCAATTTTCACCTCCAGAACCTCTACAATTACAGAACCACCAACACTTAGCTGATAGTTGTTTTTTTTAATACATAGATAAGAGAAGATATGCAATATTTGTCTTTCTGCATCTAGCTTATTTTTGTTAACATGATGATCTTCAGTTCCATTACTTCTTTTCAAAAAACTTGATTTCATTTATCTTTATAGCTAAAAAATACTCAGTCATGTACATATTATATATATGTATAAATGTGCATATGCTATATACCCATATATACTTATATATGTGCTTATATATGTATAAATATTCTTTTCTTTAGCAGTCCATTGATGAACACCAACTGATTCCATAACTTGGTAATTATAAATAACCAGGATAAACACACCATAGGATTTTAAAAAGAGAGAAATGAGACTGAAATCGGAGAGGCACAATATAAAATTGCTATTTGGAAAAGTAGGCCCAATCACCTTAAAGTGTTAGACCAGCTCCCTGCAATGTGAGGTGGAATCATAGTAGAGCTGGCCAACCAGCTACAATATAACAGCAGTGGCCTCCCAGAAATCAAGAGGAAAGGATGTTCTGTACTGAGCATTCGGTTCCTAAGGTCCTAAGGGCATGCAGAATCCATGGGACAAGAGGATCCAGGCCCATACACACCTGTTGAGGAAGAGTACACCAGCCAGAGACCAAAAAATTGACTCAAGTCCTCTCAGCTGCTGCTCCTACTTGGGACCTAATTTACTTAATTTACGAATGACTTGTATACTATTAAAGTCACCTCTTTTTAATTTCTCATCAGCATGTATTAACTGTACATATTAATGGGGTTCAGTGTGATATTTCCATGCACACATATGGTATTTGTTGGCCAAATCCAACTTATCTTTCTCCACCCTTTTTCCTTCTACACCTACAGTTCAGCATTCAGGTCAACATCTGATTCTGAGACATTGAATGAACTGAAAAACTCACAGTAAAACATCAAATTTCCTGAATTAAAATTAGTGGGGCTAAGCACTGGTGGCTCACGCCACTTCCTGCTTTTTCTTTTTATATAGTACTGAGGAATTGAACCCAGAGCTTCATGCATGCAAGGCAAGCACTTTACCATTAAGCCACATTCCCAGCCCTAGAGTGCTAGCCTTGAGCAAAAGACACCTAGAGACAACACCCAGGCCCAGAGTTCGAGGCCTAGGACAACTGGCATCAAAAATAAATTTTTTTAATGGTAGCCAAGCGTCGATGGTTCATGATTATATATTCTAGTTCCTCAGAGGCTAAGATCTGAGGATCACAGTTCAAAGCCAGCCCAGGCATGAAAGTCCATGAGACTCTTATCTCCAATTAACCACTAGAAAACCAGAATTGCCCCTGTGGTTCAAAGTGGTAGAGCACTAGCCTTGAGCATAAAAAGCTCAGGTACAGCACCCAGGTCCTGAGTTCAAGTCCCATAAGCAACAACAACAAAAGTTGGGTATTCGAGTTCTGGGTCCTTGCAATGAAGTGTTTGGTTTTAAGCCACGGGAAATCCGTTTATCTGGCAGCTTAGGAGACCTTGCTAGGCTCTTGTGGGCTACTAACCACCTTTCCATTCTTCTTGATCAGATATACTAGGGCATATTTTCTGACACAAATACAAATGAAACCAGACCTTTGGAAAGAAAACACTCTTCATCACTGTTTATACTTAGAAAATAATGCAAACACAGCTGATTGAATTGTGTGCTTCATGGGCAGGAAAGCAGGAAGGACCAAAGATGCACTGAAGTTTTCCTTGAAGATCCAATAGGATCTTGAAGTAATGGAGATCCTCATGTTAACAAAAACAAGCTAGATGCAGAAAGACAAACATTGCACATCTTCTCTTATTGGTTGGCCCTCCAGATAGGGAGAGAAATGGCAGGATCTAAAACCACAGCAAAGACACTCAGAACAGATGGCTTAGGTTTTTTATTTGTTTGGGTTGGGGTTTTGTTGTTGTTGTTTTGGGGATTTCTTTAGGGTTTTTTTTTGGTATGTTTATTTTTGTTGGTTTTGGAGCTTGAACTCAGGGCCTGGGCACTGTCGCTGAGCCTCTTGGTGCTCAAGGCTAGCACTCTACCACTTAAGCCACAGCACCACTTCCGGTTTTTGAGTGGTTAATTGGAGATAAGAGTCTCAGGAGGACTTTTCTGCCCAGGCCGGCTTCGAACCAATATCCCAGATCTCAGCCTCTCCAGTAGATAGGACTACAATCATAAGCCATGGCACCAGGTACCAGAACATGATGCTCGGGACTAAGAGACTGGCTACATCTTTTAGTGCCTTCCATGCAAGTCCATAGTACAGAAATGAGGGGAACCTTCTTAGACTGATTTGGGAATCCTGCATAGGCTGAACCAGAAAGGAGAATTCAAAATGAGAACAACTAATACCAATTCAGATGTACTGGTAAAGGGCTTCATCAACACCTGTTGGGATTTTTTTTTCTTTTACATTCTTAATAACTCTCAGAATAGTGATGACAATATATTAAATATGAGAAATAGAGCTTTTAGGAGTTGGGGAGACTGGTACTAGATCTAGAGATTATTCAACAATGAAAAGTATCTCTTACACAAATAATTACCAATCTGAAATTTTTCCATGAGAACTCAACCTGTACAAAGAACTGTGTTTTATTTTTGGGTTTACAGAGTGAAAGTTATATAATGTTTTTAAAATCAAAACTAAAGAGGATTGACTACCTTGCTGCCTTACACCCACCAGAGGGGGTCTTTTGCTGGCTCCTCTGCACTGTTTTATTCTAAATGCAATTTGGGAGTGAGGCAGCCATAGAAACTTAACTCAGAGTTCAGCATCATACAAGCAATTCTGATTTAGAGATCATGAGAAATGATCATCAAAATCCATGATTTCTCAGAATTGGTCCTTTTTTTTTTTTTCAGTTGTGGGGCTTGAACTCAGGGCCTGGGCACTGTCTCTGAACTTTTGTGCCCAAAGCCTAGCACTCTATCCTTTGAGCCACAGCTCCACAGTATCTGTCCTTTAAATACATGAAAATACTCTAGTAAGGTTCTTGCTATGTCCTGTATGCAGTTATTTCTATTTTTTCTTTCTGTTTTAGTCTTCTGTACTTTTTGTCTTGTATATAAGTGCATCTGATCTGTGGAAGGGAAAGGGAATCACAGAAACAGCAGGACAAAGGATGAATTTATGCAACAATGATACTCATTAGACAATATGTTGGAAATGAACTTTACAATCTGGTGGGGAGCAGAGGGGGGAGTAGTACGTGGGAGAAAATGAGGGAGGGGTTACAGTGTTCAAAAGCAATGTACTCATTACCTTACTTTGTAACTATAACCCCCCCCATTCACCACCTTTACGATCATTATTTTAAAAAGAAAATACTTTTGTAATTAGGATTCAGCATCTTCCATTTATTTCAAAAATAAGAATCTGCAGAATTTCAAAGACCTAGTTTAAAAAAAAAAAAAAGAAAACATTCACAACACTGTAAGACCCACTTTTAACTAACTCCGGAGAACCATTGTGAGACAGTTCTGAGTTTAGATAAACAATTCCAGTGCACCAATAAGTAAAACAGTGACCTATTTTTAGAGACCAAGAGTTTCAGGGTTTTACCATTCGGGAAATAAACATCATCATCATTTCTTCTATTTCAATGAACGCAGCTGTCTGGGTGGGGACATAAACATCCTTGGCCATGTTGTAAATTCAAACACAACAATGTCAGGCTGGTGTGTGAGAACCAGGAAATGAAGCTGGCTTCAAATTACACAAGAACTGGCCTATTCTCATTATCTAATCTAACTGAAACAAGACCTAGGAGAGAGACAATACAAGAAGTTATCCCTTTGATCAATTCACACTTCTGTTAGAAATGCAAACCTAGAAGTGCTGGGCACTCTATGAGTCATATTTTTTATTTTCCGTATTTTATGGTATTTTGACATCTGAGGGATACAGGAAGAGACTGTCTTCCCATAACTAGCTCATTCCAAGATAACAGACTTGTAATAATTATAATGGCCTTGCAACAGAAACTTCAGCAAAGAGCAAGCATTCCACCCACAGCCTTGTATGGCCCTGCAGGTGGTGATGTTCTTCTCTCCTGAAAAATGTAACAAAAATTGAATTTCAATGGCATTAGCCTCTGATGGGTGTCATCACTTAATTATCTCTATCATCATTTAAAACCTCGCAGGTACATCAGGTGCACTAGTGGCTCACGCCTGTAATCCTAGTTACTCAGGACTTACTGAGGATCATGATTGGAAGCCAGCTCAGGCAGGAAAGTCCATGAGACTCTTATCTCCAATTAACCACCCCAACACCAGAAATGTCATTGTGGCTCAAAGTGGGTGAGCAATAAACTTGAGCACAAAAGGATAGTGCCCAGGCCCTGAGTTCAAGCACCCTGCCTGCTCCCCACCCACAAAAAAAAAAAAAAAAAAAAAAAAAGAAAATTCCACAAGTACAATCACTGATCCAAACTCCCATCTCCTGGACCATCTAAATATGTAGCTAAATGCAGATGCTTCCAGCTCTAGCTGACACCATGTTCATCTTCCAGGTGGTCTGGCCCTATCTGCGTACAGCTGGGTAAATGTAACATCTGACAGGGAAAAAGATTTTCTCACTATTTGAGGGTGACAGAAAACCCTTACCTCACAAGGAACTAGCCTCAGTGTACCCCAGGCCATTCATCACATACACTGAGACTTTTGTCATTCTTCACATCTGGGATGCAGGCTCACACCTCTTTACCTTATTTACCTGGACCACTTTGGTGACTTGTAAACTGACCAGGTCATCCCTCATGTAGGGACAACTGATGAAGGATGACTGTGTCTAGTCCAAAAAGGGTTTTGTTTTGTTTTTTTATTTGTCGGTCGTGGGGCTTGAACTCTGGGCCTAGGTACTATCCCTCAGCTCTTCAGCTCAAGGCAAGCGCTCTACCACTTGAACCACAGTGCTACTTCTGGTTTTCTGAGGGGTTCATTGGAGGTAAGAGTCTAATGGTCTTTCCTGCCCAGGGCTGGCTTTGAACTGTGATCCTCAGATCTCAGCCTCCTGAGTAGCTAGGGTTACAGGTGTGAGCCACCAGCACCCAGCTAAAAAGGTATCTTATTAGGTTGTCACATTAGGGTTGTGAGGCATGGTGAAGGCAATATATTAAATATGAGAAATAATAATATATTAAATATGAGAAATAATAGGGGTTGGGGACACTGGCACTAGATCTAGAGATCTAGTTTGTGCAGGAAACTAACTCTATTGTGGGAAAAGTTGCATGTGCAAACAAAAAATTCTCATAACCTGGACTCTAGGATTCTGTATATAACAAACATTAAATTAGTTTACCCCTTGTCCCACCATTTCTTTTTTTTTGGTTGGGTCCGGTCGTGGGGCCTGAACTCTGGGCCTGGGCACTGTCCCTCAGCTCTTCAGCTCAAGGCTAGCGCTCTACCACTTGAGCCACAGCACTACTTCCGGCTTTTTTCTTTTTGCTTATGTGGTGCTGAGGAATCGAACCCAGGGCCTCAGGCATGCAAGGCAAGCGCTCTACCACTGAGCCAACTTCCCAGCCTCCCCCCCCCCCCCACCATTTCTAATGAACTAATTCAGCAGTGATACTCACTAGACACCATGTTGAAAATGAACTATACAACTTAGGGGAGGGGGGCAGGTGCAGGGTCAGGAGGAAAAATACTGAGAGAAAACAAGGAAAGAAGTGACACTGTTCAAAAAGAAATGTACTGATTACGTGACTTATGTAACTGTAACCCCTCTGTACATCACCTTTAAAATGAAAATAAATAAAAATTTTAAAAAATAATAAAGTGGTTAGCACCACAAAAAAATAACAAACAGTAAATTTGAAGTGTATTGGGTGGTCAATATCATCCATATGGTAAAAAAGAATTTTTTTTAAAAAATGCTTTGCTTCTCTGTAAAATCAAAACTTTTTTAAGCACTTAGAACAGTTCCTGACACAAGTAATATAAGATTTAAAACTCCATGTCTAGCAAGGGACCAGTGGCTGGCTTGCTGCAATTGCAATCCTAGCTATTCATTGAGTGAGACTAGATATTCAGCATGATCTAGAAGAAAGAAGCCAGAAAAGAGAGTTGGAATATGAGGTTTTCTGAATGAACAGCAGTATATATCACCATGAGTCCTGAACTGAAAAGATGCTGGAGGTTATGCTTTAAGGGGTCTGTGGGTTTTTTCCTAATTGGAAATAAGAAATGAATTTTAAGAGAACTTTCTGAATCACACCACCTTTTCACACTTGATAGCATAATAATGGTCCCTTTAAACCCTCACCACTATTCAGCCTGGAAATGTGAAACAACTTCTAATATTCACTTTGTATTATACAAAAAATATTGAGTGTCCTTCATAACAAACATAATGTTGTGATTCTTGTCACTTTGTAGAACTGGAATTCTACAGAAGATGCAGAAAGCTAAATTAAAGAAATGAAAGGAGAATTGGCAAAGAATTAGACGCAAACACAGGTTCAATCACAACTCGTGACAACACCTAATTATTTCTCTACAAAGGGTCCCTTATGCAACATTATTTTTAAATCACAGGAGCCATCATTTAATTATCAGGAAATTTTACATGAAAGTCTGAATTTCCAGATTCTTTTTAAATTTAAAAACTGGTGGTACTCCCGCTTTCACTATATTTGATGTCAGTATAACTTGTGGAGGAGATGGGGACAAACAAGTCGTTTAAGGATTCAGGTGGACCTGTTGCAACAATGAGAAGTACAAAATGTCATGTCAAAAACGAGCTTTACAATGTCAGTGTGGGGGGGAGGGGGGTATGATTGGGTGGGGGGGGAGGGGGGAGGCTGGGAAGGGAGGTGAAGGGTAAACAAAGGAGGAGGCTGCAATGCTTGGTAAGAAATGTACGCATTATCCTGCCCATGTAATTGTAACCCCTCTGTACAGTATGTTCTCAAATAAAATAAAATAAAATAAAAAAAAAGACTGGTGGTACTCAGATGCTTTTTCATTTAGTACATCTAGCTGGGTTGTGACCTCTCCAGTCACTCCCCTCCCCCACCCCGACCCCCCACACAAACCTCTCTCCCACCAGGCTCAAGACAAGTGTCAGTGATCTTTAAACCTTGTGCTTGCTCAGCTGACTGTCTAGTACTAGCAGCATTCTCTGTTCCTGAGATAGCATCTCGAAATGCTGAAGGGCTTGGGAGTCCAGAGTAGATGCCACCTGCATGACAACCCTAAGCCTCCTCCTGTCCACAGCTCTACCTCAGCCAGCTGTTCTTGCCTCGCTGTTCCTTTACAACATGGTCATTCAAGAGAGGGAAGTAACTATACCAACCTTCTTGATAGCTGTAAAGCCAAAAGTTAGTTGTTTGTTTATAATTCTTACAACAGTACCTGACACAAGGAAAAGCACAACTAATATAAGACTTAAAATGCCATGTCTACCCAGGGACCTGTGGTTTATGCTTGTCACCCTAGCTATTCCAGAAGGTGAAGAGCTGAGGATCACAATTTGAAACTAGCCCAAGCAGGAAAGTCAAAAGTACTCATACCTACAATGAACCACCAAAAAGCAGAGCTGTGGTTCAAGTAGTAGAGTGCTAATTTTGAGTAAAAAGGCTCAGGGACAGCACACAGGCCCTGAGTTCAAGCCTCAAGACTGACACAAACACAAATCAATAAAGTAGGTCCCTGTGCTTTCACATTTCGGGAGCTTATGCCAAGCAAGTGTCTTTAGAAGTACCTGTCCAGAAGGGGCTCAAAGGAAAAATAATTAATAATCTTAACCCAGGAACAAATAGCAGTTTGAAAAAAAAAAAAGATGGAAGCCAGGTTTCAGTAGCTCATACTTGTAGTCCCAGCTACTCAAAAGGCGATCTGAGGAGCAAGGTTTGAAGCAGCAGGGGCAGGAAAGTCTGTGAGTCACCTCCAATAACCACCAAAAAGCCAAAAGTGGAACTGCAGCTCAAGTGGCAGGGTGCCAACCTTGAGCAAAAAAGCTCAGGGACAATGTCCAGGCCATGAGTTCAAGCCCTAGGACCAGCACAAAAATGGAAAGAAGGAAGGAAGGAAGGAAGGAAGGAAGGAAGGAAGGAAGGAAGGAAGGAAGGAAGGGAGGGAGGGAGAGAGGGAAGGAGGGAGGGAGGAAGGCAGGCAGGCAGGCTACCAAGGAATAAATTATGAAATCTGTCAATAAAATATCTTCCAAATAGATGATATATATGCACTACTAACTATATCACAAGGTTTGCAATTATTGGGATTAAAGATTTTCCCTCACTTTTCCTTATTTATATTATCTCATTTTTCTAGGACTGGTTTTATCATAATAACTGACTTCAATAATTTTAAATAACATATTATTTTGTCCATTAAAATTATAAATCCTTTAATTGCCAATAACACAGTTAACATATATCAAGCACTACATTAGTCATGGTTCCCAGAAAAATCAGGTCAATGGGATATATAGATATGCAAGAGGAACTGTTACACATAAGTCTCATGATCTATCATCAGCAGGCCAGAAAACCAGAACAAGGGGTGGTATAATTTCATTAGTCCAAACTCTAAGAAACACAGAAGTCAATGGTAGGACTCTCAGTTTAAGGCTGAAGGCCTGAGAATAGGGTAGTGGCTGGTAAAAATCATGCAGTCCAAAGGCTCAAGACTCAGTAAGTCTAGGTCTAAGAGCAGAAGAAGAGAATCAATATCATAATTCAAGAAGAAAAAAATTGTCACTTCCTCCTCTTCTAGTGTCACCCTCAATGGATTAGATATGGGTCCATATTAGTGAGGGCAGATTTTTCTTTGCTCCAATACAAATGATAATACCTTTTAGAAGAGAAGCATGATACATAGCTATGTTTATACAATTATTTTTGTGTGTATATATATGCACTTATATATACATATATGTATATATACATATACATATACAAATATATAGTATATATTCATAAGTACATATGGGAGGAAAGCACAGTTGTTACTCATTGTGACAAGATCATAGATCACTTGGTAAAATTCTTCTGTGATTTCCATATTTATGATGAGTAAATTGTTTTTGTAATTAGACATTTTCTTATGCAGGATTCATTCTTCAAAATCTGACTTGTACTCAAACTGGATTGTACCTTCTGTACCAAAAATACCTTCATTTCTAAAAAGAATGTTTTCTGACTTTTAATTTAATCATTGATAAGCAAATTTTAAGACATTCCAAATGAGCAATGTTATTCTATGTTGAGAATGTAGAATAATAAATTTAACTCAAATACAGACCAAAAACTAACGTGCCATTATTACATATGCAATCATAAATTACTTTATTTGCAGCAAATGTTTGTTTATCTTGAACTCAGTCTGCTGGAAAACTAAGGCAAACATAATTACTCCATGCTGGACAATTGAGGTGTGATTACTGTTCATAATTATGACTCTTAAGGTATTGCAGGACCCCCAAAACGCCTCCTAAACTGCCAAAGGAAGATTGCATTCCATTTAGAATAGCTACGTTGTAAAGACTGCTTATTGTGTAAATTCTCTAGAATTTACTAGCCTACATTTGGCAGGTACAGTATAGCTAGATTCAGGAAGCTAAAATTGTCTATTAATCAGAATGACTGGAGTGCATCTGTCATCAGAAATATTCAGCAAGTGGGGGACATAAAATGTTTCTGGCCTTTCATTCTCCAAGCTCATTGTAATGACATGGGAGTTGGGAGTCAAAGAAATAGAAAATTATCTTTGGGTTTGGTTGAAAGAGAAAGAAATCCCTACAGCAACCCCAAACTCTTTATTTATGGGCATGTGTTCCAAGACCCAAATGGAAAATTGCAATCAAGAATAGTACCAAACTCTATAACACTATATTTTTTCTTTCTTAGACACACATGCCTATATTCCAGCTTAATTTACAACTCATGCAGAGTAAATATGAATAAAAATAACTAAAAATAAAATGGAACAATTGTATCAACTTATTGTAATAAATATATGAATGTGGTCTCTTTTAAAATACCTTATTGGGCTGTATATCTTAGCACTCAGCACCCTTCGTTAAGTCAAAATTTTTTCATCTGTTTGCTTAAAGCAGAATTACTAGCATCATTGCTATTCTGCTTTAGGGTCATTATTAAATAAAATGGGGCTTATTTGAATACATCTGCAATACCAAGACTTTATCTGGCAACTGAGTCGGGTACTAGGTGATTGATGTACAGATAATATATATATAGTGTAGATATGCTGGCCAATGAATGATTCATAAACTATGCTGGAGAATTCATTGCAGTATTTAGAACAATGAGCACTTTAAAGCTTAGGAGCAAATCAAATCTGGGTGCCAGTGGCTCATGCCTGTAATCTTACCTACTCAGGAAGCTGAGCTCTGAGGATCTTGATTCAAATCCAGCAGGGAGGGAAAGTACATGAGACTCTTATCTCTAACATAACCACCAAAAAGCAGAAGGTGGAGCTATGGCTCAAGAGCTATGGCTCAAGAGCACTAACCTTGAGGACAAAAATGCTCAGGGACAATGCCCAGGTCTGATTTCAAGCCTCAGGACAGGCACCACCAAAACAAAACAAAACAAAACTGAAACTACAGAAATCAAACAAGAAGAAAAGGAGGGAGGGAAAGAGGGAAAGAAAGAAATGAGGCATTACTGAAACTGGAAATGGAGCTGTCTAAAGATATTTGATGCTGTGACTGTCAAGTTCCATTAGCAAAGGGATGTGAAGGAAATGTCAGCACCACTACAAGGAAGAGAGAGGAAGCCAGCTGGCAAATGCTGAGTGTGAGCTGCTGTCCTGCCATGGGAGCTGCAGGATGCTCTCTGCAGAGGACAATGGCAGCAGGAACTATTCTTCAGTGCTCCCTGGTGGAATCACAATGCACTGCCATTCTGGGAAACTGGCTTCGGGATCTTCAGGGATTGGAGCCAGCAGTCTGAGCAGGGATCCCTCCTGCTGCCCTTCCCCCTCCACCCCCAACAGTTTTTCCAGATATTTGGAACAAAGTGGGAAGCAAAGTCTAGCGATGACCAACTCTATCAGGAGTCCAAGAGTCCTGAGGGAAATGGTGGCCACTCAGCACTGCAGCTGCCTGGCAGATTTTTCAGATCTACCCATCAACAGATCATGGTTGAGTCTTTCGACTATTCAAGTTGGAAAGAATTAAAATGAGATATAGTTTTAATTTTACTCCCTCAGGCACCCTGGCCACATTTGCAAGTGCTCAGTGGCCACATGTGGCTAGTGGCTACCTTAACATACAGTGGAACCCCCCCAAAATGATTTCCATCACCTCAGAATTTGCTTGAACCAACTGATACGATACTGAAGTGAAAGGCCAGCGCCTCACACATTTTCAAGATACGACTCAAAGAACTTTTGTGTTGAACCTAGCTGTTTTGAGCTGACACCTCCTGGCCTATCAGGGTGTCTGATTCATCTTTACTTTGCTGGGAATACCTCACCCAGGAAGTCTGAGAAGCCATATCTTAGTGGCTCAGCACTAAGGCCTAATATCAACCAGCCATTATAGACTGTTTATCAGACTCATGGCAAGGGAAGCAGCAAGATATGTCTCCTGAGCTGCTCCTGCTTCTATAGAATACCTAGAGCATAGGTACAGATTAGCTACTCCTGGGGGGAGGGGGGAGGCTGGGAAGGGATGTGAAGGGTAAACAAAGGAGGAGGCTGCAATGCTTGGTAAGAAATGTACGCATTATCCTGCCCATGTAACTGTAACTCCTCTGTACAGTATATTCACAAATAAAATTAAATTAAATTAAAAAAAAAAAGATTAGCTACTCCTAAAAGCAGAAAAATAAGTTTGTAATTTTTTTCCACACTTCTGGCCTCAAGACCAAGTTGTCCTAACTCCTCCCATCTTTTGGCTGAGGCAAACCTATGGGTGGAGAATCTAGGCTGCTTACCACAGTTTCTCTAACTTGAAGACAGGTCAGTTCTGCTCAGAAAGAAACCAGTGTGTGACTCAAGTGGCTCTTTCCAGAGTAATTTTAGCCTTTATTTGTCATTGTGTGTTCTAGAATACATGGGTGTCTCTAAGGACCTCTGGCTTCCTGCGACCCGACACTTTAACCTCTGCCTCACCTTAGCAAGGTTCATACAGCCTGAGAAGAATGCTCTGTAGGCCAACAATTGACTATATCTTAAGCACAATAAGTCAATGTTCAAAAAAAATGGGGCTGAAAGTCAACCCTTGTAAAGTAACTTGAACATTTAATAGTGTTGTTCTGATTACATACAAGTCCACAAGAAGGGAAGTACCTTTAAAATAAGGACTATTCAATACTAGTACAGGATTTCCTCTTGTTGTTGATAATTTCCTCCTAACAGAAGACACAACGCAGTCCAAAGCAAATTCAAAGGAGGTTTCCAGAGACAACGAGGCATCTATGTTCTGCAGGGAACATTGTTCCATCTAATTGATGTTTTCCTTGCAAAGCAATAGATTGAGTGGAACTATTTTTATCCAAAATAGAATAGGTTCCCCCTAAACTTATGATCCCTCTCCCCATCCAGTTTTATATATAGTCAGAATCACAACTTGTACCTTTGGGCAGTCAACGTTTCCATGAAATATGTTATAAACAATGGGCAGATTTAAATGCCAAACTATGTGCTCAGCAAGCAAACCTTTACCAGCCACTGGGTTTTGAATTGTGGAAATTCTGGTTCACTCCTAACGTAGTCAATGGATTCATCTGAAAAAAAAAAAAAAAGATACATGAGAGAATCCTGTAGGTCCATGAACTTAAAGTACCTTTCTTCCTGCTGGAGCAATGCATATATACCAACACATCTGTTCTACATACCTGGAGAAGCCGATGTCTTCTAGTTCTGTGTGGCTGAGTTCTCTAAGCCTACAATAAACCTTGACTATTGTATATACAATGGCAGTACATCAGTAAGCATATTTTGGCAGAACATTTCTCCAATTTCCTCCTTCCAGTGAGAGAGAGGCACGATTCAACCTTCACAATTTGGCCTGACTTTCTAGAAATAAACTGAAGTTGTCCTTTTGTTCAATCACTTAAATGTGCCCATGAAGACAGTGGTTCTTACGATCAGGCTGAATTATGCTAAAGCTGTGGTTTTTGCCAGAGAAAAGTGCCTAGAGGTGGAGAAGTGCAACAACGTGGTACAATACAGGAAAACATCTAAGAGTTCCATCGCTTGCTCATTTTAGAATTAACATAAGAACTTCTTAAAGCATGTCCCAGAGCTTAGCTGTAGACATTTTTGAATAAAAAAGTAAAGACTACAGATACAATTAAGTTAATTTTCATACTAATATGTACTACAAGTCATACAAACAATCTGATGGTTAGAATAAATTCATAATAAGAGCAACAGAAAGACAATTTTTCTAATTTTATTTGTTCCCACTACTTGACTATGTACATGTACATACAAGTTATAGAGATGGGCTCAAGAGTCAAAGAGACTCAGTTGAAGCTCAAACCCCATGCTTACAACTGGGTCATAGTCCTGAGCAATATTTTTACTTTCTCAGAACTCAGTTCCCTCAATTTCCTCATCTACTGAGCAACCATAATAATAGACACTCCTTTATAAGGGATGTAGAGAGCTGACCGTGATGCCTGGCTGTGGCAATCATACAATTGTTCTGGATATGATCAAGTATTATAGCATAAGCTAGCACCACCACCTGTTGATCTGGTCCCACAGTGGTACTTACTCCCAAGCTCGGTTCCTCCTGGTCAGGTTCTGTGAGTGACTCCAGGACAGGTCACCAGGCTTCTGGTCTCAAGATGACATTTTCTTTCTCAGCTTCCAGCTAATACTCAAATTGCCCACATCTCCTCAGAACTGTTGAGATTTCAGGAGCATTGTGTCTTCAATGTATCTGCTCCAGATGACCTGTGCTTATAAAGAAAGGTATCTTTCAGCTGGGCACCTGTGGCTCATGCCTGTAATCCTAGCTACTCAAGAGGCTGAGATCTGAGGATTGTGTTTCAAAGCTGGCTGGCAGGGCAGAAAAATCCTCCTGAGACTCTTTTTTTTAATTAATTTTTTAATTTTATTTTTTGCCAGTCTTGGGGCTTGAACTCAGGGTCTGGGTACTGAGCTTCTTCTGCTCAAGGCTAGCACACTACCACTTGAGCCACAGCACCACTACCAGCTTTTTCTGTTTATGTGTTACTAAGGAATCAAACCCAGGGCTTCATGCATGCTAGGCAAGCACTCTACCACTAAGCCACATTCCTAGCCCCCTACTCACACCCCCATGAGACTCTTATCTCCAATTAACCTAACTCAAAAAAAATGGAAGTGAAGCTGTGACTCAATTGGTAGAGTACTAGACTTGAGCACAAAGAGGCTCAGGGACAGCACCTAGGCCCTGAGTTCAAACCCTACAACCAACCAAAAATAAATTAAAATTAAAAAAAGAAAGGCCTCTTTCTTAGAAGCCAGGGGAGTTAAATTCTCTACCCAGCTTTGAACATGATCTACAGAGAAAACACCCTTCGTCCCAGATCACACTGGGCTGCAGTTTTGCCCAGGGCTCTCAGTATAATCCAGTCCTAGTGAAATGCCTGTTTAATTTGCCAAGCTGTCATTATTGTAAGATCCTTGGAGATGGAGATGGAAGAAAATCTAAATGACAAACAGCACGTTGTGTTCAGCACAACCTCTCATCTTTCAGGGCTGGTTGTCCTTGCTTCTGTCAGTTTGCTCTTCCCTTGGGTGCTCTCTGGAAGGGGCCTGAGTCATCCCCATCAGTCAGCTACTGTCCCCAGGACAAGTGCAAACCTGCCAGCATCCTCAGGCAGAGGGAGCCTGGGGACTGTCTTAGGCCTCTTACCCTCACCTGACCCTGCAGCAGAGTGAAGAGTAATTCTTCCTGTTATCTGATCAACAAAGAGCCTTAAAATACTATGTGATAAACTACCAGAAGCCATCTCAGATCCCTGCAGGGTCTCTGAAAGTTTAAGGAATGGAGTGGCCAGCCCTTCACCATTATTATCCTTAGTCCATTGGACCTCTGACCAAGAGGTCCAAGACAGCTCTGTCTACTCATTCCCCAACCTTTGCCCCCAGGGTCACATGCTCATGTCACCTCAGCCACACACAATGTGAATGTCATTATAATCCCTGTACTTAAAGAACTGATGAGATTTACTGAGTTGGAAAGGACTTTTCAGAGAAACTTCATTAAAGCCCATTCAGGGTAGATTCAGATTTTGTAGACTCAGATGCTTATACAATTTGGAAAGCCGCTTCAGAGGCAGGAAAGTAATTTATCTTTACAAAGTCAATAGAGGGAGAGAATGAAAGAAGGGATGACATAGTCCACAAAGAAATGTACTCTACCTGACTTATGTATCTGTAACTCTGTACATCACCTTTACAGTAACCATTTTAAAAATTAAAATTAAAAAAAATGCTGATAGAAACATCTGACCATATTGGACATGTCTTCAGGACCATCCCAGAATTCAGAAGTTCTCTGCAGCCCTGTCCCTGGCACTGATGCCTCTGCTTTCCTCTGCCTCTGTACTGCCACCAAACCCAGCCCTTCGCCACCTCGCTGCACCCACAGTGCAAACACACACAAAGATCTCAGCTCTTCAGCAGACTGCTTCAAAGCCAAGACAGCCCTGCATGCAGAGGAAAATGCAGCCCTCCCTTACACTTCCAAGTGATTCACTCAGATGCTGAAAGGTGAAGCCATCCACAAGCCCATCCAAAGATAAAACTCAGTGGTCTTTTAACTTGATTGGGACCCCGGGTTCCTCATTGTCTGTTTGTTTGTATTAATTTTATTTTCTTTGTAAGTACATAGGCTGAGAAACAACCTTTTTATCTCATTGCTTGGCACATCCTTGGAGGTCCCCACCCCCACCCCGGAGGGGAGGAGTTGCATATTGTTTTCTCTTGCTTTGTTTTGTTCCTAAACTCCACAAATAATAGCAGAAATGATATTGTTTGTATTGGGTGCACCTGCTTCCCCAAACCAGGGTGAGGTGTTTTGTTTAGTTTTCCCTCTCCACCCCCACTCTCCTTTTATCTTGGCTGTGTGTACTTTGTTGTTTGGTGGGAATTTAAGTGGCTCCTGATTTCTTAGGGAACTTCCTATCCAGGGGATTCAGAGATTCTCCCTAGAGGCCCCCAAAGATTGTATTGTTTTATTGCTCCCACCCCCATTTCACATGAACCATATAAACAAGCACCCAAACACACAAGGTATTTTTAAATCCGCAGAAGATACATCCTGCGAAGGTTTCCTGTGTTAGAAGTGAGCACAGGAGTGTGTCATGTGTACTGGAGTGTGCTCTCACACCCCTAAGTGTGTGTGGCACTGGAGGGGTGGGGGGTTTATTGTGTACATTTTGCACATTTTTCTCTAGTTTGGATATAACAAAGGTAAATACAATAACTTCTCTCCTTTCTCCCAAGTGATGAGTCCCTTGACTGTCCCTCCTTTTATGTCCTATGTCCATTTTTTCCAAGGTCACACTTCAGTCTTTGGCTTGGGGGTCACTGTACAGAGCCACCAGAAAGCCTACCCCAGGGACTATGGGGTTCACGATGTGGGAGGAAAGAAACTTGCCCACTTAGCTCCATTTGGGGGAAGCTTTGGGTAACTAGAATCATATTCTGCTTCACCTTTGTACCCCTGAGTCCTGGCAAAAGACTTCCCACATAGACGGGCTCAATAAATATTTGTTCAGGGCTGGGACAGTGGCTCAGTGGTAGAGCGCTTGCCTTGCATGCATGAGGCCCTGGGTTCGATTCCTCAGCACCACATACGCAGAAAAAAAAAAAAGCTGGAAGTGGCGCTGTGGCTCAAGTGGTAAAGCGCTAGCCTTGAGGTGAAGAGCTGAGGGACAGCGCCCAGGCCCAGAGTTCAGGCCCACGACTGGACCCCCCCCCAAAAAAAAAATAAATAAATATTTGTTCAGTGGGGTGATCTAAAGTGAACCCATTTAGAGCTCTGGCTCTGATTGTCTTCCTGATAAATGAGACCACCGATATATCAAGTTCTTTCTAATGCTACCCTGATTCTCTTTGTCCAAAAATTGATTTGAATTTACCTTTCTATATCAGTTAGAATTAGAGGCACGAAGTAGGAAAAATTAAAACAGTATCTTTTTTTTTTATTGCTTGTGGGGCTTGAACTCTGGACTTGGGTGCTATCCCTCAGCTCTTCAGCTCAAGGTGAGTACTCTACCACTTGAGCTACAATGCCACTTTCGGTTTTCTAGTGGTTTATTGGAGATAAGAGTCTGATGGGGGCTGGGAAGGTGTCTCAGTGGTAGAGCGCTTGCCTTGCATGCATGAAGCCCTGAGTTCGATTCCTCAGCACTACATAAGAGAAAAGAAAAAAGCCAGAAGTGGCGCTGTGGCTCAAGTGGTAGAGCGCTAGCCTTGAGCTGAAGAGCTGAGGGACAGTGCCCAGGTCCAGAGTACAGGCCCCAGGACCGGACCCAAAAAAAAAAAAAAAAAAAAGAGTCTGATGGACTTTCCTGTCTGGGCTGGCTTTGAACTGTGATCCTCAGATCTCAGCCTCCTGAGTAGCTAGGATTACAGGCATGAGCCACTGGTACCCAGCTAAAACAGTATCTTAAACAAGGTGAAGTTCCTTTCTCATGTAAAGAAAAACATAGTGAGCCAGGTGCAGGTGGCCCATGTCTATAATCCTAGCTACTCAGGAGGCTGAGATTTGAGGATCATGGTTTAAAGCTAGCCTGGCCAGGAAATCCATCAGACTCTTAGCTCCAATAAACTACTCCAAAAAACCTGAAAGTGGTGCTGTGGCTCAAGTGGCAGAGCACAAGCCTTGAAGCTCAGGGACAGAACCCAGGCCCAGAGTTCAAGACACAGAACCAGGAAAAAAAAAAGATAGTGCAAGAAGTCAGACTTGTAGTCTAGTTCTGAAACAAAATACATTTGCTTGAAGTGTCTGATTAACCAAGCCACACATTCCTGTGTCCAGCCAACTGACCTAGAGGACAATCTGGACAACAGTGCCACAGGAATACAGAGCCAGGTGAAGTTGCTAGGCCAGAGGAAATAACAAAGGAGGAGATTCTTCTAGGCAGAGCTGTAAAGAATTCAGGGTACTGGATCCTTTTCCAAAGGTTGTTTTAGTCCTCCGTGACCCTATCTTCAACTGTTTGCTACCTGATCACTCTCCTCTCTTATAGTGACAGCTATTCTCCCCAGTGACCTTCACAGTTGCCTGTCTCCCAGGAATCAACTATTCTCTCCTTAGCAGAGGTCTAGAAACCCTAGGCTAGAGATGGCTAACATGGAAAGTATCACAGCTGGTTAGACAACTGATAGGTCACTGTCTTTAGAAGGAGTAAAACTCCAGATCTGCAGAAAAATGTCAAATCAACTCAAGGGAAATGGTCATCTATTGTCAGTGCTGACGATGAAGATCAGAGTTTATCCTCTGATCATTATTAGACAATGTCTAAAGATGGAAAGAGGTAAAGGGGCCAATGACTGGGGCCTGCATGGCTGAGTTCACCATTGCCTTCCAAAGTAGCCAGGGTCTCAGCAGCTGGCCTCTTCTGTGTTGCTGTAGCTCAACTCCTTCTTCCATTTGCCCCAAGAAGCAATGATCAAGCTCAGCTGCACATTTCTTTTAATCACCTGGGAGATATTTTTTTTTTTTTTTTTTGGGTCCGGTCGTGGGGCCTGAACTCTGGGCCTGGGCGTTGTCCCTCAGCTCTTCAGCTCAAGGCTAGGGCTCTACCACTTGAGCCACAGCGCCACTTCCGGATTTTTTTTCTTTTTGCTTATGTGGTGCTGGGGAATCGAACCCAGGGCCTCATGCATGCAAGGCAAGCACTCTACCACTGAGCCACCTCCCCAGCCCCACCTGGGAGATATTTTTAAATGACTGGTAGTACCCCTAATTTAGTTGTTTTTAGAGTATGAACTTGCTGCCAGGATTGTTAGAATTTTCCCAAATGATCCTAATACACAGCTAAATGCAGATCCACCATCTGGAACAACATTAACAGGAAGTTATTATGATTTTTCACTAAAGCTCTGAGGGTTGCAAAGGCATAATTCCTGCAATAGGTGAAAGAGAAAAAAAATAACTTGAAAACCAGTCTTAAATGCTTGCATCCTTTAAAAAAAAATCCTTATTCTGACCTCTTCATTGGAAATTTCTTTCTGGCTGAAGATTGATTAACAGCAGCTACAATTTAATTCTATACTACAGGCCTGACTACTCTCCTGAAAACTTCTTCTTCCCCTACTTTTGTATATTGTACTCAACTCTGGCACTTCCGGTATAGAAAGTTCTGCTGTAATGTAAGTAATACCCAGAAAGCTGCAGTCACAAGGACCTGTCAATGAATGGAATGGCCTACATGTTCTCTGCAGTTGATCAGCTGGGGATATATGAATCAACCTGTGTGTTCCAAAAAGATACTTTACCTGAAAGTAGTGTGATCATCTAGTTAAAATATTAATAGGGACTATTCTGGATATTTTGGCCAGCAAGGTTTCTAGAAATGCAGCAGAGATTCCAGGAACTCTGGGTAAATTGACAACCTTTATTTCTACCACATGAGGAGAGATTGGACAGGAAAACAGAGCAAACCTTTTGTTTCTCAACATTCCCACAAGAGGTACTGCCATTCTCAGATCTTGATCTCTGCTCTAGTGTTTTCGACTCCCTTCTCATGCTTCACTTTATCCCCTTACCCCAGCCCACTCCTACTGCAGAACATAACTTTCTGGATGTTACCAGGTCAAAATGAGGGTTTCTGCTCCTTATTATGAGGAGTTCATGTAAACCACTAAATCCAGCATTCCTTGCCTTTCATGGCCAAACTTTTCCATGTTCTACAACCCAAAGAGATGCTCTTCTTCTATGTGAAATTTGATATTCCTTGGGGACCACCCTGATTAAACTACAAAGAACTTATTAAATTATTTTTCTTCCTGACACCTTGTTTAGATACCAGGCACTTCATAAAGGTTCTGTTAATATTTTATTCTTCAAGATTGAAGCTCAAAAAGTTGAGGTCACTATTTAAGGGTTCATGCTAGTAATCTGGAATCAAATCAATTCCAGATATCTTTCTGTATTTCACATGTAAAACCATTCTGGTACATATCATTTGAATTCTGGATTTCAAACTTTATAGGAACACACATACACACACATACACACACACACACACACACACACACACACACACACTTTCTGTGGAACCACAAAAGACTCCAGAGAACCAAAACAACTATAAAACTATCTTGACCACATCTTGAAATTGACATCTCAATAGATGTAGAAAAATAACTTGACCAAAATCAATATCCACTCATGATTTTTTTATTTCTTAACAAAATAGGTGTAAATGAAACAATATAATACACACATATTAAAAGCCCACAGCTAGCATAATCAAAGATAGGAGAATCCCCTCTAAGATCCAAGTAAGGATGTTTATCTGCTCTCTCACCACTCTTATTCAACATAGTACTGAATTCCTAGTCATAGTAATTAGACCCACAAAAAGGAAGGAAGGAGGAGGAGAAAGAAGAGGAAGGAAGAAAGAAGGAAGTGATAAGGAGGAGGGGAAGTAGGGAGAGGAGGAAAAAGAAGGAGCAGGAGGAGAAGAAGAAGAGATTTCAAAGCTGGAAATGGAGAAATAAAATCATGCACATGACAGAATCATAATATGTAGAAAATCTTAAAGACTCACAATACTGTGAGAACTTTTAAGCAAACTTTATAAAGTTGAAGGATAAAAAACCAACTTACAAAAATCAGTTATCAATAGCATTTCTTCATACTAACAAAAAAACTGTCTATGCTAGGCATGGATGGTTCACACCTATAATCCTAGTTTCTCAGGAGGCTGAGGTCTAAGGATTGTGGTTCAAAGCCAGTCTGGGCAGAGAAGTTCCCATGAGACTCTTACTTCCAATTAACCACTCAAAAACTGGAAGTGGTGCTGTGGCCCAAAGTGGTAGAGAGCTAGCCTTGAGCAAAAAAGAGCTCAGGGACAGCACCCAGACCCTGAGTTCAAGGTCCTCAACTGATCAAAATAAAACTAAAAAGAAAATTTCCAATAATCCTTTCATAATAACAACAGAAAAATAAAATACTAATAAACTTAATCAAAGACATGAAAGTCTTATAGTTCCTTTCATAGCAGAAGAAATTAAAGAAGATACAAATAAATCATGAATTGAAAGACTTAATATAGTTAACATGTCCAAAGCACCCAAAAGAATCTACAGATTTGATATAGTACACACCAAAATCTCTCTGGCTTTCTTTGTAAATATATATAATTATATAAATTATAATATAGTTATAAAATATAAAATATATATAATAATAAACATTTCTAAGTTGGACACCAGTGGCTCACACCTGCAATACTAGCTACTCAAGAGGTTGACATCTGGGGATTGCAGTTCAAAGCCAGCCTGGGCAGAAAAGTCTATGAGACTCTTGTATCCAATAAACCGCTCAGAAAAATCCCGAAGTGGCACTATAGCCAGAAGTGGCAGAGTGCTAACCTTGAACAAAAGAAGCCCAGAGACAGCACCCAGCCCAGAGATCAACTTCCAGGACTGGCAAAAAGAAAAAGAAACTTGACACCTCAACAACTAAAACAACACAATTTAGAAGTGAGCTAAGGACCCGAATAGATATTTCTCAAAAGAACATATTCAGACTGGGAATGTGGCTTAGTGGTAGAATGCTTGCCTAGCATACATGAAACCCCCGGGTTCAACTCCTCAGTACACATAAATGGAAAAAGCTGGAAGTGACACTGTGGCTCAAGTGGTAGAGTGCTAGCCTTGAGCAAAAGAAGCTCAGGACAGTGCCCAGGCCCTGAGTTCAAGCCCCAGGATTGGCAAAAAAAAAAAAAAGAACATATACCATGCATTTTCGAAAAAAAATTAAAAAAATTGACAGACCCTTAACAAATCTTATTAGAAAAAGAAGAGAACACACCCAAATAAACAAATTCAGAGATGGGACTGGAAACATCACCACAGAAACAACCAAGATTCAGAACATTATAAGGGAATACTTCTCAAACCTTTATGCTAATAAATTTGAGAATCTGGAAGAAATGGACGATTTCCTAGCAAATATCAACATGCCGAAACTAAACCAAGATGAGTTAAACCAACTTAACAGACCCATATCAAGCACCAAAATAGAAACAGCAATGAGACCTCCAATCTAAGAAAAGCTCAGGACCGGATGGATTTACAGCAGAATTCTACAAGGTCTGCAAAGCAGAACTCACACCAATACTACTCCAACTCTTCAATGAAATTGAAAGAGAAAGTTCACTACCAAACTCTTTCTATAATGCCATCATAACCCTCATCCCAAAACCAGGCAGGAGCTCATCAAAGAAAGAGAACTATAGATCCATTTCTTTGATGAACATCGATGCAAAACTTCTCAACAAAATTTTGGTCAATCGACTTCAACAACTCATCAAAAAAATCATACAACATGATCAAACAGGATTCATTTCAGGGATACAATATATGCAAATCAATTAATATAATTCATCACATCAAGAAGAGCAAGGATAAGAACCACATAGTTATCTGAATAGATGCAGAAAAAGCATTCAACAAGATCCAACACCCCTTTATGATGAAGGCTCTGGAAAAACTAGAATCCATGGAATATTCCTCAATACAAGAAAGGCTGTATATGACAAACCTACAGCCAGCATTATACTTAACCACAAAAAACTAAAGCCATTTCCTCTAAACTCAGGAACAAGACAAGGATGTCTATTCTCTCCATTTCTCTTCAATTTAGTATTAAAATGCCTAGCTATAGCAATAAGACAAGATGCACACATAAAGGAGATCCACATAGGGAAAGATGAAGTAAAACTCTCCCTCTTTGCAGATTACATGATCTTGTATTTAAAGAATCCCACAGACTCCATTCCCAAATTTAAAACTTTGGCAAAGTATCAGGGTATAAAATTAACCCTCAAAAACCAATGGCTTTTCTGTATGCCAACAATGAGAAGAGTGTGGCCGAAATCAGGAAAGAAACTCCTTTTGTAATAGCCCTACAAAAAATAAAATACCTAGGAACTAATTTAACTAAAGAAGTGAAGGATCTCTATGATGAAAACATTAAAGACCTGAAAAAGAAATCAAAGCTGAACTTAGGAAGTGGTAAAACCTCCCTGCTCCTGGATCAGAAGGATTAACATCGTGAAAATGGCTGTACTTCCCAAGGCTATCTACAAATTCAATACGATATCTATCAATATTCCAACCTTATTCTTCAATGAAATAGAAGAAGCAATCCAAAAATTCATATGGAACAATAAAAGACCCTGAATAGCAAAATGATCCTTAACAGAAAGAACAGTGCTGGAGAAATATCAATACCAAATTTCAAACTCTACTACAAAGCCATAGTAATCAAAACAGCTTGGTTCTTGCACAAGAACCAAGGACCAATGGAATGGAATTGAAAACCCAGAAATGAGCCCACAGACCTATAGCCACCTAATCTTCGATAAGGGAGCTAAAAAGAATAGAATGGAAGAAAGACAGCCTCTTCAGTAAATGGTGCTGGCAAAATTGGTTATCACCTGTAGAAAACTAAAGCACCCTGCACCATAATCAACTCCAAATGGATCAAAGACCTCAAAGTCAAAGCAGACACCCTGAAAACATTACAGGATGGAATAGGAGAAACGCTAGGTCTCCTTGGCACAGGCCGAAATTTTCTTAATACAGACTCAGAAACACAACAAATCAAAGAAAGGTTGAACAAATGGGAAACTGCAGAGCTTCTGCATGGCAAAGGACATAGCTAGCAAGATCAATAGAAAGCCCACGGACTGGGAGAAGATCTTCACTAGCCATACAATGGACAAGGGTCTCATATCTAAAATATACTTGGAACTCAAAAAATTAAATCCTCTTGTACGCATTATCCTGCCCATGTAATTGTAACCCCTCTGTACAGTATGTTCACAAATAAAATAAAATTAAATTAAAAAAAAGAAAACAAAAAAATATTTGCATTTATATACACTTGCCTACCACCCAAAGTATTTACTTGTAAGTTTATAATCCAAATCTAGCTTCCACATAAAAGGGAAAACATATATCCTTTGTCGTGTAATTCTTTAGAAAGGCAAAGTTAAAGTTCAACACAATAAATACCAGGAAGCAGGTAAGGGATAGATGGAGGCAGAGGAAGAGAGAGAGAGAATGAGACAAAAATTCAATGTATAGCTACAAAATGAAGAAGATTGAGGGTTGGGTGGGGAGGGGAGGGATGGGTGAGATTGTTGAAGGAGTTGGTCTTGATCAAGATGCACTGCTTTGTTTGTAAACTGCTTTGTTAAAGGACAACTCCTTTTATACCTACTTACAGATAAAAAAATAAAAAATACATGGCTCCTTAAAAAAAAAAAAAATTAAATCCTCTAAAAACAAATCCTCAAAGAAACAACTGCCCGATAAACAAGTGGGCTAAAGACTTAAAGAGAAACTTCTCTAAAGAGGAAATAAGAATGGCCAATAGACATATGAAGAAATGTTCAACCTCTCTAGTCATAAAAGAAATGCAAATCAAAACAACATTGAGATTCCACCTCACCCCAGTTAGAATGGCTATAAACAAGAACTCTAATAACAACAGATGCTTGAGGGGATGTGTCCAGAAGGGAACCCTACTGCATTGGTGGGAGTGTAAACTTGTTCAATCACTTTGGAAAGCAGTATGGAGGTTCCTCAAAAGAACTCCCCTATGACCCAGCAATCCCACTTTTGGGCATTTACCGAAATGATCACAAACAAGACCATACTAAAGCTACCAGCACAACTATGTTTATTGCGACATTATTTACCATATCTAAGATATGAAACCAGCCCAGATGCCCCTCAGTAGATGAACGGATCAAGAAAATGTGGTGTGTATGTGTGTGTGTGTGTGTGTGTGTGTGTACGTGCGTGTGTGTGTGTGTGTGTGTGTGTGTGTGTAATGGAATTCTATGCCTCCATCAGAAAGAATGGCATTGCCCCTTTTGTTAGGAAATGGAAAGACTCGGAAAAAATTATATTAAGTGAAGTAAGCCAGGCCCAAAGAAACATAGGTCCCATGGTTTCCCTTATTTATAATAACCTAGTATATGTCTGGGACAAGCAGAAAAGGTCAAAAGCTATGTACATATGACCAGGTAAGATGAAGTTAAGCAAAATGGACCCCAAGATAGGGACACAAGCATTTTTTTTTCCTTTCTTGCTATTGTTTCTAACGTATTTACAATGTACCATGTGATTTTTTTGTTGCTTTGTATGTTCCTCCCCCACGGAATAACCCTTGGTTTTACTGTATTTGATGTCAGTGCCCTGCATCTTGTATATAGACTTCTCTAATTTGGGGAGGAGAAGGGAAAAATGCTTAAATAAGGATACAGGTTGACCCATTGTAACAATGAGATATACAAGACACTATGCTGAAAATGAACTTTACAACTTCAGGGGATGGGGAGGAGGAGTTTGGGAGGTGGAGAGGGAAGAGATGGTAAGGGAAAAACAAAGGAGGAGGTAACAATGCTTGATAGGAAATGTACTCATTACCTTGCTCATGTAACTGTAATCCCTCTGTACAGTATTTTTACAATTAAAAACATATTTTAAAAAAACATATACCATACAAATGGCTAATGAGAAATCAGTTAAGTCAAACCACAAGGAGCTATCACATCACACTTCTCAGAATTGCTATTATCAAAGACACAAGATAACAAGCGTTGGTGAGGAAGTTAAGGAAAGGAAGCCTTGCACACTGTTGGTTGGAATGGACACCAATGTGAATAGCCAATATGGAAAACCAGTATACAGGCTCCAACATTTTTTTAAAAAAGGACAACTGTATGATCCAAAAAGCTCACTCTTGGGAGTATATGAAATTAGAATATTATACAGATTCCACACTTGCAGGTTCGCTGCCGCATCATTCGCATTAGCAAAGATGGGAACCCAAATTCCCATTAATTGATGAATATGTTATGTATGACACTGATGTCTATATATTATTCACTTTGTGTGTGTGTGTGCGTGTGTGTGTGCGTGCGTGTGTGTGTGTGTGTGTGTGTGTGTGTGTGTGTGTGTGTGCCAGTCTTGAGGCTTGAACTCAGGATCTAGGCCTTGTCCCTGACCTTTCTACTCAAGGCTAGAACTTTACCACTTGAGCCACAGCCTCACTTCTGACTTTTGGGGGTTAATTGGTGATCAGATCAAGTCTCACAGACTCTTTTGCCCTACTGGCTTTGAACTGTGATCTGCAGATCTCAGCTTCCTAGGATTACAGATTTGAGCTACCAGCCTCCAGCAGGAAATTCTATGATATCTGAAACCTAAGTTTAGAATTGTTTTTAACCTTTGTCCAGTCCCCTGTAAGTTTACATGTCTCAAGACTTGGTATGGCTTTCTTTTGTTATGAGGGGGAAAAAGCTACTTTGAACACAGAGGCCAGGAGGTTGGATTTGCCACTCGCGATGCATACCTGGAATATTTTAGCTCCTGAAGATGAATGTCTTTGAAATACCTGTATATTTTCAAATACCTGAGTGTCACAACACTCAGAGTGGAATGACCTCTGCTTCATTCCATCTGTCCCAGGAAGCTCATCTTCACCCAAAAACTTGTTGTATTTTCAGGCTATTGTACTCATTAAAATGTATCATAGGAAGGGCTAGAGCTGGAGCTCAGTTGGAACTCAGAACATTCACCTAGCTTCATGAGGCCCTAGCTTCTCTCCCCAGCTCCAAAAAGAATTACAGGACACCCTGACCAAGTTGAAATCAATGAAATTAAATATATATTTTTAAGTATGGAGTTTAGATCTGTCAACAAATCTTAGCTTTGCCTCTTAGCAGTTGGAGGTTCTAGACAAGTGGATTTATCTTGCAAAATCGAAATCTTCAGCAGCATAAGTCTTTTCAAATGGAATGGAGGGAAGGATGGGCACAACTGGCTCAAGCCTGAAATCCTAGCTACTCAGGCAGCTGAGATCTGAGAAGCACAGTTCAAAGCCAGCCTGGGCAGGAATGTCCCTGAGAGTCTTATCTCCAGTTAGGCCCAAAAAATGCCAGAAGTAGAGCTGTGGCTCTAGTGGTAGAGAGCTAACCTTGAGCACAAAAGCTCAGGGACAGCAAGTTCAAGTACCCATATCAGTACCCATAACACACACACACACACACACACACACACACACACACACAGAGAGGAATGGAGGATTATCAGGCAAGACTTACTCTGAGCTCTCATTAGCTGTTGGTTTTTATCACTTCCGTTTATAAGTCCTTCAAATAATCATGTTAAAAATTCATCTTAAAACTTCACCCCATACAGATATTTAGTTACTTACATTGGCATTATATCCCAATAAGCCCATCACATATTTAAAACAAAGGAAAGCAAAAATTTAGTCAAGAGCTTTCAAACTCAGGCATGGTCTTCTAACTTGAGGATATGTTAAAAATCCAACAGAAAACACTTACTGAAGAATGTTTGCATAAATAGCAAATACAATGGAAACTTTTGAATCCAAACTGTAAAGAAGCTTGATATTACAGCTGGTCTATACAGGATCTGGAGACCTGGTGGCTTCCCCAGGCCCATCTCTCAGGGACATTTGTTTACTTTGGGGTTTTGCTGGGATTTACAGACCCCAGGGAACCATTCTAGGGTCAAAACCTACAGACTTGCCTGCAAAGAAAGGCCTGGGTTTCTTTCCTCTGGGCTTTCCCTCCCTTCTTCCAGCCCCCACCCCATGCAGAACTCTGCAGCATCTGAGAGAAAAGCCCTGCAGCTCATCAAAAGCATGGCAGGGATTATATTTCAAGTTGAAGTTCAAAACGGCTTGCTTTTTGCTTCCACTTCTTACTTCCTGGACCCAGACGGCGGGCGCCTGTTAGTACTTCAGTGTGCTGAGTCACAAGCCATACATGCTCGCTCTATCATTTGAGGCTACCACACCAACAACTTCCATAGCAAGATGAGTTCAGGGACCATGTGGCATGCACTGGCCCCTGAAAGAATTTTGTGAGCTAAAACAAAACATGATACTTTTTTTTTTAATCTTTACTTTATCTAGAGGAAATGGAACAACCCAGAAGAAATTAAAAAGAAATGTGCTATCACCTGTAACTGCCTAATTACCAATATTCTTTATTTTTATTTTATGGGTGTCAAATAACTCTTACTTGGCTTTTTCCATTCAAGTCCGGTTCTCTACCATTTGAGCCACATCTTCACTATGGCTTTTTTCGTTAATTAGGGATAAGAGATTCACGGACTTTCTGCCTAGGTGGGTTTCAAACTGTGATCTGCAGATCTCAGCCTCCTTTGTAGCTAGGATTATAAGCATGCACCATTGGCTTTACTGCATTGGTTTTTGTTTGTTTGTTTTTTGAGGCTTGTGTTTGCTTCCTAAGCAAATTTAAAGGACATGCATGACAAGGACACTGGCCATTTAAAGAGCCATTCAGATCAGACCCCCTAGAAACACAAATGGTTGCTACCCACTGACCCTGTCTTGCTGTCAGAAAGAGAAATATTGGTGACTAAGTTACCAACCAAAAAAATTGGGTAATTCCACATAAAAATTCAGAATTAGCCAGGAGCCAGTGGCTCACGCCTGTAAACCTAGCTACTTAGGAGGCTGAGATCTGAGGAACGGGATTCAAAGCCAGCCTGGGCAGGAAGGTCCATGAGACTCTTACCTCCAATAAATCACCAGAAAACTGAAAGTGGCACTGTGGCTCAAGTGGTAGAGCACTAGCCTTGAGCTGAAGAGCTGAGGAACAGCACCCCTGCCCAGAGTTCAAGCCCCACAACTGACAAAAAAAAAATCAGAATTGATGATGCTTTTAAAAATTTGAAAGATCTGATAACAATAGACCAAAATTTCTGTGTGGGAGCAAGACATTCAGACAGAATGGTTTCCATGATTAACATTCACCTGAGTTGACACTTGGCCTTCTTCCCATTAAACCTGTCCCTGTCCCCTAGCACCAGGGACCACCACCACCCCATCTAGTAGAACCACTATACTTGGCAGGTAACAAAAGCAATGATCAAACTCTCTTATGACTTATGCAAAGCCACCCAATTAGATAAAGGTAGATTTGGCCATTAGAGATGCAGGGAGAGCTAGTAGAATTTCAGCCTCCTTCCCAAGATGTCCCTTTCCCTGGAGCTCTGGTTGTGAAAGAAATCAGGCCACATTTGAAGCAGTGTCTCAGATGATGTTAGCTCTGAAGTTATTTTAATTATAAATCATCACTGGGGACTAATAAGGGCATCAAAGCTGAGGTACTGACATAGACCAGAAAGGCTGATGAGTATATAACCAGAAGATAGAACATTTCCTGGGGGATTTTAAATTTAAGTAATCTATATTTAAAATATCATGATTTCAGTGAGCACCAGAATGGGGCAAGGAATAAAAGTGAATAAAAATCACATCCCAATTTAACTGTACTGAATACATTAAAAATATTTCTTAAATTTTTCTATTATATAGTTGTTTATGCAAGAATTCTTCCCTACAGCCTCCATTTTGTTAATGTGTGGTAATAGGGATAATAAAAATAAGTGGCTATTATTAAGATCTTTAGAACCCTCGTGACTAATGATATTATTTTTCTCATAAGGCCAACATTTAGATTATCAAAAAACATTGTTTCCACAAGTAAAGGAATTCTAAACATACATAATACAAAAGTCCACTGGCACTAATACCTCTAATATAGTTTTTTGTTTCTTACAGCATTGATTAACAATAGAAGTGGGATTTGCTTATGGATTTTTGGCTCAGTCATAATTTCATTCTGCTTTCCAGGGAGCACCAATCCCACCTGCACAGCAATCTATCACCTGGAAGGGGTTTAAGAAACAGCCAAAATGTTTTTGTATGTGACCTCAAAAATAACGCTCTCCTCTCCCCTTCCTGGAAAAAAGAAATGTACTGCATACCCAAATGATGATACAGCCATTGCTGATATGACCAGTGGGACAGTCTGTATGTCTTCCAGCTCCACACTTCTTTCCTCAGAGCCTGAAAAGCTCATCAGCGTCTACACAGCTGAATGCTGTAGTGCATTGAAAACTGCAGTTGCTAAAATTAAACTGACACTTGGCAGAAATTATCATAACACTTCCCACCGCAGTCTTATGATAGACAGAATGTCTGCATGGCACAGGCAGCGTTGAGAATGGGGCTGTGCTGAGGCTACCCAGCAAAAGCTTGAGTGGGATCTAGCATTTGAAATTCAAATGCCAGTCTTTCTTCAGTCCCTTCCCAAGAACACACAAGTCAATACTCAAGTTCAAACTCCCTGGGGGCTGGGAAGGTGGCTCAGCGGTAGAGTGCTTGCCTTGCATGCATGAGGCCCTGGGTTCGATTCTTCAGCACCACATAAGCAGAAAAAGCCGGAAGTGGCGCTGTGGCTCAAGTGGTAGAGCGCTAGCCTTGAGCTGAAGAGCTGAGGGGCAGCACCCAGGCCCAGAGTTCAGGCCCACAACCGGCAAAAACAAAAAACAACAACAACAAAACAACAACAACAACAACAAACTCCCTTTGCCTTCTGTCTGTGCTTTCTCACTGAAGAGGAAAGGAGCTATGCAGTTGAACAAAGGAAAGGAAAGGCTCTATTTTGTCATCTGCCAGGATGTGTTTTCTCCTTCTGATTTCCACCACCCTCGGGATCAAGAGGGGCTCCTACAGAGCTAAGAAGTAAGGAGACTACTTTTAAGGTAATGAGAAGGCACTTTTCTCCCTGGGGGCCCACATTACTGCCTCTGTTCTGGCAGCATTTTGTCCTAAACTAAAGCATATGTCAGCTTCCCCAGATGCAGCTCAGGAGACCAGTGCCACCGAAGAGTTAAGCAAATTCCTTGGAAATAGGAGGAAAGGAGGCAAGTTTCCTGGAGCTGTGCAGGTGCGAAATTACAGCCTGCCATTGCTCATCAAGCCACGGATTCCAAGCCTTTGCACAGGGGCTCAGATACAGAACATTCAGGTTTCTGGACAACTGAGTAAATGTTCTGAGCACACATTAAGTACTCTCAGAAAATATTAGTCAAATGGTCAACTCAGCGCCACTTCCATCAATTTTGAAAGATTTTTAGCAGACTTCTTTCTCACCCCTGCAATTCCAAGTCTGATTTCAGTGTCTTCATTGTCCATAAATGGCCAATGTAGGGCCAGGTCATCTGACTTAACAGCAGAAATGACACAATGTCATTGACACAGTGTCTGCACCACTACCCAACGTTCTGCATCATAATGAAGTCACCTTATGTAATAGCACACACTCAAACCATCTACAAGCCCAAGAAAAATGATATTGGTACATACATGCAAATTAATCGGTAGACAAAAACAAAAGGTGATTTAACTTTGGTTAGCCAAAAAATGGAGGCCAATGTGAGCCATATCCAAACAGCAGAATACTTTTGTTTTCTTTTTATTTAGTTACAACACATGGTACAACAGAGGTCAAACCCAGTTCAGTGGAGGTTGTTGAAACTACACCTGCTAAAGGAACAAGCCTGTAAAAAGGACACTTTCATAGACCAAATTAAATAAATCAAAGAAGCTGGCAGCAAAGCCCTTTTCAGTATCTCAACCACCACATTTCCATGCACCCACAGGGAAACAACATAAACATTCCAGTTAAAAGAAAATGTGGCCGTTCCAGGAAAGCTACGTGATGCATTTAACAGGTTCCACTCCACTATCCAATTGACCACCTGCATACCGTGATCTCTTATCCAGGTTGAACACTTGAGAATTTGAGATCCGTGAGATTGAATATTCATTGCATTGCTTGGGACTGGTAAATGCAGGCATGTTCTCTACAATCGACTTCAGTGTCTTCCCTGCCATCACTCACCAGTGACTCTTTCCTAAGTGTGAAACTGCCAGAATGGCAAGTCTTGCAGACAACAGCACTTGGTCCTACAGATTCAGGACTCTGCTAGTTTGTATATTCGCCTGAGTGCTGGAGGAGGCAGAGAACATTCTCTAAGTCTTCATTCTTGGATAAAGCTCATCATCTGATTTGTCAACGCTTTGTTTGGAAATATAAAATTCAGTATAGTTCCCCTCCCCCAAAGAATATTATTTATACAACACTTTAATCTGTCAAAATATTAACAAACATAATCATTTTAACGTTGAGCATAGTGGTTTGGAAAATTAATCCTAAAAACAGACCACAAGTATATAAGAAAAACAGGCCCAAAACACTAAATGTTAAAAGAGTCCCAAAACAAATTTTGAGGCAAAAATGGAATCATTTTTAGACAGATAGGCTTACAAAGTATTATCAAGCACAATACAAACCTATCACGATGTGGTGGTGTCTATAATCCCTACCTCAAATTTAATGTTTTAAACAAAAATTAACAACTAGTCTTTAAAAACTGCTAATACATGACATGATAAAAATGTAAAAAGAAGAAAGTAAACCAACAAACCTTTAGTCTTTAACAAAAAGTATCTGAAAATGTACCTTTTTCCTTTCTTTTTGTTAAACTTTTACTGACGACTTTAAGGTGATGTTGGCAATAGTCCAGCTCAACTGGGATTCTTAAACTTTCCCCTCCCCTCATTCTAGAGTTCTTTTTTAAAAGGCTCCAATCTCTGTCCCCCAAGGTCTATAGGGCTTGCCAAGGTTTGCAGCCTGCGTGGGTGCCGAAGGGCTCAGTGCATTGGGAGAGAGTAGATGGAAGGAGCCGAAGGAGAAGGGGAAGGCGGCAGAGAGCGAGGCCACCGAGGAGAGCAGAGGCGGGGACAGTTTGGAGGCCGAGGTGACCACGGGCAGCACCGGTCCAAGGCCGCCGCTAGGGGGCGCTCGCAAGGCAGACGCCTCTGGATGCGCCGAGGCCAACCTGCCCTGATGGTGAGACTCCGTGGACGAAGCGGCGGTGCCCGCGTTCCCGTGGCCGTTCTGGGGCAGCAGGAGAGGGTGCGCGAGGTGCGGGTGATGTCCGAAGGCGCTTCCCCAGGGAATGTGTCCAAGGCCCGCGTGCGCGCCAGTCGCCGCTTCCCGCTGGGAGGCGTAGTTGTTGAGGTGCGACACCAGCCTGACGCGGAGAGGGTCAGAAGCATCTAGTCCTTCGATGATGCTCAGGTAACGGGCGACTTCCGCCAGGCATTCTCGAAACCCCAAACTCCGGTAATCCATAGCTAGGGCGTGCGCATCGAAATAGCCTGGAGGACGGAACAAAAGAAAAACCTCAGGGCTTCGAGCCTTTCATCCTTTCCCCCGCATTTCTTTCACCGCCTAGGCAGCCTGCCTCCAAATACCCACAGCGCTGAAAGAGCATTCATTCAAACCCGTGCCAATGGTCCACGCCTGTCATCCTAGCTACTAAGAAGGCCAAGATCTGAGGATCATGGTTAAAAGGCTGTGAGACTCTTATCTCCAATTAGCCAGCAAAAAGTCACAAGTGTAACTGTGGCTCAAGTGGTACAGTGACAGAGTTGAGTGAGGGATGGAGCCCAGGGTCTTTAGTTCAAGCCCAGTACACACACACACACACTCTCTCTCTCTCTCTCTCTCACACACACACACACACACACACACACACACACACAAAATGGCACTCAGGGGTTCTGGAAATTCATATTTTGGAGCTGATGAAAATCTTTGCATTAATCAACATTGCTCATGCAAGTTCAAAGCTCAATTAGAAGTTGCTGAGCAGAAACTGGAATTATACTCTCCCAGCAGATGAAACTATGTTCATCCTTTAATGTTTTCACTCAACAACAACAAAAAATACATCAAGGACAGAGAAACCACAGAGCAGTGAAATTCATTAGACACACAGATGTAAGTTATCATCGTGGAACTCTTCAGGCATTGTGGTCCTCAGCAGAGCATTCATTCTCCGGCTGGAGACAGACACTCAAGACCTTGCTCTCCTACCTTCTGTTAGGATTTTCTCTACTTAAAACCACAACAGGTTTCGTTTCTCCAGAGTCACTTGGCAGCTCGTTTTCAAAATCTCGTATGTGACATCAAGACCCATCCATATACGTCAAAATAAATTATCATCTATTTCTCAAGCTTTTTCTCAAAATAGCAGTGGATAAATGTGAAAACTACCTGATTAGAATCAGGGTCCTCACAACTTTAGAGTATGTCACAGTTGACATGTTCTGAAAGACCCATTAGCTCAATTTGTAGCAGGCTAGGGTGAAGAATTCACGGAGGAAAATCTCCTGCGCAGCTGAAGATGTACTGACAGGCAGCCACACACTGTTCTCTCCCCACCCCCAGAGCAAAAGCAGGCCATGACTGCACCAATCCTGGCCTGCGCCTACAGCTCCCTCCACCCCAACCACGCAGAGCCCCCACCAGGATTCATGGGCTGTACCTTTCCCTCCTGCAGTGTGAAGCATTTTCAGGTGATCCACGGTCATCTGCAATATCTCAGCTTTTTCTAGCTTAGCAGACCCCTAAAAGATGAGAATAGCAAAGTAGAGGACTTAAAATATGCACACACATAGACCCATATGTACATGCTCTGTACATCAAGAAGTGTGATTGAAAGCAAAAGCAGTTTGCTTTCACAAATGCCGTTGGTATCGATGTATGAATTCATCACTCACAATATGGCTATTTTCCAAGGCACGAATAGGATTCAGATGGGAGGCGGGGGCAGGGAAGGATTCAGAAGGTGCAGAAAACCACACGGAGAGCTCTACCTACTTTCTCCATTACCTGCTTCTCAAAAGCACTGGGAACCAGCCGCCTCAGCTCAGACAAACTGTTATTGATCCGGTCTCGTCGGCGCTTCTCGATGATCTATGGGAAACAAGCAAAACAAAGGAGAACATTTCCATCACGACTGTCAATTCCGAAAAGAAGCGTGATTCTGAACGTTAATTAACAGCAACCCCCCCCCCCCCCATTAAAAAGAAAAGAACATTGTAAAGACTCACTCCTCTCCGTCTCTTCCTGGCTAAGATCTGAGAAGATGTCGTTGGGGACATGGAACCAAGAGCTGAACTCAAGTTTCTGAAGAGAGAGAGAGAGAGAATCTCCGTGGAGAGAAGGAGGTGCCTGAGAGGTCACCCCCACCCCTGCACGCGTGCTGTTTGGACAACTTGGGTTGGAAAGAGCCCCGCGTCGCTCCCGGCGGGCGGCGAGCGGCCCGCGCCCGCCCCGCTGTCAGCGCCGCGGGGGCGCAGTCCGCCCGCCCCGCCGCGGCTCCGCGCCGCCGACTCACCCATTCTCGTCCGCACTCTCCTTCTCCACCTCTATCGTCTCATCCAGCTCGCTGTCGGAGGAGCTGTACTCGGGATGAGCTCGCTTCATGCTGGCTGCGGGGGGGGGGGGTCTCCGGGGAAGGGTCCGCGCGGCGGACAGGGGGGAGTTAACAACCGCGGCGCCTCTCCGCGCTCGGCTGCCGGCGTTCCGCACACTCTGCTCGCGCTCGCGCTCTGCCTCGGGTTAAAACTCAACCATCCCTTTCCCACGCTGAGCCCCTTCCCAGGGCCCAGGGAAGGGCGGGGGAGGCGGGGAGGCGGACGAGGGGGCGGGGAGGCGGGGCCGCAGCTCCCAGGCAACAGCCTCACTCTGGCCAATCCCACTTCTCGCTCGGCTGATTGGCAGCCGCTCAAGGGAGAGGCGGAGCCCTGGCTGAGAGAGAGGGCGGACCTCGCCCCCGCCCCCCGTGCCCGCCCTTGCCCCGCGGCGGTGCGTCGGCTCCGCAGGGGCTCCGCCGGGCCTCTACAGGGGGGTGCGGGGGGTTGAGGGGGGAGGCACAGGCGGCGGTGGGCCGGCGGCGGGGAGGCGCGGAAGGCCGAGCCGGGACACCAGCCCGCCGGCGGCCGCGGCCCCGCCCCGCCCCGCGCGCCCGGATTGGCCTGGCCGCGCGCCAGGGCCGCGCCTGCAGCGCCGCCGGTGAGCCGCACGCGCCGCGGGCCGTGGGAAAGTGCCGGCGCCCCGGCCGCCAGCCAATCCGGGCGGCTGGCGACGGCGACGGCGGCCGCGCTGGCGGCGGCGGCGGCGGCCCCGGGCGTCCGCATGAATGGAGAAGAATGGCCAGGCGGGGCGCGCGAGGGCGCGCCGGCCGGAGCTGGGCGGCTGCGGGCCGGCTTCCCCGTGTGAACCTGTAATCGGAGCCTGGGCGCCAGCGGGCTCCGGATGCCGCCACCGGGGCCACCGTAAATCTCGGCTGAGTGGCTGCCGGGGCCCGGTGGCGGGATGCGCGCGCTGCTGGCGGGGCGGGCACCTTTCCGGGCCGATCGCCGGCGGCTCCCCGGATCCTGCGGGGAATCGGGGAGAGGGGAACTCCCGTTCGCCCGGCGCACTCCCGGGGGCCGTCATCGCGAGGCCCCCCGCCACCGGGAGGGACGGGACGTGGTTTTCTCGGTGGCGTTCTTTTCCCGGACCTTATCCTCCCTTGGAGCCAGGCTCTTTTGGACAGGACTTCCCAGCCTCTGGGATGGAATGAATTCCCCTGTGCATCTCATTTCCGGGGAAGTAGAGCGTTTGTTTTTTCGGCTAAGTTGGGAGAGGGAAAAGAAAACAAAACTCCCTGGAGATGGTCATTATGTTTGGGGTTTTTTATTGTTGTTATTTTTTCCCCCAGCACTTGGCGGCCAGGGCCTCTGAGCGGGCGACAGGGTGGCGGGCGGGCGTCGGCCGCCCGGGCCGGCCTCGCTGCGGGAACGCACGTTGCTGAATGGTCGGCACACGCACGCACACGCACACGAACCGCCTCCTCCTGGCCTCGGTTGTGCCGTGTACCGGATGCTCTATGAACTTGTGCAAGTCCCCCAAGAAGACAATGTTTCAAACGGGCTTTAAAAAAAATTGAAAAGATCGTTTTGACTTTCAAAACTGATTTCGGATTCCAGGATTTGGAGACACAAAGGAATAGTGTGGGGGGGGGGGGTTGCTTTTAAATCCCAGTCTTTTCTAACTCTATCCAAGGCACAGCACAATTTGTCTCAAGTCCACCTTTGTAATTTGCAGTCCTGTTAGTGAGGGAAAGTCTAATCAACGACGAGTATCACAAGAGATGTCTCACCTTTGTAATTACACCACATTAATCATTGACCTTTATTTTTTATTGTTATAAGGGTGATGTACTGAGGGGTTACAGTTACATAAGTCAGGTAATGAGTACATTTCCTTTTGAATAATGTCACCCCTTCCCTCACCCAGTTTTTCCCTCCTCTCCCCACCCACAAGTTGTATAGTTCATTTTCAACATAGTACCACTGCTGCTTTTGTTCACCCTTTGTCCTTCCATTTCTGTATCCCTTTCTTCCCCTCCCAAAGACAGATAAATGAACAAACAAGACAAAAAGAAAAAACCATCACTAATAAACCTCTTGTTTCCATTTCCTGGGAGTTCATTTCGATAAAGATTTTATATGCGCAGAGGCACATGGGCATTAAGCCCTTGTGTTCCTCTCCTAAGAATATCCTCCCTTGGATCCTCACTGTGTGAGTGCCTAATTATTGATCTTAAAGCCATCTGAGTACTCTTAGGAAACCATGCACTGTGTGGCCTGACCCTAATCCACATATTCCCCTCCTGCCCCCACCTCCTCACAAATGTTTTGCAACCAGCTCCCACTTAATCTCTCATTGTACTTCACCCTCCCTGCAGCCTCTCAGAGGGCCTGAAATCCTGCTCCCCTGGGGTTTGAACTGGAGGTCTCAAGCTTGCTAGGCAAGGGCTAGCCACGCCCCCTGTGTTAAACCCCTTTGCTTCCTAAGAGTCCACACGTTGCCTGTCCCTTATCAATCCAACGTCATTCTCAGTGACTGCTTTATCTGCCTTTCTTCCCAGATGACAGAGCCTTCTGAGAATTGCTATTCCAGAGCTAGTTTCCCCTCCAAGGTTCCTTTCCATTTTTCAGTCAAGGCACAGAATACTATTAGCCTCTTCCCTTCCAGTACTTGAGGATGCAATCATAGGAAACTAACTCATGCCTCCACCTTCCACAAGCCCCTAGAACATTCATTCCATTTCCTCCCCTGAGTGACAGGCCATCCTGCCCAAGAATCAGTATGTTCATTCCTGTGTGGTTCTGTAAAATTTTCCAGCTTCCAACGTACAGCAAGTCTATCTTTTCTGCAATGGCCCAATCTGGCTGTTGTGCAGAGACAGACAAGCTGTAACTTAATGGGTGAGAAGGAAAGCCAGGGTGGGCTCAAGGATGCTTAACTCCACATTGGTTTAAGTACCAATATTTATCACCTGTGCGTGTTTATGGTTAAAAAAAATGTAGTAATCCTATCTCCTCTAACATTGACTGTCATTTTTTTTTTAAAAAACACATCTAACAAGTACTTATTTGGTGCTCTCTACGTGTCTGTCATTAAGCTAGCACCTGAGAACGCAAAAGAGACCCAAAGGTGATAGGCCCCATCCTTCTAGAACTCACATCCTTGGGAGGAAGTCAGACAATACACAAGTAAAATGGCTGTACATGCCTCAACACCTAGAAGCACCTTCTGATAAGGAGAAACTAGGGGGTGAGACACTTTACGAATTTGTGGAGGCCTTTTGTGAATGCAAGCAGGACTTAAGATCCAGGTGAGATGAATGTTTATCAGTTATCACCAGGAAGGAAGGGGTGGCAGCTCCTCCCGTGGGTGGTGGGACCAGAGAGAGTGAGGCCAAAGGCAGAAGGCCCAATTTCCCACCACTTGCTAAATAGGAGGCATAGCATTGTCTTGAACTGCTTAGAGGCCCCTGAGTTCAAGGCCCATTGGAACAGGACTGCTAAGCCCCTCAAGAAAGGGATCATTTTCTCAATGGAGGAAAAGGGAAAGGTGATACTTTTTGTAATTTACTTTTCCTCTGCTCCCAAGCCTACTTCCTTCCATGGCCTGTGAGAAGTAGGAATAGATATTTATTCACATTTCAGCAGGCTGCCTTTCACTGTGCTAACAGTGAGGATCCTCCTGATAGAGATCCTCTAGATTAAAGAATTCTTTCTCCAGCAGGACTAAGTGGGAGTCTCACCAGGGGTGAACTAGTGGGACATGCAGCAGAAAGGAGTTTATCCTCCCATAGCACCCCAGCATTGCTATGTGAAAGAGGCCTCTGGGGTACCAACTGGATGGAAGTCACACACAATAATCAGGAAAGAACCTGGAGTCCTCAGTTCTCTATTCAACAGAGCAGGAGACCGCACAAGCCCTTGCTCTCTCAGTGTGCTAGTGCATGCAGGTAATCTCCAAAGGGACGCTGAGCATAGTGTTCTAGGAGCAGAGACAAGAAAGAAGGGCAGCTTCTATCCAAGCTCCCAGTCAAATCTGAAGCAAAAAGTCTCTCCAAACAACTTTTAAAGTGAAGCCAGTTTGTATTTGAAACACTTAGGGCTTGCTTATTTACAAATTCACTCAATAAACTTGTAGAAAATCCCTACTATGTGCTGGGCACTGTGCCAGACCTGGAGCCATGAGGCTAAAAGCCACAGTGTCTTTTCTCCCTCCTCCCCTTTCCCTTCCAGTTTTATCAGAATCTGCAGAGCACCTGAAAAATGGAAAATAAGTTGTATTGCCTCATATATGTTGCAATTTGTTGAAACTTACTAACACCTATTTTCTAGTTATAAAGTTGTAGTTGGTTGTTGTTGTTGTTGTTGTCAGTCATGGGGCTGAACTCAGGGTCTGGGCCCTGTCCCTCAGCTCTTTTTTGCTCAAGGCTAGCACTCTACCACTTTGAGCCACAGCACCATTTCCAATTTTCTGGTGGTTAATTGGAGGTGTCACAGACTTTGCTGCTGGGGTTGGCTTTGAACTCGATCCTCATACTTCAGCCTCCTGAGTAGCTATGATTACAGTCATGAAGCACCAGTACCTGGCTTTCAATTTTAGTTTTAATCTAGGAAGATTACTTCATAATAAAAAGTACTTGTTCACAAAACCTTCCCAAATGCATGATGAGCAGGTTATTTAACTTCCCTAAGCCTTGGCTATCTTATCTGTAAAACAGGTATATGAATAATAGTTATCTTCCAATATCACAGGTAAATAATATCAATTGTGTAGAGCACATCCTAGAGTGTGTGGTTATTAGTAAACATTAAATAAACAATAACTGCTATTATAAGTAAGCTATGTGCCTGTTCTGTTGGTGAAGTATGAGCACTGGGCTATCCCAATATTGTCTTCTGACACTTGGCTATCTAATGAAGTTGAAAGGTAATGTAATTATTTAGAAACTGCATACATTAACCAGCATCTCAAAGTAAGTAATAGCTTTGAATATCATGAGACAGAATCGGCACCGCTTATTTAGAGCATCAGATTCTTCTGAGTAAAATCTCTATGTTATTCATTATTAGTCAGAGTGGTACCTTTTCACTCTTTTATTAAGAAACATCCCTCTGAGTGTGCAGTGGTATAAATAATGTAAAAATAAGCTATACAGTGAGAGTTCGGAGATGAATTCTTGATGTGCACATCCCAAATCAGAAACCACAGGGCAAGTGGCCCAAAATTTATCCCACAGTTTTGACTAAGCACTTATTTCCTTTACATTCAGGCTTGCTGCTTTCTCCAGAAGTCCTGCTTCAGACACTGGGTTGACCATTGATTAGTCACACCATAAAGTTCACCTCTGCTATGAACTCCCTTAAATGAGGGCAAGTGCTATTTGCTTTGAGGGATATTTAATTCAGTGGTTTCACAGTGGCCCCAGGAATCACACACACACACACACACACACACACACACACACACACACACACACACACAGACAATAAGCCATTCCTATACTCCTCTGAGTCTCAGTTTCCTCATTTGTGTGAGCTTTTGAAAGATAAAACAAGACATGATTAACCTGGATGATGTTAATATTTTGAGCTACCTCATCCTGAGCTTTGCTGCACCACCTAAGAAGAAGCCTCAGTAGGTCATCTTCCTTCTGCCATTGAATTCCTTCAGGGTAGGCCACTCAGTAGATCTTCATAGAAAGAAGGGGACAAGGAATAGGAGGAAGGAAGGAAGGAAGATATTGTAAATGCCCATCTGTGTTTATTTCATAGATCAGTCACCTCTCACAGTCCTCTAAAAAAGAACATGTTTTGTGCAAACATAGGGAAACTACCCAGACCTTGGAGATCTCAGAGCATTAGAGCATGCAAGACACAGGGAAGTCCCCAGTAAGGAGGCCCCTTTTATGTCAGTCTAACTGGGCTGGTCTCCAATTCACCAACCACAACACCTCCTTTTACATAATACCTGATCATATTCCACTGAAACCACATCCCAGAGAATTCTGGAAAATTTTATTCCAGCATAAAGGTAAATTTTTCCTTTTGGAAAAATATTGACTGCTGACCCACAACTAAATAAGTAATCATATGTGAAAAGCAACTTAAAAATACAACTTTTGTTTTGAAAGTTCTTTACTGACTAATCAGAGACCTTCTTTCTTTTATTTCTTTTTCCTTTTTGGGGTGGGGGGGTGAGGGAATGGGTGGGAAGGGGCATCCTGGGATTTGAACTCAAGGCTTGGGAGCTGTTCCTGAGCTCTTTTGCTCAAGGCTAATACTCTATCACTGAGTCACAGTTCTACTTCCAGCCTTTTAGTGGTAATTGAAGGTAAAATTTCACAGCTTTTCTTGCCTGGGCTTGCCTGTTGAATCTCTATCCTCAGAGCTCAGCCTCCTGAGTAGCTAAGATTACAGGCATGAGCTGCTGGCACCCAGCCAGAACTCTTTTTTCTTTTTTTAGAGTAATTTTAATACTTTAAAAATATTCTTAAGTTGGGCACCAGTGGTTCACACCTGAAATGCTACCTAGTCAAGAGGCTTAGATCTGAGAATCATAGTTAAAAGCTAACCTGGGCAGAATAATTAGTGAGACTCATCTCCAATTACCCAGAAAAAAAACCCAGAAGTCGAGGGGTGGCTCAAATGGTAAAATGCCAGCCTTGAGCCCAAGAGCAAAGTAAGAGCATAAGGCCATGAGTTCAAGCTTCAGTACTAACACAGAAATATTTTAATAGCCAATATTTTTATGGCACTTACCATCTTCTTAACCCCACTTTACCCACTATATGTAACTTATTGGCTTCTCAACATAACCCAGAAAACAAAGGATAATTTTCCCTCGTTTTAAAAGAGGAAGCCTGGATATATAGAGGAAAGGTTGTTTAACATCACATCTGAATCCCAGCCCCTGGTTTGATTCCACAACATTGTCTTCTGCTTGAAGAGAAACTTACAGCTTATTCTTACCTAAGTTAAAATGATGTAAATCCTGATGGACTCTCAATTAAAATAATTCATTTAGTAATTTGCAGGATATTTTTCATAATTTAAATAATTCAACTATGTTTTATTGTTACATCTCAGAATGTAAATGAGGTGGATCTTTGAGTATCACAAAAACCAATTGGGATTCCCCCCCCCCTCCCCAATGGGACTAGTACCAAGCTACAATCATTGAAGCAAAGGTCTATGTTCCCGAACCACATCACTGGGGTTTATAGCTTCATTAGAATCCTCTAAGATTTTTGTGCACATAGGTGTTTGTTGTAAATAGAACTAAGATTATTGTAAATTGTTAAAATTCAAATATAACAGGAGGTTTCAGGCAAGACCCAGATTCAATACTTTGAAACTAGACCTGCTAGCTCACTAAGCCATATTTGTCTGAACTCAAATATAGTGGAGCTTTGGGAGTTTGTTTTTTTTGTTTTTAAGGGTTTCTTTCCTTTTATTTCAAGAGCACAGGGGAAGGATTTAGAGGAAAGAATAGAGGAAACAGAGACTAGGGTTAAAACCAGATGCTGGAAGAGCTGCTTGTGCGATCCATCATTTTAGTGGAAAAGAACAATTCTTGCATCAGCATCCAGATGAAGACAGTGTGCTATAAAGGGCTAGGATGAGCTATTCTTCACCAGCAATCCACACCTCCAACTCCCAAATACCCACATATGTCCCGACCCGCAGGACGTCAACGAGGGCAGTGAACCTAAGCGAGAAGGAATGAAGGGACAAGAGACACGAAGAATGACAGCAAGACAGGGATTCTGATCAAGCTGCAAATTTTTATTTTTCACACAGGGGTACTTATATGCTTGGAATAAGGAAGCTTTTTCATTGGCCGTTAAGGAAGCTTTTTCATTGGCCGTAGCAGCTGCAAGATATAGCCTATCATGTTGAGAGACTCCCTTTTGGCTCCCGACACACATACACCCACATACTCACACTACCACCCAAAGGTGCCCTGAGGGTTTATGGTGATATACCAGTGAGAAGGGGAATGGCAAAATGGCAGCCTTGGGTGGGGTGAGAGGAGGGGTTGAACTCAGGGCCTGAGTTCTGTCCTATTGCTCAAGAAGAGCACTCTGCCACTTGAGCCATAGCTCCATTTTCTGTGTTCTTGGTAGTTAATAAGAGATAAGAGTCTCACTGACTCTGAGGATCCTGTCTAGGCTTGCTTTGAGCCATGATTTTCAAATAACTAGGATTACAAGCATGAGCCACCAGTTCCAGGCCAAAGTGGCAATCCTAAGAAGGAATTGACCTCCAAGGCAGGAGAAAACTGTCATGCAGAGGACACAGTTAAAAACCAGCATTGAACTTTGTTCTGAACATCAATGAGGTTCTTCCCAGTTGATGCTGAGAACTTAGAAAGAGAACAAAATCCTACAACCAGGCAGGAAGCGTTAATTGACCTCATCTGTACTTAAAGCCTACTGGAGCCAGGTCATCTGGTTACAGGAGGAAAAAAGGAAATAAAGGTGTTTAAGAATCCTTATTGAGTTATGTCCCAGCCCAATGTGGGCTGGGAATGTGACTGAGTGGTAGAGTGCTTGCCTAGCATGCATGAAGCCTTGGGTTTGATTTCTCAGTAACACATAAACAGAAAAAGCCAGAAGTGGTGCTGTGGTTCAAGTGGTAGAGTGCTAGTCTTGAGCAAAAGAAGCTCAAGGCCCTGAGTTCAAGTCCCCAGACTGGCAAAAAAAAAAAAAAAAAAGCCCCGTGTAATTGTATTAGAGATGGGATAGTTGGGATATTTAGGTATAGATCATGATGGGATTAATACACTTATAAGAAGAAAAGCCCCAGATGGCCTGTTTCCTGTTCTCCCTCTTCCTCTCTTTGCCCACCCCCCCCTTGAGAACACATACAAAGCAACCATCTACAGGCTAGTAAGAGGGTACCCCAACACACTGGCATTCTCTCCTTGGACTTGCACTCCCCAAATTAAAAATAAAACTCTGTCATTAAGCCATTCCATCTATGGTATTTTGTTATGGAAATCAGAATAAGGTCATTCCTATTTCAATCCTTTTGTAAATGTTGATGTATCTTTATAAGTGATGTTTTTGTTATAGCTAAGGGTTCTATTTCCCCATTTTTAAAATGTGTTTTATTTTACTAGTCAGTAATTGAAAGACCTAAGTTAAAGATACAAATGTTTCCCATTTTAAAAGATCTATATTTAGAGCAAAGATCTTTTTTCTATTTTTCAACAGCTCTTTCAAATCTCTTATGGATTACAAGTGAATGAAACAGGACAGGTTCCTTTCCAAATAAATTACAAAGAGCCTAGCTTTTCTGGTGAGCATCACCATTTAAGAAGAGCATGGGTTTTCAATCTGCAAGTTTTTCTCCTGCCTCTCGAGCCACTCATGAAATGACAATGAAATAAATATTTGGTTTCTCTCTCCTGCAATTTCCAACTGTACAAAACCAGTCCTCCTGACCCTCTTGATGGTGCATGAGAAAAACAAAACCAAGATTCTTACTTGTAGGCTATCTATTCCCTCAATTTAGCAAACCATGTCCCCAGATTCATTGTTACCAATGTCTCTTTCTCCAGTTTTACAGTTGTGCCTATACCTACACAGACAGTTTTTCCAAGTACAGCAGACCCATCCCCACTAAGAGCATGCAGAGACACAACTCACTTCCTTTGATCTTTATTGAATGTACAGTTGTCTGCTACAGTTTGATCTAGAATGTTCTCCTAGGGCTCATATATTATGAGTCCAGCATGCTTCTGCTGAGCCAATCTGCTAGCCCTGCAAGGCCCATATATTAAAGGTATGTTCCCCAAATGTGATATTAAGGGGAAGTGATGGGACCTTTAAGGAAAGGGGGGGCTAGCAGGAGATCTCCAGGTCATTGGTGTGCTTTGGAAATAAAATCAATGTACTTTACACAAACAGAAAAAATGTAATAGAGCCAGAAAGATGAGGTAGAAGAATTTTTCATAAGGTTTACATGCATGCCATGATTCTGAAAAAGCAGAATAGATTTGTCTTGAGGATAGTTTGATTTGTCTTTGCTTATATGTTCCATCACGTCATTGCCACAGTTCCTGGACAGTTATCACAAGTTAACAGCACTTTTACAAGTTTATATGTGAAGTACCCAACCTAAAAGCATAAACAGCATTGAGTTTAAAAGTTTTTGTTCCTGGCAAAACATAGTCCTCTTCCTGAATTTTCGTGCTCAGTTTTGAGTTCTTTCAAGTGAGGGAAAACTGGGATAAGACAATATAGTCAGGTTCAGAAACTAAAGACAAGCTAGGTGCCAGTAATCCTCATAACTATGAATCCTAGTTACTCAGAAACATGAGATCTGAGGATCACAGTTCCAAGCCAGCCCAGGCAGAAAGTCCATGAGACTCTATCTTCAAACAACCAGCAAAAAGCCAGAAGTAAAGATGTGGCTCAAGTGGTAGAATGCTAGCCTTGAGCAGAAAAAACTAAAGGATAGTGCCCATGCCCTGAGTTCAAGTACTAGTGCCAGCACATAGAGAAAGCAAGAAGGGAGGGAAGGGAAAGAAAGAAGAAAAAAGAAGGAAGGAGGGAAGGAAAGAGAGGAGAATTTTAAGTTATCACACATAGTTGAGACATTATACAAAGAAGCCACACAGAAGACCTAGAGTTCAGATCTGCTAGGAATGAACCTGGATTAAGTCTGTGGTTTCAGGGATGGAAAGAATCAGGGAAAGGAATATTAAAGAACAACAAGCAATATACTTGGCATCTCATTGGGTAAGAATAATTCTGCCTTGCTGCTAGCAAGTCAAAGCTCATTTCTACTTTTCTTGCTTTAAAATAATGACCCTCATTTTTAGCTTGTATCAGAATCAGCACTCCTGATGCTGTGGGTCCCAAGACCTGTGGAGAACCCACTGTTTTAGAAAAACCATTTGTTTTTGCTGATGGAGAACCAGGCTCTAACCATGAGGAGGAAACAAAGTGCCCTAGCTTCAACCCTATCTATCAAAAGACCTGGATGAGATACACAGTATTCAGCAAGGTGTTTTTGAAATCAACCAAGTTTGTTGAAATAGTGAGAACTTTGTAATTTACTACTGAATTCAAACATATATGTTAAATTCCTAAACTGAGGAAATGAACTTGATGGTAACTGAACTTGGTGATAATTTTGCTGGTGGTGCTAAGAGTTTGATGTTTAAGGAACTGGCTGCCTATCTCACGAAAGGATGGACTCTCACAATAAGTTTCCCATGGGAAGAGCTCCACAAAGAAGAAAGCAAGCCATTGTTTTCCCTATGTTAATGAAATGCTCAGGCCTCTGAGCCCCAAATAAATGAACAAATAAAAGATAAAAGCACGGGTGAGAACATCATTCAAATCTACAAAGGCAAAAATATTAAAAATGAAGTACATTGTACAATGGCAATAATAGAACTTAATAACACACATTAGTGATATAAACTAAGAAATTATGTTCCTCCAAGGCTTGTAGTCCATAGTTTTGTAATAAACTATGTTGTACCCAAAGACTATTATATATATATGTATATATATATATATATACACACACACATATATATATACATATATATATATGTATATATATACAGTTTATACAGTTCTAGACCACATATCTATTCCAATTCTTCCCAATGTCCTGGGGCTTGAACATTGGATCTGGGTGCCATCCCTGAGCTTTTGTGCTCAAAGCTAGTGCATTACCACTTAAGCCACAGCTCCACTTCCTGCTTTTTGTGGTTAACCAGAGATAAGAGTCTCACAGACTTTCCTTCCCTGGGCTGGCTTAGAATGGTAGTTCTTAGATCTCAGAGTCCTGAGTAACTAGGATTACAGGCATAAGCCACTAGCACCCAGTTCTATTCCAACTTAAAACCCTAGTAAAGTGTGCCATCTAGACTAGTAATTCTCATATGGACAGGATTAGGATAACATGGAGTAAAAAATAATGTAACACAAGTTTGGGTACCTAGTTCTCAGAGCCATCTAGTTTAGTGGATCTGGGTTAAACTCAAGAATAAGTATTTCAAACATGCCCCTAGATGATGCTAATGTTGCTGGTTAAGGAATTGCTGGTTTAGCTCTTTGGTTCACATACTAGAATCTTAGGGGTGGGGAGAGGAACTTTTTTTAAAATCTGATTTAAAATCAGTGTATAGGGGATTGGAATTTGAGCATTAATATTTCTGAAGTTCTCAGTTAAGTCAACATGTAGCCAAAAGTGGAGAATTTACACCTAGATCATCAGTAGCTCTCAAAGTCTAGCACCTATAAGACTTCATTACAACGTAGATTGGGAGGCCTTCCCCTCCTGAAGTTTCCAACTCTGGGAGTCTGGGTTGGCTGTGAGAATCTGCATTTTAATCTAGTTCCCCTGCTGCTGCTCCAACTCTTTAGTTGCATCTTGAGGATCACAGGGTAGGGCTATGCCCACCTCTGGAAACAATTGGTGATCTTGTAGAAAATACAACTCCAGTTAGTTCCACCTCAACCACACCCTTCCACCACCCATCCACTACCACCGCCCCCTTCCCAAAAAAAGAACTAGGATTGGAGCAGGTGCTTATACCTGTAATCCTAGCTACTCCAGAGGCGGAGATCTGGAGAATGCAGTTCAAAGCCAGCCTAGGCACAAAAGTGAGACTCTTGTCTCTAAGATAAAAAAAAAAAAAAAAAAAAAAAAAGCCTCATGTAGAGCTGTAGCTCAAGTGGTAGAGTACTAGCCTACAGGAAAAAAAAAAATCTAAGAAACAGCCCCCAGGTTTTGAGTTTAAGCCTCAGTAGAGGCACAGACACAAAAACTAGGATTGGAAATTAATTAGTTTGGGTTGGAGACTGACAAAACAAACAAACAAATGTATTCAAAACCTCCCAAGTGATTCTAATATGCTGCTAGGACTGAGAACCAGTGCAAAACCAAAGGAGGTGATGGATCCCATTCCTCTCATCTAAGCTAAATACAACCTCTTCCAACTGGAATGCATTTTAATCATTATATGCAATGGGTATCTTCGTTGAAGAAAAATACTACATTGAAATAAACGTAAGATTATGACAGTCATTTTTGAATTTGAGAAATAACTAGGTTAAGCCAAGAGGGGATTCTCCCCTCCTCTTTCATTGCTATAAATACAGCATACTGACTGACTTAAAAACAAAATTAATCTAACACAGTACTCCACCCCTTTGGTGATCTGCATTGAGTCCTGTAAACAGAAGCATTATAACTGTTATTATAAAGGCAGTTTCCTATAAATGAGAATTTATGCTTATATCTAAATAGACTTGAAACCTGATCAAACACTCCGGCTCCAGGAAAATAACTTGGGGGTTGGACAACACAATTCAGAATACTGTTTTACTACTAGTTGATGTTTTTGAATATATGGTGTCATTTTTAATCACTCTGAGTGTTTTAATAACTTGTGTGCTCAGGCAGTAAAAGTTGAGATTTGGGAATGGGATGGGATGGGGGGTGCAGCTGGAGGAGAGTATCACACCCACTCAGTCCTTCACTGTGGCATTCTTGTGCAACTCTGATATCAGTTAGATACATGTTTGTAAATAATTACTTTCAGCTTCAGTGTTCACTGAAAAACAGTGATACTATTGTGTTTTAGCAACCGATTTAGTTTAGCACTAGAAAAGACCTTAAGAGTTCATCAAATCTTTTAATTGTATAGTTGAGGAATCCCTTTCACCTCTAAGACAGTGATTGCAGCAAAAAGAGGCAATACAGTAGCAAGTATTGATGACGATCTGGAGAAGAAGGAACTCTGCACTACAGATACAAGCTGGGAATTTATACCCAATTTGGAATAGGCCATTTCCTTACATGTCAAACAGAAATTTGCCATCAAATGTATAATTTTGCTCCTATGTATCTAAGAGAAATAACGTTTTTGCATAGATCCTTGCATATGAAGATCCTTGGCCATTATTCATAATGGCCAAAAAGTGCAAAGAATCTCAATGTCTAGCAACAAAATGTGATTATGACCCTGCAGTGGAGTATTATTTGGGCATAAAAGGCAAGAAGGGCAGATATGTGGTGCAACCTACATGAACTTTGAAGACTTGCTCACTGAAAGAAACCAGTCAGAAGAGGCAATGCATGATCCCATTCTTATGCAATGTGGAGAACAGGGTCCCAATAGGTGACATAAAGCACAGTGGTGGTTTCGACCTGAGGAGACTAGGAGGGGGAGGGATGGTCAGAGCACAGGTTTTCTTTCTTTATGTCTTTAATGCTAAAATCCATGTTGTGGTGGTCGTATGTACCTGTATTACACTAAAACATCATCAGATCATACACTTACTATGGGCCATACCACGATATGAATTTTATCTTCAAGCTGTTTTAAGTCATGGAATATTCTCTATGAATATCTTCAGATGCAAATTTTCATCACCCTGCCTCTGGTCGCATTGACTCCTTGAGGGGGCAGGAGGAGGGAGGGAGACACAGATGGGGCTTGCCCTTCGGAGGGACCATATGCCCAAGCCCCTAAACTGTTGCCAAGAGAACACTTGGTGACCCTCTTTCCTCCCTGGCTCAGCCCCCCGCCCCCCAACAAAGGGTTGCTGACCTCCCATGTGACCTGGCAGGAGCCCAGGGTTCCATAACCGAGCTTTCCCGCTATTGTGTGCGGGTCCCTCATGAAGGGGGACAAGGAGGCAACCGGCTAGAGGGACGAGCCGCATGGGACAGGCAGTCCTCCCGGCGGGGAGGACAGGGAGGGCGGGAAGGGGAGGGAGGGATATTTGGAGGGAGGGAAGGGTAGAGGAAGGGAGACAGTGGGGGAAGGGCGCTGTAATTGCAGCGCAGCCCGGGTTCCCACGCTCCTATTGTTGGAGACTTTGTTTCCAATTCTCGTCACGTGTACTAATTAGTTAGAGCCGCTGGCTGGCTGGGAGGCGTGTGGCGGGCCCCAAAGCCCAGCGATCACTTCCTGTAGGGAGCCCAGCAGGCTGGAGGCTGGGGGGGAGGGGAAGGGTACTTCTGGCTGCCTCTCCCAGGCGCCCTCCCCCCCAGCGGAGGGGGGATGGGGGGGAAGAGGAGGGAAGGAAGGGAGATGTGTGTACTGCAAAAGACCAGGGGAATTGCAAAGCAAGGGAAAGCGAGGTGCGAAGGAGGTATGAGGGGCAGGAATAGTGACATTGTGGAGTCAAGGAGAAATTGACCTTAGATCGCTAACCTGGTTCACAAGTGCCTTCCTTACAAAATTCCTTTGGTGATTTTTTTTTGCTCAGTGACTCCTAGGTATTCAGACGGAGGGGGAAAGGTATTTTGGTCACTCGTTTAAAAATCATATAAAACTAGCCGATGCACTGCCCCACAATAGGAAGAAAAGTGACATGTACTGAGTCACGACCTTAGAATCAGTAAGTTGTCCTTGGAGCCCAGTTCACCTAGGTGCTGAGCAGGAAATGTGCTTGCTGTGTTTCTTGGCTTTTTATTGAGTTAGAAGATTTAAAAGCTTTCTGGTTCTCACAATGGAAGTTTCTGCTTTAAGATACCTTCTCCATACTTCTTTCTACAAACGTAAGAGGGGATTCTTTTTCTTGGAATAGTAACAGAGTACTAGAGGAATGAAGAAGAGTAAGGTCATCCAGCATGCAATAAGCCAGGATGTTCTACACATCTTCTGTGCTCAGGACACTCGGCTAGATATGCAGAAAATGAAATATCCAGAACCTGTCTGTAAGTAGCTTACAAATCCAGTGAAGGAGAAAAGCCTCCTATCAGCTAAGAATGACAACTAGAAGTCCATGGTGGGGACAAGGCTAGGGGAGTAACGACCCAGACAGGATTTTGAATCGACTTCCTATAGAAAGGATGGTTTCACTGATACTTAAGTAACAAGTAGCAGTTGGGGGGGGGGGGGGGGAACAAGGGAAGGAAGAGAAAGGGTGTGATGAAAAGTAGGGACAGCACATGTCCCACAGGTGGAATAAGAGGTGGTAGACCAACAGACATGACCGGGTGACACAGGCCTCTAGTGTGATAGGCTGGGTACACTAGGTGTACAAGAATTAAGAAGAGTGCTATGGAAGAGTTTGGACTTCATCCGAAAGGCCCAGATAATGTTAAGCAAATGAGTAAAATAATTGCACTGGTTTTATTTTTTGTGTTTGTGCCTAGGTCTTGAACTCAGGAACTAAGTGCTGTCTTTGGGCTTTTTTGCTAGAGGCAAAAAAAACTCTACCACTTGAGCTACAGCTCTACTTCCTGCTTTTTGGTGTTTGATTGGAGATACTTTAGTGCAGGATCCTCAAATCTCAGCCTTCTGACTAGCTAGGATTTGGACTGGCTTTTAAGAAAGATTATTTGGGCAGTAGTGTGAAGGATTAATTAAAGAAATTTAGGTTAGAGGTAAGGGAAGGAGGTTGAAAACTGACCAGTAGTCCAACAGTAAGAGATGGAAGAGACTGCAGAGAAGAGTAGGCTGAGGGAGACAGGCCAGACTCCATGAGTAGAAGACAGAATAAACAGAGGTCAGGACCACCATTACTTTGGCAGTCCCACTGTTATGGAGGTGGGATAACTCTAGGTTTCCATGTGTACACCTAAATGGATGATGGTAGCATTCGTTCAGATAAGTAATCTGGAAGGAAAGGGATAGTCTTCAAAACAATAACCCCAAATGACTGAGGATACAAAATACTAAGGAAAATGATTGGTGATATTAGGTATCACTTAAATTTAAGTGCTTAATAATGGTAAAGTAATTAAGCATGCTAAAATATCATAGAACTCATACATTCCTGAGAAGAATTTACGGCAATATAAATACTTACAAAGTTAACTGAACCATTATATTTATACTATGTTTACTAGATCAAAACAATCCACTGGTAGAAAAAGTATATAGAAAAATATATTAAATAGTTTATATTAAGTATTTCTGGTTAGTGCCAGAAATGATCCCTTCCCATTTAATTTTCTATGTCATCCAGATTTTTATAGTAAACAAATATTATTTTATGATTGAAAAAGTGAGCCATACTCTTTTAGTTTTTCTACAAAAGGGTTTGACTTCAAAAGAAGTGACTCAGGCCAGGCACCTATGGCTGATGCCCAAATTCCTTACTCAGGAGATTGAGATCTGCTGATGGTAGTTCAAAGCCATCTTTGAGACCCTTATCTCCAACTAACCACCAAAAAGCCGAAAGTGGGTCTGTAGTAGAATGATAGCATTGAGCAAAAAAAGCTCAAGGACAACACCCAGGATCTGAGTTCAAGTCCCAAGGCTGATACCAATAATTAAGGAAAAAATAGAGTGAGCTGAGTGCTGGTGGCGCAAACCTATAATCCTAGCTACTCAGGAGATTGAGATCTGTGGACTCTGGGTCAAAACCAGCCCAGTCAGGAAAGTCCATGAGATTCTTATCTCCAATTAACAACCAGAAAACCAGAAGTGGAACTGTGCCTCAAAGTGGTAGAGCACTAGCCTCAAAGGAGTTCAGGGACAGTGCCCAGACCCTGAGTTCAAGCCCTACCATGGACAAAAATTTAAAAAGCAACTTGAGTGAAAGATATAGCTTAGTGATGTAGTTAGCTTAGTAGCTAGCATGTGTGAGGCCTTGGGTTAAAAATAAATTTAAAAGAGAATTCATTTGAATCCACAGCAAGTTTTCCCAGTAGTATATATTTATATCTAATGCAAAGCTCCAACAGCTTCCCCAGTATGATTGTTGAATTAGTGATCAACAAATATATCAAACAACATCATCTTCCAGGAAAACGTTTAAAAGACTGAAAAATCCTCCATTTAAGTATGTGTTTCTTTTTGCTTTTCCTGTATGGGAAAGAGGAAGCCAGAGAATGTAGCTCCAGGAAATGACATCAAGTACATTAGCTCAGTCTGAAAAGACAAATGAAGGTGGCTCTATAATTAGATGTAATGGGTTAAGCAAGGTGAATGGCTACCTGTGGCTGAGATGGAGGTGCAGAGATGGCAGTTTCAGTACTCAACAGTCCTAAAGGTCAGCATCACCCTCTGGGATAGGCTTTGTTTTGGTTTGGGTTTGGGTTTTTGATGTAGATTCTGGGGTTTAAATTGAGAGCCTGGGTGTTGTCCCTGAGCTTTTTTTTTTTTTTTTTCTCTCAAAACTAGTGCTTTACCATTTGAGCCACAACTCTACTTCCATTATTTTGCTTGTTAATTGGAGATGAGAGCTTTGTAGACTTTCTTGCCTGGGCTGGCTTTGAACCGTGATCCTCAGATCTCCACCTCATAAATAGCTAGGATTACAGGTGTGAGCCACTGGCTCTTAGCAAGAATTTATTTCTATAAAAAGTAATCAACAACTAAGTAAGTAAAGAGCATTTCTTTGTGCTAGGTGGTTTAGTGAGCATTGCATGTACAACTAACTCATCAGGGAGACCATGATGGAGAGTCGGTTGTTAACATCATAGATCATCTCACTTTGCTGATGAGGAAACTGAGGTGCAGAATGACAATAAGTAATTGATTCTGAGTTACATGGTTTATACAGGTAGAGCTAGAACTTGAGCCCGCACAGTTATACCATTATCCATGTTCCTAACTGGCACACCATGGACACTCAAAGGACACTTGAAGATGATGCTTTATTTTTGTGAATCTCAAATGTAACATAGGTTAAATCTTGCATGAGTAGCAAATGTCTGCACTGAACTCCTGTCTTTTATAATTGCATGGTAATTGCTGCTGCAGCGTTTGGGAGATAAGAAAACCCATTAAGGATTGAATCAGGAAAGCGAAAACTACCAAGTGATAACAAATGCCACCAATACTGTTCTGTCGTTGGAGCTTCTAGCACAACATTGAAATGATTTAGTAAGGAGCAATTGAGTATTTCCTTGGAAGCAGGAAATCAGGGGGAAAATGTTCACACGTGACTTTGCCACAATGTGGCAAGACCATCTTTGCCTTAGCTGGAATCTGGGTTAGTGACAGTACAGATAGTATAGCTCTCCTGCTCATGATATTAGCCAAGAATGTGTCCTAGGAAATTTTCCAGTGCACAAAGTATCCTTTGAACTCTTTTTATTTTTTATTTTGCCAGTCCTGATGCTTGAACTCAGGGCCTGGGCACTGTTCCTGAGTTTCTTTTGTTTATCGCTAGTACTCTACCACTTGAGCTACAGTACCACTTCTGGCTTTTTTTGTTTATGTGGTACTGAGTAATCAAACCCAGGGCTTCATGTATGCTAAGCAAGCACTCTACCAATAAGCCACATTCCCAGCTCTTGAGTTCCTATGTAAAATAAAAATGGACTTACCACTCTTTTTCCAAGACTAGTTCCTTCCAGGTTTTTTTCCCCATGAATCAGCAAATGGACACTTTGCTACCTTGTTGCCTTAGCAAGTGAACATTGCAGTTGATCCTCCAATAGCTATCTATTTCACCTGAAACTTTTTGCACACCTCATGATTATCCTCCATGATAATCTCATCGTCCTTGATAGTAATTGGCTCAGGAGTGGGCAGGTCTATGTTAATCTAGCCTATGAAATCAAAGAAGAGGCTTACATTAGACTTCTCAGAAAAAGAAGGCAATACTTTCTTCCCATTCATGTGAGTAAATAGCTCAGTAGAGGTTGCCATCACTTGGTTTGATGGAAAACCAGCCTTAGAATGAAGCCAGTGCTATGGATGGCAGAGCAGATAAAAGAATGTGGGACTGCTAAACATGCAAATCCTAAAGCTAATTCCAACACTAAATCCTCTGTTACTTGCCATAACATATATCATTTGGGTTTGCCAGAATGAAAGAAAAGTGGATGGTTTTCAGAACAAACTTTCCTCCATTAAAACATTAGCACATTCAAATCATTATGTCCAGTCTGTTTGCTTCCTAAATGTTTCAAGTCCTGTTCACCTCTCTCTATTCCCTCTACAGCTCTTAGTCCTTTCCAAGCACTCAACAATGTCTCCTATCTGAGATACTGCAAAACCTTTTCTTTCCAAAATGCCTATATGAATACACCTGAAGACAAAGTTAAATGAAAAAAAAAAAAGAATAGAGAAGGACGAAGCTGTGACAGGGTAACAGACATTTCCTCACTTTTTATAGGTCAGAGGTGTGTGCCTCCAACCACACCAGAATATACAACCTTGCATTCTGAGAGCCTCTCACCTCCTGGGTCTTCCGGTAGGTGGGTCCTTGAAACCACCTAATGGTGGTCATGCCCCTTCACGCATCCTAATGATATGTCCTTTGTTTGCTGCCTTGGCAGTGATCCCAAGTGACAGCGTGCTCAGTTGAGTCCAGGTTATTCTCATCAGCTTTTGGACCTGGACCAGCCTTTTATGGTCTGGCTCTACTCCAATACACTTGAGCCACCTTGCCAGGAAATGCAGAGATTTCTGTCAGTACTAATTTCAGTTACACTCGATAAATACTTGGTGACCACCTACTCTCTTCTGGGAATGTTCTAGACCTTCAGAAAACTAGACAATGAGCATGTCCTATTCTCTGCAACCCAGTACAGGGCACATAATGACACTCAAAAATAATTGTTAAGTAGGTCAAAGAAAGATAGAACGATGAATATATTATAGTCCCCCTCCAACAGCTCACAAGCCCACTGAAGAGTGAATACAAGGTCACTCTACCACAAGGCTCACTGGTATATTAAAAATAAAACACTTGCTGACGCCTCTCAGACTCAAGCTACTCTTCAACGGTATTGTGACTCTTCACACATTTAGTTTCCCCAATGGCTTGACATATGAACTAGTATTATCTGCATCTTCAAGAAGAAGCAGCTGAGGCTCAAAGAGGAAGAGTTTCTCAGAACCACTTACACCTGGTGAAGTGAAGACACAGATTAATCTGAAAATGGAGGGGCTAATTATTTATTTGACCAGGGATCTATAAAAGCTTCCTATTCTGGAAAAATGGGTTTTCTTTTCTTTTCTACTTTTTTTGTTGGTGGTGGTGGTCATGAGGCTTCAACTCAGGGACTGCGAGCTATCCCTGAGTTCTTTTGCTCAAGGCTAGTACTCTAACCACTTTGAGCTATAGCTCCTCTTCTGGTTTTCAGGTGGTTAATTGGAGATGAGTCTCATAGATTTTCCTGCCTGGATCTAGCTTTGAACTGCAATCCTCTGATCTCAGCCTCCTGAGTAGCTAGGATTATAGGATTATAGCTAGGTCCCAGATGAAAAATAAGTTTTCAGCTACACCTTCAGGGATGAGTAGGTATTCAGTATGCTTAGGGATAGGTGACATATTCTAGATTTTAGAATGTCATGAATGAAGATTTACAAGTGAATATCAGAAAACATCAAATCATCCCATGTGGCTGAGTATAGGGTATGCAAAAGAGATGGGTATGGTATGAACTAAGACCCACCCAGGTTTGAGTCCCCAAGAAATTCTCCTATTTCTTGTGGATTCCCATTGCTATTCAACCTCAGTACTTCATGTGAAGTTAGCTGTATAGTAGGATACCTTCTCATTTGCTCTAGGCAATCAACATTTTTTCATTTCCCTGACTACAGAATGGACTCAAGGCTGGGCTTATTACTTGAGCATGTGCACTCCATCTGGATTCTTGCCTACTCCACTGAAATGGCAGTCTCTTTCTCTTCCCTTTGAAAGTCCCCAGGAAAGTGGGCACTTCTACAAGATGTTGGCTCCTTCTGCAAGTGTAGGACTAGCAACACCACAGGGGATGCTTCAGAGAGACCCAAAGAGACTGTCACTGGTCACCCCCCTGGACCACTGGTCATACCATACCATAGCCAGTCCTCTCACTTCTGGCTATCCTATCTGAAGATATTTTTTGTTGTTGTGTTGGTTTTGGTCTTTTTGTTTAAGCAGATTGTGTAATGTCTCCTATTATTTGCAACATAATGAAGGTTAACTGATCAAGTCTTCAATGTTAGGTTACCTTATTTATTTATTCTGGGAATTGGTTTAAAAGGATCGCTCCATGCCTTGTGGAGAGTACATTGATTAGAGGATTGGCTGCCATTACAATTGGCTCAAGGGAAGCTAATCGGGACAATGATTAAAGCATTAGCAACAGACACAAAGGAGACTATTTAGAAGAAGGATTTCTTTGAAATGGGTTGTTAAATTTATCTGGGATTGAAAACTTTGTCTTTCCATTTCATTTCACCAGCTACCAGCACCCAGCTGCTGTTAACTTTTGTAGACCTAGGCCTTATTAGTGATTTCCAACATCTGTAGAAAATGGGGCCACTTATTCACTATACTTTCCCACTGAGAAGATCTAGTTGGTTTTACATGATTGCACAACTGTTTTGTCTCCAATTCTTTGTTAATTGAATAATTTCCTCAATAAATGAGCCTTATGTACTCATAGTGAGTTGATGGCAGCATCTGTCACTTGTATCATTCTTAGTTGTGTTAGTGCAAATAATTGCTAGCCCTCGTGTACTTTCTATGTAGAAAGCATATCCTTCTCCACACCAGAGCTATCTCCAGGCAGAAGCATTGACCTCACAAATACAAGCATACCTAAGTCTCAGCTGGTCTCCTACATATATGTAAATAGCCTATCTTCCCAACGTGAAAAGCTAGATGGGCTGGGACTTTAAATAAGGTCTCATTTCCTGAAGCATAGTCAACATTTCAGGGAAAACAGGAAAAAAAAAAAACTTGAACACTGTAAGTGCTAAAAAGAATATGTTAAGAGTTTTTATATCTTTAAGGCAATAGATGACTGGATGCCTAAAGATAATTACAGCAGACTGGAAGTAAGAAATCAGCCAAATAAGCCTGGAACTGGGAGTAGATCTCTAGGGATTGTCCATGCCTCATCACTATGTCAGCGCAGGTGTGCTGGACCCTTCTTTCCTTCTCTAAGGAAGGTGCTGAGTCAGGTGCTGGCAGAGGGCCGACTCTATCTCCTACAGGGGTCAGCACTTCTGGTTAGAAGATACAAGTGGATTCCACCAGGACCCACACCAGAACCTGTAAAGGAAGGAGCAGAGCACACACTGGCCCCATACCCTGGCTACCACCACTGGCCAGGTGTATGGCAGGTGTAGGTACCAGTTTCTTGATTGACTCCTGGACTGTAGGGACAACAGACTTCCTGGCTCTTGTCACTGCCTTGTTACCAAGGGAGTAACCTCAAGGCCTGGGCATCTCAAGAAGGAGTCTAGTCTGAAGTATCTTGTCATTTGTTTGTCCCATAGCTATCTTGTCAGCATTCAGTGTAGCTAACATGAGTGAGAGACTAGATGCACATATTGTGAATACAAAGACTGGGAGCCTGCCCAGAACCCAGGACAAAGGAGAGGCTGAATCTTTCCACCTGGGCTTAGCTTCTGATCAGTGAAGGACGCCAGACCTTCTGCTTCCTCATCCACAGACTTAATGGCATTTCTAATCCAACAGCACTGACACAACATCACTTGTTTTGAGTTTAGTGTAGTTCTTTCCCCCCACCCAAAGTCTCTTGCTTTTCCATTGGCTGGTCCTTGAACCTCAATCCTCCTTGCAGATATAAACCACCATACCTGGCACTCAGAATAACATTTTATAATATTGTGCTGGTGGAAGAATTTTCCCCCTCCCATTAGCAGGATTTTAGCCCGACTCTTCTTACATGGACCCATTAGCAGGATTTTAGCCCGACTCTTCTTACATGGAGGTGCAATTGCTTCTTTCTGCTGGCTGAGAATAAGCACCCACTCTCTAAATAACCCAAGGAAATGGCTATGCCAATTAAATTTTTTAAATTCAGATTGTGTGTCTGATAAAAGGAGGTTAAAAATAGGGGCAAGGACAGGAGGGTCTTCATTTTTCCAATGCCCCAACCTCTATTTGCATTTCAGAGTACAAGGGAGAAGATTCTGAATTTTTTCATCTAGAACTCCAAAATACCTCTTAAGTAAATTCATATTTTTTTTCTTTTTTAAATTCATATTTTTTTTTCAGAGAAACATTTATAATCATCTTCAACAAAGTCCATTCTTTTGCAAAGTCTGAATCACTGTGATTTTTATGCTTTTCTATTTTGTAGGTAGGGACGCAAAGGTTCATTGACGCTTGAGAGACAGGAGGTGACACTGGGGGCAGTCTACCCTGCCACACAAAGGGTGATTTGGGAGCACGAGGTTAAAAGGCTTCTACATCTGCCCAGAGCAGTCCAGAATCAGAACAGCCACTCTTGCCCAGACCCCGGGCCTTGAGAAATTCCAGCAACCCACATTACAGAAGCAGCTTCATCCTCAGCCAATCATTTAACTAAAACATTCTAAAGCTGCCCGGGGCAGTGTTTTCCAAACTGACAGCCACCATGCTCTCCATTCCATTCCCTAGCATTTCTGAGAAAGGAGACTGAAAACTATCAGCGTGCATTGAACATTGTAAAAGTGAGTGCCTTTTGTTCCTTTGTACAATTTGCTTCATAAAATCACAATCTGGAGCCTTTATTTCAAGTACATAGGTAGAGAGACAATTGACTGTGAGTTAAGTCATAATACAGAATGCAATTCTGCTGCAGTTCTTGGTCAAGGCAGAAAAACAATGGCCAGGGGATGTTCTCATTTTTTAGCCCTCCCTCTCCGATTTTGATTTTCCTTAACCTCTGCTTTCCATGCTAATGAATAAACAGTACGCTTCATTTCTCATTCCCCTGTATTTGTATTCCCCAAATGTATCAAATAGCTTTGCATAGACAGTCTGGATTTTACCTGCCTGAAACTGATGATTTCAAGATCTATATTGATTTTTTTTAACATGGCAACAGGCAACATCCTGGATAAAGTAAGTATCATTTTATAAAAATTCCAAATCTCTCTCTTTCTTTGTGTCTGAGGGAGAGAGAGGGAGTGCTCTTTCTCTCTTTCTCTGTGTGTATGTGTGCTCTCTCTGTCTCTGTCTCTCTATCTGTCTCTGTCTCTCTCTCTCACACACACACATACACACCCTCCCCCCCACACACAGCCTTTTTTCTGGTCCAGGTAGTAAATGGTAGATATATTCTGAAATTTGTCCTGAGATGCATCAGACTCCCACACAGGGTGACACCCTCCATTTCTGACTTCTAAAACCCACATGGTTTCAAAGGCCCTCTGTGGACAGGAGCTGACCTGACCTTGTCTCTCTGCAGCTTGTGCAGTGGCTGAGTTGCACCCAACCCTGCCAGTATGCTGTAGCCCTGGGGTTAATCCTGCCTGCACTGAAGCCTGACACGGTTTGAACCACAGCCTCCCCCTCACAGCTGCTTTAACATTTCACGCGCCTGACAAGAAGCATTTATGTCTGACCTAAACCTCACCTGTTGCAACGTGACTCCCTTTCACTGACTCACTCTGTGGGACATTCACCATATATTTCTCCTGCCTCTGCCATGGGCTTGCCATTGTCCAAGGCTCTATGGAGCCTGTGCAAGAGCTCCAGGTACAGCCACAGAGACAGCATACCATCAATCACAGTGCCAGACCATATGTGCGACCGTGGGGAGACTCAAGGTGCACTTGCAGGAAAGAGAATGTGTGGCCTAGCGTGGCTCAGGGATGCTGGTTATGAGCTGAAGCTTTAAGTGGAGATGGAGAAAAACTGGTGTTTCCCTCCTTAGGATTTCCCCCCGCACCCCCCAAACTTCTCTCTTGACTCCTGCTATTCTCAATTAATTGTTTAAACATTATTTTTATTAGAAAATGCTAAAAAAAAAAAAAGGAGGGTTTAAAAAGTGTTTTATATGCAATTTTTAGTTCTTTCATCAATTTTATTGTGAAAATTGTTTATTTTCTATCTTTTTCTGGCGGAATGTTGTTGTCTCCTCCAAACTCATAAGTTAAAATCCTAATTCCTTAAGGCAATCACACTAGCAACCAAGGCCTTTGGGATGTGGTTTTGGCCAAAAAGACAGAGCCCCCATGAAGGGAGTTAATACCCTCCTAAGACAGACCTCAGAGATACCCTGAGGTCTTCAGCCACATGAGGACAACCATTAAAGAGCCCGGATGATGCCCTCAGCCCACACTGAACCTACCACTGCTTTTCAGACTGAACTATGAGAAATGCATTTTTTTGGTTCTGGACTACCCAGTTTGTAGTATGTTGTTAAAGCAGCCAAACAGACTAAAATGCTCCCTCCATAATATATGCTCTTTTATAGTGGGTGCTCTGTCTAAATTGTTCCCTGCTCTGTCTTCAACACCTTGTACCAGCAATTTTCATTCATGGATTCTGGAGCTCTCTTTTCCCTGGGCTTTGTTGGACTGGAATGGGGAAGGAAGGCTGATGTTTACAGTGGATTCCTGTTACATATAATGAAATCAACATCTCAACCTCTCCCCCTACCTGCTTTTGTAGGACTCCATCCCCACCAGGCTTTTCCTGCTCACTTCTGATGGTTCCTGGACAGGCCTTTGATGTGCACAGGAAGTTGCTGGAGACATGGCTACCACAGTGGAGATCTCCTCAAGCTGAGGAGGTTCTGTGTTCTCTGAAGTCCTCCATGCATCAAAGCCATGGCCATAAGCCTTGAGGAAGAGGAAAGCACTGTGGGTTTAGGCCATATATTTGGAAGATTTGTGATGAAAATACATCTACGTTAATTCCAGCACCTTATTACCATTGGATAAGGGCATGAGGCCATGAAGAGTTCATCTGAGGTAAGGCAGCATTCAGCAACTCTTTTCCCCATTGATTACTGAGACCTTGGGATTGGGCTGAACATCGTGTTATTCCATCTCTTCCTTAGAGTAAGGGATGCCTGTGGGGCTATTATCATCCCTGCAAAAGACACTGCTCTATTAGTTCATCTAGATTCCACCAGTGACCATGCTCTACACATTGAGTTGTTGACCCACTACTTTATCTATTCTTAAGAGCCTTGAGTTGACACAGATCATGCATCTGACCAAACCCATGTGTATGTATGTAATGTTTCAGACTTTTTCTTTTGTCAGTTGTGGGGCTTGAACTCAGGGTTTGGGTGCTATCCCTGCGCTCTTCATCTCAAGGCGTGAGCTCTACCACTTGAAGCACAGCACCACTTCCGGTTTTCTAGTGGTTAATTGGAGATAAGAGTCTTATGGACTTTTCTGCCCGGGCTGGCTTTGAACCGTGATCCTCAGATCTCAGCCTGCTCAGTAGCTAGGATTACAGGCGTGAGCCACCCGGCTCAGACTGCTTATATGTCTAGGAAGTTTGTTGGGTTAGAACATGAATCCTGACATAGCAGGAGCTGAATCTCTCCCTAAACCCAAGGACATCGGCCAGCTAAGCTGCCACAAAGGAAACTTGGAGAGAATCTGGACCTCCCAGAAAACCCTGTCACTCCTAGCAATTCCATGGAGTGGATAGGACCACCATTATAATTCATGTCACTCAACAGGATCCTGATGGCATGCCAGTCACAATTCAGAAGATGAGCAGGATTTTGGCTATCTAGTGTGTTGATGGTATATATATATTTTTTTGTTTTGTTTTTTTTTGGGTCTGGTCGTGGGGCCTGAACTCTGGGCCTGGGCACTGTCTCTCAGCTCTTCAGCTCAAGGCTAGCGCTCTGCCACTTGAGCCACAGCGCCACTTCCGGCTTTTTTCTTTTTGCTTATGTGGTGCTGGGGAATCGAACCCAGGGCCTCAGGCATGCAAGACAAGCGCTCTACCACTGAGCCACCTTCCCAGCCCCTGTTGATGGTATATATTGTATGTAGAAGTCTATTTGCAATAGAGACAAAAAAAAATCGTCTTTTGTTTATTCAGTAATAAGCAAATAGAGAATGCCTATTTTTGCCAGAAAATCTTTTCAAAGCCACAAACAAAAGAGATTAATGGAACTTAACCCATAAATAAGAGCATGCTACAAAAAAAAATAAAATAAATAAAGAGCATGCTACAAAGTAAGAAAACAGTTAAAAAGGCAGAAAATGTGGTAAGAGTGACATAAAGCCATGAACCCCAATAGAATATCCCAGGGAGAGCCTCCCTGGCCAATAAAATGCAGAGCTACATAAGAAAGGATTCAGATCCTTTGAACTTTCCCTTCTCCTTTTTTTTTTTGAATGCAGACACAATGCCCAGAGGCACAGCAGCTATCTTGTGATTTTGAAGTGATAATAACAAGGAAGAAGAGCCAAATGTGGATGGCACCACACCACTGAGTCTTTGCTTTGGCCTAACCCTGGATATCTTAATAGGTGAGACAAAAATCTACTAGTTTAGGCTTGTGCTAGGTTTATTCTTACTTGAAGCCAAACATTTTCCTGGCTGATAAATGGATATGGAAAGCTACTTTAACTGACATGCTCATTGAAATCTTCTCTATAACTCAAGCAAAAGGGCTTGGGTTAAAGTGCAAGGTGTAGAGTGCAAGCCTACCAAGGGCAAAACTCTGAGTTAAAACTCCAATAAATAAATACTAAATAAATAGTATCAACTAATTGATTTGGGGACTAAAATTATGCATATAATAAATGCCCAACACAATGATATACTTTCAGAGATGAGACATAGAACCTCAGAGAGTAAATATCTTCATTTATTTAATAAATATATTAAGCTGAGCTGGGCATAGTAGTACATACCTATAATCAAAGCACTTGGCAGGTTGAGGCCAAAGGATAAGTTCAAGTGAAAGTGATAACTACTTTGTACAACGAAAGATAATTAAAGAAAACTAAAAGCCCTCAGAAAAACAAATGAAAACAAAAAAAATAAGCACGCGAACAAACAAACAAAAGCTAAATATAGGGGGTCAGGGGGGAGGATGGGAAGGGATGGAAAGGGGAAACAAAGGAGGAGGCTAGAATGCTTGATAAGAAATGTACTCATTATCTTGCCCATGTAATTGTAACCCCTCTGTACAGTATTTTCACAATAAAAACAAAAAAAAATAAACTACCAAAAAAAAAAAAAGCTAAATATATTGAACTTCTGTGTTTTGCTAAGTATCAAATAAGGACAGGGAACCCAGCAATGACCAAGACATGAGGTATCCCTGCCTTCATTAAGCTTGGAGTCACGATACCATTATAATAATAGCAACAACAGCTCACATGTCTTTCCTATGTGCCAGGCCCTGAAGGCTTCATCGAAGTGAGTAACAAAAGCAAAATCTCTCTTGCTCCACTCTTTCTATTATGTCATCCTTCCCAGGGGTATCATTTTGCCAGAAGAATGAAACCTAACTCTAATGAAATAATCCAGTTGTCGGAGGCCATGTGATTGAAAGGAAAACAGAAGTGATGACTAACCTTCCTTGCTTTCTCCACTGTTTTCTCCAATCAGATAGGAGTCACACTCAAAGGATTGTTTTCCTCTGCTTCCTGCCTGGTTTCCCTTCCCAGGTCTCTTCCCATTTTGTTTCATTAATTAATACCACATGTGACTGATACCATGTTAAATTCTGGGGGTATTATGGGCTGAGCTATAGCTCCACCCAAATTCATATCTTTTAACCTCAATACCTCAGAATGTAGCTATACTTGGAAACAGAGACTTTAAAGAGGTAATTAAGGAAAATAAGGCCATGCCGGTGGCCCTATTCCAATGTGAGTAGTGTCCTTAATTTTAAGAGGAGATTAGGACATTGACACATACAGAGACAATATGTAAAGATAAAAAGACCTACAAAGAAGACCTATGTTTACAAGGCAAGGCAAGAAGCTGCAAGAGAAACCAACCCTGCAGGTCCACCCTGCAATATTCCTCTTGGATTCCTCAGCCTCCAGAACTAGAAGGGGTTAAATTCCTGTTGTTTAAGCCACCTAGCCTGTGGTACTTTGCCATGTCAGCTCCAGCAAAAACACTCCATACTACAGGAATTCACAGAGGAGCTGAGGCATGCTCATAACTACCTACCAAGCAAGGAAGCATGGAGGTTAAAATTCCTGGATACCATTGTATCAGTGGACATGACCAGTCATCAGGCCTTGACCTAGAATGAGAGTGAGTCACAAAGATTTACTGGGTATCAGACTGGAGACAGGAAAGATGGCCCGGGACCAATCATCTTCTATCTATCTCTGGGCTTGCCATGTTCTGTAGTCAAATGGGCATTCTGTTATTATTTCATTGCTGTGTTTGGGAGCACTAGCATCATCCCTGGGATCTTACAGATGAAGAGGTGAGGTACAGAGGGGGTTCACTTGTCCAGAGTCACACATCTAGTGAGCAGTGGAGCCCCCACTCACCGGGCAGTCTACCTCTGCTTGTGTGATAACTAAGGCCAAGTTCAGCTAAAGGACAGGCAGGTGCAGGCTGAAGCTCCATAGAGTAAATAGTACACAAGGCAAAGTGGGGATTGTATTCTTTACGCTGTTGTGAGATGGGAAGGCCAGAGCTCTTAGAGCAGGAGCTTTAGAAAGGGAGGGAAGATGGAGGAAGCTGTTTGTTGTTGTTGTTGTTTAATCTTTGAGTGGCAGGAAGACTATTTGTGTGTAGACAAAAGGGAGGAAAGAAACATGAAAGAAAAGGACATTGCAGGCAAAGAAAGTTCCAGGAGGAGAACTGAAGCCTGAGGCCCTGTGCATGGTATAGGCAGGGGAGGCAAAGGGTAATGAGTTCAGCTCTGGAAAGAAACCAGGCATCTAGTTTGGGATGTGAAGTGAAGCAGAGCTAAAGTTAGAGGTGAGCGGATATACTGTGATGGTGCTTGCAATCTCTGGCCTTCGGGGTGCTTTCTTATTTCACTTTTATTTATTACTCTGAAGCACAAGGCAAGGCAAGGGCATGGGGCAGGAGACCTGAGAAGCCTGTGAGGCTTGGGGACAGGCACTGGGCAGAGGTAGGGAGACACTGAAGACAAGGAAAGGCCTCTGAGTATTGAAGCATTCGTGCCACACAGAGCATTTTGGTGTCCAGGAGGACTCCATAGCCCAGGGGCAGGGCTGGAGAGGGTAGGCAGTGGGGATATCCATTGGGGTCAATATGGAGCAGGTCAAGAACACAGGGGGAGAGGGAGAGAGGTTGCAGAGATTGTGCAGGAGACTCATGAGAGTCTCTCTTAGCTTGGGGTCTAATACTGGATAGATTTTGCTTTTCTTCTTAATCATTTTGAGAAGCTGGGTGCCAGTGGCTCATACCTGTAATCCCAGCAATACAGGAGGCTGAGATCTGAGGATGGCAGTTTGAAGCCAGTACAGGCAAGAAAGTTCCTGACACACTTTATCTCCAATAAACCACCAAAAGCCAGGAATGGAACAATGGCTCAAGTAGAGTGCTAGATTTGAGGAGAAAAGCCCAGGGACAAGCACCCATCCAGGTCAAGCTCTAGGACTATCACAAAAGGGGGGCGGGGAAGTTTGAGCAAAAAGTATAAAATAGAAGTATATTCTCCCACAATGTGTACAAAGGGAGTGAGAAATCATTTAAATGCATTAGCTGATGTATTTATGTTGAATCTAGTCTCCTTTATTTAAAAGACACCTGATCTGTTGCATTGATGACTTATTTATCCTGAAGAATCAAATACCTGCAGCTTGAAAGCACTAAATAATACATAAACGCACTAAAAGGAACATACCCAATTCACTTCACATGTCAAAAATGAATGGAAACATCATCTTCACATAAACACACACACACACACACACACACACACACACACACACACACACACACACACACACACACACACACACACCAGCTCCCTTTTTGTTTTTGTTTTTTGTCAATTCCAGGTTTTGATCCCAGTACCTTGTACTTTGGCTCAGCTTTCATGCTCCCAGCTGTCACTCAACCACTTAAGCCATGCCTACAGCCCTGCTTTTCTCTGGTTAATTGGAGTCTCACAAACTAGTTTGCCTAACTTGGCCTCCAACCATGGTCCTCTAGATCGCAGACTCCTATGTAGCGATAGTATTACAAGCATAAGCCACTGGTACCTAGCAAAAATAAACTGTTTTAAAGCTACCTTTAATAGTAGCTTAGAGGGGAAAACCAAGTTGTTTTGTTTTAATCCTCGGTCCATTTGCACTCAAGATATGGAAGAGGAGATAATAAATACTACAAGGTAAAAAATCTAAGATAACTTTATAAATGTCATTTCTTCTCTCAGAAAGAAGAAATGCTATGCTCCTTGGTGAAGTATAGACAGCAGCACCCAGTCAAGGAGTTAGAGATTCTAAGAAATAAACACACAGGATCCAGGTCCTACTCTGTCATTGTCTCCAAGCAGGTGCCCACAAGTGACTCAGCTCTTTGAAGGTCCTGCAGGTCTCAATACAAATCATATTCTCCTACCCCTCTAGTATCTGTGTGGCAAGGTGTGTGTGTGTGTGTGTGTGTGTGTGTGTGTGTGTGTGTGTGTGTGTGTGTGTGTGTGTGTGTGTGTGCGCGCGCGCGCGGTGTGTTTTCTACACTTTTAGGAAGAAATGAGCACCAACAGTCCCTGATTACGTGCATGTATGGCTTTTATTTTCTACATAAACACCTTAAATGTAATAGATTTTAGGTTTCCTTCGTGTGTTAAATCGTGAGCACAGGAAATGATACTCTTTATTGTTATAAAATTCTCTCCCTAGCTGTTCTGTTTATTTGCTCAATTCAAGATTTGAACAGTATAATCAGTGTATATTTTTGGTATTCATATGAAATTAGTACTTCATAAATATGAATCATGCTATTAACTGTGTGTATTATAATGTTCTCTAATTACTATCATTTGCATACTACACAACTCTTATCTTCAATAGTCAAAAGAGTAAAGGAAATTTTGGAAAGTGCAACAGTACAGTTTTGAAAACAGAAGATAGCATAAAATATGTTGATCTTTAAACACGTAAGAGACACCTCAATCAAGCTATCAAATTCTGGGAAAATTTCACATAAAATCCCATGGAAAAGAAAAAAAAAGATTTTGAGATTGTTTTATTTCAGACAGAATAAACATTAAAACATTTTCAAATTTGGTAGTCTTTGTCCCTCCACTTAATCAGGATTATTTTTTCTATAAAAATAAAAGGAACCAAGAGTAGTTTTATTTGATTATGCAAAAGCTAAAAATAATTATTACTGCTTATAAAAATGAATTGCAACTACTGCTTATATACTAAAGAAATAATATGAATATCTTAGAAAAGCAATCAGAAAGTCCAGCTTATAATGTACATTTGGTCAGTGTGTCTGTATTTGTGGGTTTCCTATGATAAAGGCAGTCCAGTACATAAATCCTCAGAATAGCAAGCTCATAACAAGCCACATGTCCTGGCAGAGAAATATGGTTGTTGTGTAAAGGATTGATGGAATCTGTCTTTTGAAATTATATTCAGCTTTAACCATAGCTTGCTCTTCCTTCCTTCTCTTTCTTTCTTCTCATTTCTTTCCTTTCTTCTTTTCTTTCTTTCTTTCCTTCCTTTTCTTTCCATCCTTCATTTCTTCCTTTTTTCTTTTTCTTTTTTTTCTTTCCCTTCCTTCCTCTCCCTGCCTCCTTCCTTCCTTTCTTTCTTGGCAGTTTTGAAGCTTAAACTCAGCCTCATGTTTGTTAGGCAAGCACTCGACCATTTGAATCATGTCCTCAGTTACTTTTGCTTTAGTTCTTTTTTAGATGGGGGTTTCATACTTTTGCCTGGATCTCTTTCAGACTATGATCCTCCTAACCTGTACCTCCCAGTAGTTTCTTCTAGATGTATGAAAGCAGTACTCCTCCTCCTCCTCCACTTCCTCCTCCTCCTCCTCTTCTTCCTCTTCCTCTTCTTTCATTGGAAACCAGAAGCCTTTTAGAAATAAAGGGGAAAAACAAGAATGTTTACTGTTCTGTTCATAAGGCAAATCAACAGGGAAGAAAGCAGAGAGTTGATGGCAAGCTGATTTGAACATTTCCTTGGTGGCCTTACTATGCAGCCTGATTTCTCATGTATCTCTCATATCAGGGCAGATGCTTGGGGTAGGCTGATCTGTCCTCAATAGGAGTTGTCAAAGTATGAGTGCTCAGGGAACTTACTAGAAATGCACTCTTCACACCTTTTAGCAAGCCTACTAAATCAGAAACTGGTGTGGAGGTCAGGGATCTGGATTTTTCAACAAGTCTTCCAGATGGTTCTGAGGTATGCTAGTTTTCAATTACCTTTCTATCCTTCCTATTAATAGCCTCTGTCAGCCTAATCACCTAAATAACCCTTACACTCCTCAAGCCTGGCCCAGGTATTTCATCAAACTTGGACATGGTATTTCTCACTTCCATAACCCGATTCAGTATCACCTATGGTGGTGGTAATGATTTAAGAATACCATGTTTCAAACAATCCTCTAAGAGGCAAGTCTCCAACTTAGAATGGCTCAACTTAGTGATTTTTTGACTTTATAATGGAGAAAAAGTAACTCAAATTCAATAGATGTTTTGAATTTGATCTTTTCCCAAGTAAGGAACATGGGGTGCCTTGTTCTATGGTGACCCTGAAAACAGCTGGAAGCCACAGCTCAGAAGGGCTCACCCAGGCCTATAGTTTTCCATGCTGCCTGTGGGAGGATATAGATTTTCAGTAAGCAATGTACTATATTGAACACTTCATTACAACACCAAGCTTTTGGTTAGATGATTTTTCCCCACATTAAGCTGAGTCTTCTAAGCATATGTAAATAGATGAGGCTCCGTTTAGTCTAATAGGTGAAGCATATCAAATTCATTTCCAATGGATAACATTTTCAACATCCCAGAGGTTGATTGAGATGAAACTTGGATGGTTAGGGCTGGGAAGGTGGCTCAGTGGTAGAGCGTTTGCCTTGCATGCATGAGGCCCTGGGTTGGATTCCTCAGCACCACATAAGCAAAAAGAAAAAGGCCGGAAGTAGCGCTGTGGCTCAAGTGGTAGAGTGCTAGCCTTGTGCTGAAGAGCTGAGGGACAGCACCCAAGCCCAGAGTTCAGGCCCCACAACCTGACCCCCCCCACACACAAAAAAAAAAAACTTGGATGGTTGATAAGCCTCTGTACTACCTCTGTATTTTGTCATTTGGACTGAAATGACAGCCCCTTGTTAGAGAACATGGCTAGCTGTTGTGGGTGACACGGCCACCTATAACCTTAAAATAAGCTTAAAATCAGTAAACTAAGCTTAAAATCAAGTCCACAGTTCGGTGGCTTTTCTTCTCTCTCCTGTCAGGTCCTTTTTCTTCCCCATAGCTCCGAGTTATGCAAATTCTACCTGTTTTTTAAGGTTTAGTTCATACAGTACCTTCTCTGACCCAATAGCCTCAATCTATAAATGTGCTTTTCATTCTTGGGGGAAAAAATAGCATTGTTTTAAAATCTTTTATTTTTCTGCTTCATATTACAGTCATTTATGTATCTCTCTCATCACTGAAAAGGAGATGATTGTTCTGACCTGTTCCTTTTCAAAAAGAAAACAATATGCTTCAGGGTATGGATTATAATTCTTTTATTTTCATATCTATATATATATATATACCTGTGATTGGGGCAATCTGACTACACAGGAAGGAAATCTCATGTTTCAGAGCAATGTAGTGTTCTTTCTAGGCACACTGGAGGTTTGGAAAGGGTCTGCATGCTGGGGACTATCGTTGCAATTTGTGTGGTCTAATGAGTGGTCTCAGATTAGACACCAAGAAATGGGAATCGGCAGGAAACCCAGCCATAAGGAAACCAGGGCGACTTTAAGTCCCTGGGGTAAGGAGGAAAAGAGCTTCACCCCAGGCGAAGGACCAGTAGCAGAAGGCTTAATTGTTACCATGTCACTGTGAGAACCTACTGGAGCCGCTGTCTGGCCTAATGGAAACCTGATGCCCTCAGCTTCCTGAAACCCACTAGGCAGACTTCAAACACTGCGCCCCTTCTGCAGGAGTGCGCAGGCTGGAACCCCTCTCACAGGTTTATTTCCGCTCTGACAAAGGAGGTGTCTCCCACCTCCAACCCCATGCATTAATTCAGGCTGCACCGGGTCCTGCCGGAATGCTGGCATCATCCCCCCTCTTATTTCCCCCACTTAGCACTTAATGCTAACTTTCCCCCAAGCCCCATGAAAATCTCCTCGAATTATCTCTACAGACAACCTCTGGCTCCGAGCTTGCAGATCTAAGAGTGAAAGAAAGTTCAGTCATTTGCCCACAGTTTGCACTTGGCCATCTGGGAGTGTGCATCTATACGATCTTGCTGTGAAACGGGAGCGGAGAATCATTCATTGACAGGAATGGGACATGCCCGGGACCAAACTCTTGAGGTCGGTGTCTCCTCTTTCTAACTGCACCATTCACTTCCATTTTACCACCAGCTCTGACAAGAATGTACCAAAAGTAGCAAGGCAAAGAATTCCTCCCCTTAACGTGACTGGAAAAGTGACTATGCATCCGGGTGTGTGGTTGTGGTCAGTCCACAGCTCTCAAAGCAGACAATCAGGACCCCCTGGGGTCTCCTCTCTGGGGAAGAGGAGTGCTTGGAATTTAAAACTTCCCTTCTCTTACACCAACTCCCAGAGGCTATCCAACCTCTGTGTTTTTCCTTTGCTGAGATTTCTAAGGCTTCCACCTCCCCCCCCTCTTTTTTTTTTAAAATTTTACAATCCTTATCACATGTAAACTCCCCAGTGGGGTGAAAAGGTAGGTGTTTAAGATGGACAGCAACAGCTGGGATAAACCGCCTCTTAAAAGGCTGTCTTAATGAAATGCATCTCTTTATATTTGGGGCATTTGTAAGCAGAATGGGAATGAAACTTGAGAAGATTCTGTGATAACCAGACTATATCCTGTCAAGAGCATTTCTCCAATAACACAGAGATGAGCTTCCAGATAGCCGGCTTCCGCCCCAGTGCTGCCTCTCACCATAAATCTTCATTCTTACTCAGGTTTTCAGTAGATTTTTGAGGGCAGTGCTCATTTCCCTAGAGAGACATCCCTAAGGAAAGATCTGGAATGCCTCCGGTTAAAAACAGCCCTCATTCTGCTTAGTCAACAGGCAGGCCATCAGCATCAGTATCCTGCTGAGAACGTTTACATTGTTCTAAAGTCTGTTTGCAGGTGGTCAGGCAAAGATACAGTCCTAATCTGGACTTTCTGAAAGGGAAAAGAAAATAAGCCTCCAAAGAAGAAAAAAAAAGCAAACAATAAAAGAAGAAAGAAGAAGAAGAAAGCCTGAACTCCTATTTTTCAAATAAGTACCTTTTGTGATATATTCTGCCTCGGTTTACAGTTTCAAGAAATTTCAGTAACTTGATAGTTGAAAAAAATCTCTTTCTGCCCAGAGTTACCTCTTATGGCTCACTAAAAGGAGTCACCCATTTCCTAATGTCTAATAAGTTACTGGTAATCATCCCCCAATATGCACTTAGTAAATAATATTGGATATGTACAATTAGCTGTGATAAACACTCAACAATACATTTATTTTTCTTGTTTATTCATGAAGTAGATGGGGAAGACAAGGTTTAGATTCAGAACTTGGCGGGAGGGGGGGGGGCGGGGGGGGGTGTCAGAGAGAACCTAGAAAAATAGGTTCTTAATTAATGAATAGGCTTAATTCATAACGAAACTGTTGTGCATCTTAATTGGGCTCCTGAAAAATTTTATTCTTGTAGGAAGGCTTTGGGAGTTGCATTGATTTAAATGCCCAAAATATATACTTAGCCAGGTGCTGGTAGCTCACACGTATAATCAATCCTACCTACTCAAGAAGCTGAGATCTGAGACTCGTTTCTCTAATTAATCACAAAAAAGCCAGTTATAACTTTTCAATTTTACCTTGTGGCTCAAGTGGTAGAGCTCTAGCCTTGAGCACAAAGGCTCAGGACAGCACCCAGGCCCTGAATTCAAGGTCCAGGACTGGCAAATACCTCTTCTTTGAGCTGTAAGGAAGAAACCCAGAAAAACAAAGTTCTTTCCAAGTTCATAATATATGGATACTTAAATCTAGGACACTCTGAGTAGGAGACAATTTGTGTCGTCCTCTGGTTACCTTTGGCTTCCTGAAGGGGATCAGGCTTAGGGAGCCAGCGTAGGTGGGACAGCTGGAGATGCTTCCAGCCTTCCCATGCCCCAGCTTACTAGTGTCTACGGACAGAACCCACAAAGCCTTTCCTGCATTGCTGACCAAACAGCAACTTCTCCATTTCCACCATGCTCTTTTCTTCTTGCAAAAGAAAGAGCAAATGTTTATGATGCTGAAATATATAGGAAGTCATCAATTCATTCATGTCACTGGACAAATCCTATTCCTAGACCGGGTGACCTAATTGTATTATCTACCTAAATTTTAGAGAGCCCCAAAGATCAACACAATCAATTTTGGTGATCCATATAAGATATAGGTTTATGAAAAACATAGACACTTAGGACTCTCCTTTTGGTTTATTTTAACTGGAGGAGGAGCGTGATTAAACAGCCTTTGAGTTGGAGAATACACATATTAGTTAAAGCAAATGTAGTCTTTTGGTTAGTAAGGTTGGAAGAAGTTAGTTGTGAATTTGCTTTACAGATCTTACAGCTTGCCAAATACATGCATGTGACAGTGGACTATTTTGTAAATTGTATTGTTTGTGTTCATTTATATCTCAAAAGAAAAAAAGTGGAGTGGTCCTAGGGCTTGAATTCATGGCCTGGACATTGTTTCTGAGTTTTTTTGTTCAAGGCTAACAATCTAGATTCCACTTGAGCCACAGATCTACTTTCAATTATTTGCTGGTTAAGGGTCTCACACACTTTCCTGCCGCAGCTGGCTTCAAACTATGATCCTCAGATCTCAGCCTCCTGAGTAGCTAGGATTATAGGAATAAGCCACCCACAGATACCCACAGATTCTCCATAGTTCTAAGAGTATTCTCAAGCCTGGAAAATTGCAGTTCCCTTGGTAGTGTGTGCCTCAGCATGAGTCTCAACAGAAATTATTTTTCTTAAGCTACAATTCTGGTCTCTGATTACAGTTCTTAAAATGTTCATTCTTTTGATCTGTGGTTCACCAAAGTATTACATTTTGATTAACTGTATGCATTCCCAACAAAGAAGAAAAGAAATATTAGTTTCCTAATACTAAATGCCCAGACAAACATTAAACACACACACAGAGGAAGAGGGGAGGGAGATATTATATTTGGGTATGGAAACTAAAATGGAAACTAAAATGATCAAAATACTCAAATTCACTGTGCTCTCAGAGAAAGGTATGTATTAAGTTTATCAATATAGAAATTTTAGTCTCCAAGAACTTTTTATTCCTCCTAGCTAAATAGAAATAATTAAATCTAAGAAAAACAGTCTGTGTGTGTGTGTATCTATCTATCTATCTACATACATACATACATAGTGTCATTGGGTTTGAACTCAGGGTCTGGGCATTGTTCCTGAGCGTTTTTGCTCAAGGCTAGCTCTCTACCACTTTGAGCCACAGCTCCACTTCTAGTTGTTTGGTGGTTAACTGGAGACAGAGTCTCATTTGTTGGTTACCTGGAGATAGAGTCTCATGGACTTTCCTGCCCAGGCTGTCTTTGATCCTCAGATCTCAGCCTCCTGAGTAGCTAGGTGTGAGCCACTAGTGCTGAACTCACTATATTTTCTTTTCTTTCTTTCTTTCTCTATTGTGTGTGTGGGGTGGGGGTGATATTAAGGTTTTATTTAGGGACCTGGGAGCTGTTCTTGCGGGGGGTTTTGCTCAAGCTAGGACTCCCACTTGAGCCACAAGCTCCACTACTGGCTATTTACTGGTTAATTGAAAGTAAGAGTCTTACTGGAATTCTTGCTTGGGCTGGCTTCAAACTGTGATCCTCAGATCTCAGTCTTCTGAGTAGCTAAGATTACAGGCAGGAGCCACCAGCCCTTGGCTCTCTTATCTTTCTTCTTCCTCAAAATATGAGCCTACTTTTTTGGGCATGGTGAGCCATTATCATTTCTCAATGCCTGATGTCAGGGTGATCTGTTTCCATTCTGAGAAGTAAGGCATTCTAATTGCTGTCCTAAGAACAGTTTCATTCTTTTACTTGATAATTATCTAGTAATTATTTATTGACCTAGTGCAGATATTCTACTGATTAAAGAGGTAAAAATGGTGAAAAATTTGATCTGTTCTCTACCTCCAGGAAAGTTTTGACTAGCTTGTGATAATTTGCATGTATGTAACTGACAATATATTTTGAAAACATTTGTAAGAATTGGACCTTTTGAGTTAGGAGTCTGGTAGTCTACCTATAATCCTAGTTACTCAGGAGTTGAAATCTAAGGATAGGGATTCACAACCAGACTAGGCAGACAAATCTACAAGACAGTTATCTCCAATTAACTGCAAAAGTCTGGGAGTGTGACATTTATCAAGATGCATTGTATTAATAAACTTTTATTACATGGTAACTCTTTTGTACAACTACTTACAAATTTAAAAAGAAGAAAAGTTAGGTGGGGGAGGGAAATAACTGCAAATGGAGGTGTGGCTCAAGTGGTAGTGCTCTCTCTAACTAGGATCAGATGGGCTGGGGATGGGCTGACGATGCAGTCTACAAGGCTCATTCTCTCTACCGGTGCGCAGAGACGTAGTAATCTCAACCAAGCCTTAACATCTTTCATGTGACTAATTGTTCATTTGAATAATGGAAGCAATCAGTACTGAGGAAAGGAAGGGGAACCTTAGGTAGATGAGGATAAACATGTGCAGATAACGTGTGTCATATCAAGCAGCTTCTCGTTCCCATCGTGCCTCAAACTCCTGTTCAATTGCTTCTTCCCCATAATGTCTGGGGTTCCCTCTCAAAGTGCTTCTTCTTCCCATAATGCCCTGTGTGTCCATTCAGCCAATGCAAAGAGTTGGGGTGGCAAGTGCATAAGCCATCAAGCAATCAGTGCAAACAACAAGGGAGAAAATACAGAGGAACCCTGTTTTATAAAACCTGCTCTCGGGGCTGGGAAGGTGGCTCAGTGGTAGAGTGCTCGTTTCACATGCATGAGGCCCTGGGTTCGATTCCTCAGCACCACATAAGCAGAAAAATCTGGAAGTGGCGCTATGGCTCAAGTGGTAGAGTGCTAGCCTTGAGCTGAAGAGCTGAGGGACAGCGCCCAGGCCCAGAGCTCAGGCCCCATGACGGACAAAAACAAAAACAAAAAAAAAAACCCTGCCTTCTCCACTGGACTCTTTGGAGCCCCTCTCTACATGGAGATGCTCACTATTTTGCTTTTAAGGCTTTCCTTTCACTTCCAAATAAACTTAGTGTTCATCTCAAACATTTCCCTGCCTTTTAATTCTTTAAGGGGTGGAGAAAACAAATCTATTCTCCTAGAGAGCACCTGTACCTATCTCATCCAGGGGTCCTAAGATTACTTGAGATAAACTATGTAAAACTCTGCTCATGTGACTCCTGCATTAACAGTACCTACTATTTAATGGAAATAACTATTACTATTCCTAACTCTCTACTATGGGAAATTAGCTTACCCATCAAAATTGGATTTTTCTAAAGGCAAAATACACCTACAGGAAGAAAGTGGGCATGAACTCCAGAAAGAACTATTGGATTCTGGCATCATTATGTTTCCGAAATGCATATGACAGCACCTCTCCCTTGCCACCTTTCCTACCAGACAAGTAGGATCCCTGCCAACACCAGCAGACTTGTCTATGGAATGGCTTCAAATCTTGTTCTGCATTTACCTAACTTCATTATTCAATAGGTTCATCAAATCTGAACCAGATTATAAGCTCTTTAAGGTCTTCTTTTCTATTTTCACTCTTCACTAGTAATGTCTCCTCCTATCACTAGCCTGGGAGTACAGATTGTAGAGCCATGGTGGCCACTGAATGCAGCCATTTTGGGAGGAGTCATACCCCATGCCCAGGGTAACCGTGTGGTAGGGGCTGTGGGTATGTCCTGCCTGCTTTTGTTTTTCTCCTCCTGGTTACTGTTTGCATGGAGTCGTGTGAGTCACAGCCAGGCTCTGTGGTGGGACAGACCAGAGCAGACAGGGCACTTTTTACTTTGTAGATCCTATGATTGAGGGGAGCCAATGGCCCCCTAAAATTACCTTTGGAAAAGTGTTCATATGAAGCTGTGGTTCTAAAATCTGGGGGGAGTCTTGGACTCTGGAAAATCTCTTTTCTTGGGGGACAGGGAAATACATATAGCTTTTTAATACATTTCCAATGACTCAGAATCTCTGCAATCTTCCCAGACACCCTTTTGGTTGTCCACTTCTAGAGGATTTGGAAACCACACCTGAGTACTGGTCAAGATGCTAATTGTCTCTTTTGTGAGTCAGGAGCTTCCAACAAAGTGGCAGGTACTGTAGATCCAAACATTGGGCCAGATCTCAACACAGTGTACTGGCTCTGATCTAGGTGTCACCCTTTCACAGACAAATGATTATTCATCTTGTTGGGGACATCCTGGCAGGTTTCCCTCAGATCTAGATATGGTAGCTATACAGTAAACACACACACACACACACACACACACACACACAAGCTTTATGCAGAAAGCTATATCTTTCGTGGGCTGTTGTCTGGGGGTCTCTTTTTTATCAGCAGCCACAGGCTCAAAATTGATGTGCAAACCAGGTTTGGAAGCGTGGCAGCCTGGGGAGTCATTCTCTGCCTGCTTCAAGGGGAGCTGGTGTAGGAATTTTCATGCCTCCAGCCTCTTGTTAAATAACGGGAAATGAAAAAAAGAATCATTTGAAGGCTTCCAATTGAGATGGCGTGAACAGAATGCCAGGGCCCGGCTGCCCTGGAGAAAGGCACTCTGGTGCCAGCGTTAGGGAACAAATGTTGTATTCCCACTCCTCCTTGAAGGACTCTCCCCACCCCTGCTGAGGGGGTGGATTCCAAGCCGCTGACTTCTTGCCCCTCTGTAATGGGACTAACGGGGTTCCCAGTTTAGTTCTCAAACTTTCCTCTTCATGTATCCACCCTTCCAATGCTTCTCCTGGAAAGAGCTGGGATTGTGGGTCACTGGGAATGGTGGCAGGTTATTAAGTAGAGAAAGAAGTTGGGAGGAACAGAGTCCACCGTCGTGGCCTGGAGGACTCACATTGCATGTTAATGAAATGCTGTTAGACACCAAGCCCTAAAGGTACTGGACAAAGCCACCAAAGTCCCTTCTGGAGTTGGCCTCTGGCAGCTGATTTGTCCACAGACATGCTTTTGCTCCTGAGAGACACATGCAGGTTCGCTCCCAAACTAGGGTTTGCTGCCCGCCTCATCTTTTCCTTAAGGTCCAGAGCCTTTTAGTCTGACGCCCTCATCCCCCTCCCCCCCACCCCCCACCCTCGAGTTGGGGAAGGCTGGCCAGCACGTTGGAGAGAGGTATAGACAGTAATTAAGTTAGCTGTTAGCTGCTGCGAGCTGACTTGGGGATTTCATCGCAGCTGCCTGCCTCTGTCTCCCCAGCCGCCCTCCCACATCTTCCTAGGAGACCGGCTGTGTGGAGGAGGAGCTGTTTCCCACAGCTCTGATCTAATTCAGCTGAAATTCAATCTCCGTGTGACCCACCTCCGCCAGCGCTCTCCCACCCGCCGCCAGCCTCTCCGAGGGCTGTGTGTGCTGCCCATTTACACTGTCAATCCGGCACCCTCCCTTCCACCAGCTCGGGGGATAGGTTTACCGTGTCAGCGGGCCGGCTTTGGGGGCCTGCCTGCTGCCCGGCACTCACCCTTCATCCCCACTGCTCCAAGTGGGGACACGCTATACCTGCCGCTCAGCCTCGTTGAATGGGGCTTGCGAGTTGCCAGCTGAGGCTGAGAACCCAAAACAGATGTAAAAAACATCAGGCTGCGTTTTTCCACGGATCCTCCATACCCGGAAAGATTTATGACCCTTTTAACCTTCTTTTAACATAGGTTGAACTGGCTTGTTTTATAGCAAGGAAACAAGCCTAGCAGTCATACAGAAAATTACCAGAGATCCAAGGGCTGCCCTGGGGTCTGTGCACCCTTGTACACTCCCTCCCCATCTTTGTCTTCTTTCCTTAAGCTTGATCTTTTAGCCTCTGTAATGCGGATTGGAGGCTGGGGAGGAGGGGGAGGAGGATTCCATTACACACTATGTAGAACTCTCCATACCCCCCCCCCCCCCACATCCCCGACAGCCCACAGTTGCCAATGGCTTTGGTTCTTCTTGGTGTTATCCATTATGGCAAGTGTGTTTGTTTGTTCGTTGCCAGTACTGGGGCTTGAACTCAGGACCTGGGTGCTGTCCCTTAGCTTTTTCTGCTCAAGGCTAGTGCTCTACCATTGGAGCTACAGCTTCATTTCCAGCTTTTTGAAGGTTACTTGGAAATAAGAGTCTCACAGACTTTCCTGCCCCAGCTGGTTTCAAACTGTGATCCTCAGAATCGATCGGCCTTCTGTGTAGCTAGGATAACAGGCATGAGCCCCTGGCACCCAGCTTCAGCAAATATGTTAAAGAAAGACTAGGGGCAGGGGCCGCAGGAGCTAGCACTGCCCAGTGGTGCAGAGGCCTAGCATTTTGTTGCTCTAATTGTTACCTAATCACCTTTTGCTGGATCAGGCACACTTTCTTTTGACAAAGAAAGCTTTGAACTTTCTTTTGCACTTCCTGCAAGAGGAGAATTTCTACCTAGGGGCAGGGAGGCACAGGAAGGGAGAAGTTTGTGGGCACCTTTTACAAGCCCTATGAAGCTAAAGGGAAGGGGTTTACAAAGGCATCATAATTAGCAATGATGTGTCAAGGCAGGCAGACACCTCTTGAACCTGACTCTGCTCCTCTCCCTTCAGCCTGGCTGCAGTCCTGGGCACCTAAGACACTTTGTAGAGCAAAGAATCCTAATCATCCTTCAGGGTTTCACGTTTTACTTCACCCAGTGGGAAAGAGACATTCAAAGTCACACCTTCATTTTTGCTACTTGAAAAATAGCAACATAAGGGCTGGAGGCATGGCTAAAGTGGGTGAGTGCTTAGGAAGTAGGAGCCCCTGAATTCAATCCTCAGTACTGAAACAACACAACAACAACAACAAAATGTAGTCTTTAGTGGGGCATCAGTGGCTCATGCCTGAAATTCTAGATACTCAGGGGACTGAGATCTGAGGATTGTGGTTCAAAACCAGCCTGGGCAGGAAAGTTTGTGAGATGCTTATCTCCAATTAAACACCAAAAAAGGTCGGAAGTGGAGCTGTTTCCATCTTGAGCAAAACAGCTAAGGGACAGCACTAGGCCCTGAGTTGTTGAAGCTTCTGCTCATGGGGGTGGGGGGGGGGGGTAGGGAGGATGAGGGGAGGAATGGCCACATAATTTGCATGAAAATATTTCTTTTCTCTATAACCAGCTAGCCTGCTTATCTTGATATAGAGATAAGAAGAGACAGGTGGATCTGGAAAATACTTTCCTCACCTTCCTGCCGCCTCCAAATCCCAGGCCTGTAAACCTTTCCGTACACATGTTTAAGGAAATGCTACATTTACATTCCGTCTCACAGAGAGAGTTTAGACACTGTCATATCTCTTTTAGATTTTTTTTTTTTTGAGACACTGAGTAGTTGGGACCCAAAGAGAAGAAAATTCTTGAACACAAATTAAAACCTTTTTTTAAAGGCCTGGTCACAGGCTGTGTTGTAGAGGAGGTATCCAAAAATAAAGTTTGGGCTGGGGGTTGGGGAAACTCTGCCCTGCCCAGAGAACAGGGAAATACCCTCAGCCATGCTCAGAAATAATAATCTCCCTGACTCCTGAGAAAACTGCCCAAATGTTAACACATCAATCTTAAAGAAACAAGCCTAGCTTTTACTGACTTAATTTCATATAATTATTTTGGTTGTTTGAGGCTTTACAAGAAAGAGGGAGTGGAGGAAAAAGATCAGAAAATTGAAGGGGATGAACAGAGAAGAATGAGATTTTCTTTGTTTTGAAGATTCCCATCTCTGCCCCCTGCCCAGGGCTTTGCCCAAGCTTTCATCTTCTAGAAGCCAATACACAGCACACTCAACAGCATGTGGAATGGCTCTGAAGCCACTGATTGCAGCTCTGTCTGTCTTTAAGAGACACTTTAATAAAGCCTCCTCTTGTGCCTTGGATCCTAGCACAGCAAACATGCAGGGAAATGGGGCAAGAAGACTTGTGGCAAGACAGTCCTGCCTCCTGGCTATGGTTACAGTTTGCACAAATCATTAAGCCACAGAGGATTGTTTTCCATGTACAAACTGTAGGTGAGGAACCTTCCTGCACACCTCAGAGGTTCTAGGTAGGAAAATACTTTAAAAAGTGAAAAGGATACTGCTATCTAAGTGAGAGACATTTTTTTCGTACAATCAGTATAACTGATTGCTTTTGTTTTCTGTGTGTGTGTGTGTGTGTATTCTGGTACTGGGGCTTGAACTCAGGGCCAGGGCACTTTCCCTCAGCTTTTTCACTCAAGACTGATACTCTACCCTTTGAACCATACCTTTTATTCTGGTTAGGGAGATAAGAGACTCTTAGATTTGTCTGTTAGATTTGTCTGCTGGGGCTGGCTTTAAACCACAATCCTCAGATCTGAGCCTCCTGAAGAGCTAGGAGAATAGGTATAAGCCAATGGTGCCCAGCTAGCTACTACCTAAGTTCTGTTCACAGAAGAGTCAAAGATACAGAATTATAGTAAGTAAATAGAAAATGTGGGCACCATCTATTCTACTTAAGTAGCAATTTACAAAGCCCCATCCTCCAGAAATATTGTTTAGTCAAGTCCAGCCCAGGAATCTGAGTGGAAACAAATACCTTGGGAAACTGGGAGGCAGAGTCTAGCAACTTGACTTTGAGTAACATTGTCTTGAAAAGGAGTGCATTTCTCATCCTCCCACTCCCGGGCCGTGCCCTTGCTCCACTGGGGCTGAGTTAGAGAATAGAGCACACTAAAGTTCACATCCATTCATTAATATTTCAGAGTCTACAACATGAAGTCCTGGAAAGAAACAAAGCAGAATGGAGGATTATGTAGATGGGTTTGGTTTCCCTTTAATGATGAGAAAAATGAATGTCTACTCTGAGCAGATGATAAATTGATCCAGAAGATGTTGCACAAGTGTTCTTTGCTAAGCTTTAGTCAAAGTCAACAATATAAAAGAAAATATACCTCCATTTAGTTGAAAAGGACTTAGGTTCAAGGCATTGCACAATAGGACTGGTATGGGTTACACTCTGTCAAATGGCCTCAGTCACTTACTCTGTTTTCCACAAGACTTTGCCAAAGAGAACAATAAGGGAAAGAGAAAGAGGAAGATTGAGCTCTATGGTTCCAGTTTGTTTTTGCACCTGTGTTTTTTTTTAAATGACAATGGTTTGAGAATATCATGATAGCATTGTTAAAGATAGTTTAAAAAAGTAGTTTTATGTGAAGTTGGAATAATGAAAGATCTTTTCATAAAAACAATCCCCTATTAGGAACCTTGGCTTACTCTAAGTGACAACAGAAGAATGAAAGTATGTAAGAATTTTCTAGAAAGAAAGATAGCTCCTAGAATTTGAGAATAAGTTTAGTTTTGCTACTTTTTTTTTTTTTTGGTTAGGCTTGAACTCTGAGCCTGAGTGCTGTCCATAAGCTCTTTTTGCTCAAGGCTAGTACTCTACCACTTTGAGCCACAGGGTCACTTGGTTTTCTGGTGATTTATTGGAGACAAGAATCTCCAGCCTGGGCTGGCTTTGAACTGAAATCTAGATCTCAGCCTCCTAAGTAGCTAGATTACAGATGTGAGCTACCTGCGCCCAGCTTAGTCTTGCAACTTTCTATTTCTAAAATGATTCCTTCTCGCACTCAAAAAAAAAAAAAGAATGAATATGGCCTTTGGAAAGTCAAAACAGAAAACTCACATGATATTTGGTTTAGAAAACTCTCAGGTCCTATCTCACAACTTTAACACATACAAGCAGCTATGTACACTTCTGTTTGGATGTAGATGTGTGAGTGTGTGTGTGTGTGTGTGTGTGTGTGTGCGTGTAAGTGTACACATGCTTGCAAGTGCGTGCACATATTGACCTTCTATGTCCACAGTAAACTAGGGCAAAAAAGTTTTGGAAAATAGGTGCGTTGATAAGCAGAATGATATGGCTTGATAAAAACAGAAACAAAAACAAGACAGAGACAGCAAGTCCATTTAAAAGTTTACAAAACAAAGTCAGACTCACAGAATCTCAGGCCTCTCCATCCTCACAGACACTAGGGATCCATTATATTGGGTGAAGCAATGAAACTTTCCCTGTAATGCTCTTATGGCATCAAGATAAAGTTAAATTATGTCCTATTTATTCAGCCTAAGAAGGTACTAAATAACATATTTGGCGAGGGGGGGGAGGGAGAAGGGAGGGGGGAGGGAATTCATCAACATGGTTAAATTAAAGAGGTGTCCACACTGAAAGAGGCAACTCCTTATCTTTCCAGAACTCTCATTTATTCAAAAACACATTCTCCCTGCAAGGAATAAAGCCTGGGGGAGGGGAGGACGGGGAGAAGAACAGCTGCTCTAAGTTAAGAAGCATGTTAATGACAGCCCAGGAGTCAGAAGGATGTGCAGGGCCTGCCTTCTGGTCAGAGAAGTAATGTACCAAACTGCTGAATAAAACCAATTGTCCAGGTTAGTGATACTGGATGTGAGGAGGGAGAGCGAAGACAGCACTAGTTGATGAATGAGGTATCTCAGGCATGAAACCATCCTCCCTGGGCCTCAGCCCCAGGCTGGGAGGAGACATAGGTGACCTGTTCAGGCACTGCCTGGAGACAGTGACCTCTCTACCTGGCTGATGTTTAAGCTTTACAGAGTCAGTACATGACCAAGCCGCAGAGGGCCATCCATGGCAGGGACGAGGAGGGAGAGAAGATGGTGCTTCAGCTGGAATACTTGTGAGAAACACGAGATGCTGTGATTCTAATGGAAGTTATAAGCACCTGAGGCGTTAACTCAAAAGGAAAACAGCCCATCGTTTTCTCTCTCAAGGTTTCCTATAAAGGGGTCAGCAGGTCGTGGCAGAAACTAGCCCTTAATTACCTCCGCGTGTCCCAGAGTCAGCGCATGGCTGTGGTCAGAACTGCCGTCCTGCCAGGGGAGACCCACAGCTCAGGCCTGCTGGGAGAGGCTGGATTGTAGGGGAGTTTTGGGGGTACCCAGCTTCCTGAGGATGAGGAAATGAGAGAGCCCTCCCTAGTGCCTGGATTCTGCCTCCAATGTCCCCTTGACTTAAGGAACTGTCTCCATCAAGATGGAGCTGACATTGAACTGTCTTTGACTTAGAAATGAAGATATGTACAAGGAACACACCAGAACACAAAAAGAAAACTTCTCTCTATCAAAATGGAAACAAGAGATTTTTGCTTTGTTGCTGTTTTCTCTTTTTGTCCTGTTTGTTCATTTATCTGTCTTTGGGAGGGCAGAGGGTGGACACAGAAATGGAGGGACAAAGGGTGAACAAATGCAGCAGCGGTACTCACTAGACACTATGTTGAAAATGAACTATACAACTTGTAGGTGGGGACAGGAGGGAAAAACTGAGAGAGAGCGAAGGAAGGGGTGACAATGTCCAAAAAGAAATGTACTTATAGGCTCACACCTGTGTAATCTCATGAGGCTGAGATCTGAGGATTGCAGTTCAAAGCCAGCCTGGGCAGGAAAGTCTCTGAGACTCATCTCCAGTTAACCACCAGAAAACTGGAAGTGGCACTGTGGCTCAAAATGGTAGAGCACTGGGCTGGGAAGGTGGCTCAGTGGTAGAGCGCTTGCCTTGCATGCTCGAGGCCCTGGGTTCGATTCCTCAGCACCACATAAGCAAAAAAAGAAAAAAGCCGGAAGTGGCGCTGTGGCTCAAGTGGTAGAGCGCTAGCCTTGAGCTGAAGAGCTGAGGGACAGTGCCCAGGCCCAGAGTTCAAGCCCCACGACCGGACCCAAAAAAAAAAAAAAAAAAAAAAATGGTAGAGCACTAGCCTTGAGCAAAATAACTCAGCAACAGTGCTCAGGACTTGAGTTCAAACCCCATGATTGATTAAAAAAAAAGAAGAAGAAATGTATTAACTACCTGACTTAGGTAACTGTAACCCCTTTGTGCATCATCTTTTTAATAACAATAAAAAATAAATGTATAGGGGCTGGGAAGGTGGCTCAGTGGTAGAGTGCTTGCCTTGCATGCATGAGGCCCTGGGTTCAATTCCTCAGCACCACATAAACAAAAAGAAAAAAGCCGGAAGTGGCGCTGTGGCTCAAGTGGTAGAGTACTAGCCTTGAGCTGAAGAGCTGAGGGATAGCGCCCAGGCCCAGAGTTCAGGCCCCACGACCGGACCCAAAAAAATAAAATAAAATAAATAAATGTATAAAAATGTAGAAAAATAAACTACTCTTGACAGCACCTGCACTCTTAGCTTCAGACATAACCTTCCTTCAAGCTATTTGATAGAAAGCCATTATTTAAGATTTTGAAAATACATAAAATACATGGGCTGGGAAGGTGGCTCAGTGGTAGAGCGCTTGCCTTGCATGCTCAAGGCCCTGGGTTCAATTCCTCAGCACCACATAAACAAAAAGAAAAAAGCCGGAAGTGGCGCTGTGGCTCAAGCGGTAGAGTACTAGCCTTGAGCTGAAGAGCTGAGGGACAGCGCCCAGGCCCAGAGTTCAGGTCCCACGACTGGACCCCGCCCCCCAAAAAAAGAAATACAAATACATATGACTATTATGTCAAGAAAAGAAGTAAGAAGAAGTGGCGCTGTGGCTCAAGTGGTAGAGTACTAGCCTTGAGCTGAAGAGCTGAGGGACAGCGTTCAGGCCCAGAGTTCAAGCCCCATGACCGACCAAAAAAAAAAAAAAAAAAAAAGAAAGAAAGAAAGAAAGAAAAGAAGTAAGAGATTATGAGCACCAACAATCCCCTTTGCTAAGTGAGTTTCCCCTTGGCCTTGGACTTGTGTGTCCAGTTGCTGACTGGATGTTTTCTCTGGGCCATACCATCACTTCAAAAGTATACAGGATTGATTACTTATTACAGATGCCTATCTAGCATCAGTCACTTTTTCCACTTTGTAAGTTATTGAGGTAAGGCTAACAGAGTGGATAACCACAAACATATCTGTCCTGTTTCACCATAGAAGAATAGACTGGCATTACTGATTTCGTGAGGGGTGTTTAGATGATTTAGAATGTAGGCACCGCAGCATTCCTATACAAGGTTGAAGGTGACATGACCCTACACAGAATGATTCTCCTAAATCAGGAGTAGTTGAGGCAAAGAGACAACAAGACAGCAGGAACACAGCTAGGCATGAATTATAGTCTTAATAATATTAGGGTTATAAAGTAACCAGGGATTTCCCTGGCAGAAATATGGTATAAGAAAAGCATAGCACTGGAAATCTGCCTGTCCCCAGTCTTTGCTGCCCTGGGGGCAGAATGTGCATGCTCAGCTCCTTTTCCAAAAGTGCTTCTGCCCAGATAGTCTCTCTTCAGAGACTCATAGAAAAGCAGGACCTCAAAAGGTTCCTCTTCTTTCTGTGCAGACGACGGCATGGCGATCAAAGCAAGCTTAACCAGTGTCACAGCATTCAGTGGCAGACAGAGCTGTCAAGGGAAGCAAAAATGTCTGCAAGTTTTCTTCTCCCCTTTCTGCTTGCACCACTACACTACGATGAAGAGAGATAATTAGTTTTTCTAGAGATGTACACACTAACCAAGCTAACCCAGGAAGGAGAGGAGAACGTTAGCTATGTGCTGTAAGACAGAGCAGGTGCTTGCAGACTAGCCGTCCATGAGCATCCAAACTCGAAATACATTCCTTTCCACACCACAGAAGCCGGACATTCAGACAATGCTTCATTGTCTCTCAAATTCCTTTCCATATTAACACCTTCACAGCTGGAGAGAAAAAGACCCAAGGAGACCGCAATGTGTGTGCCATAACAGGATTCATTGTGTTATTTGGATCTCTTCCTCCTTTCTCCTCCTCTTCCTCCTCCTCCTTTTTTTTTTTTCTGGGCCTAGGCATGAATTCTGGGTCTGGGTACTATCCCTGAGTTTCATGGCTAGTGCTCTACCACTTGAGCCACAACTCTACTTCTGGGTTGTTTTCTTACCTCTGTAATTAGTTGGAGATAAAAGTCTCACAGACTTTCCTGCCAGGGCTGGATTCAAATTGTGATCCTCAGATCTCTGCCTCCTAAGTAGCTAAGATTACAGATGTGAGCCACCAGTACTCGGCTTGATTACATGCAGTAATCTATATTATTTCTTCCCAAGAAAATTGAGACTAATAAGAAATTCTCACTTCTTCTTATAGTATTTCTTGGCATTCTGTTGCCAAGTTAGCAATTCGTTATTAATTCGAACATGACAAAGGCTCAAAGGTATGACAGGAGGTCATAGACCTGGGTTTGGTTCCAAGAGATGCATGTGTTTATTCACTTTGGTGTCTGTCGAGCAGACTTCCAGACAGCCAACTTGCCTCTCCCAGGGCACTGTGTCTTTCAAGTCATCTCAGTCCCTTCTTGCTTCCCCAACCTTTCCTACTTAAGAAAGGATGTATTTTCATTTGCCTTCACTCTGTCTTTCCCCACTTCTGTTCCTTTCTTAGTAAGGTCAGTGCGAGAAGAACTCTATCCAGGAGACATATATCATTGTGCATACCATATGATCAAAGCACTTTCTCGGCATGTATAAAAACAGAATAATTAAATTCATTAGGAATGTAAAACATAGAGAACAAGTAATGGAGGATGAATTTTTCATGCATATCTGCATACATAGATCTACCACAAAAATGAAACCCCTTATACAATTAACATACACAAAGAAAAAGATGTAGAAAAATATTCAGAAATGGATCAACAAAGTAAGTGTAGTATTTGTTTTCTGAAAACAACAAAACTTTCCTTTTTTTTTTTGTCGGTCATGGGGCTTGAACTCTGGGGTCTCAGCTCTTCAGCTCAAGGCGAATGCTCTACCACTTGGGCCACAGCACCACTTCCAGTTTTCTGGTGGTTTATTGGAGAAAAGAGTCTCATGGACTTTCCTGCCTGGGCTGGCTTTGAACCATGATCCTCAGAACTCAGCCTCCCGAGTAGCTAGGATTACAGGCATGAGCTACCAGCACCCAACAACAAAACTTTCTTAAAAGAAAGTAAAGAGCTAAATTAATCAAGAATTAATAGGCTGGAGATATAGCTCAGTGATAGAGCCCTTTCCTTTATACATAAAACCGTAAAGTCTGCCATCAGAATTGGGGGAAAAAAGAAAAGAAAGAAGAAAGAAACTTCCTAAAAGCCAGGCACGGTGGTCCAGGCTCCCATCAGAAGCAAAGTCAATGCAGGAAGACCTTGAGCCAAACTCTGGCTGCATGGTGAGTTAAGGCTATCATCCTTGGCTATCTAGCCAATATCCTATCTCAAATCAATCAATCAATCAATAAGACGTTCATTAACAAATTTCACTGAAAATTTGTAAAACAGTTATATGCTGTTTATGAACTAAATAATACATTTTAAACTAGCAGTTTTCCCTCTGATTGTCCTATACATTCAAATCAATTATTCCAGTTAAAACCCAGCATATTTTGGGGGGAAAATTGACAAAATGACGCTAAAATTTATATAGAAACAGAAGAGTCCTAGAATAGCCAAAATAGATTCAAAAAAAAAAAAAAAAGGAAAGCTAGCCCAGACAGAAAAGTTGGTGAGAGTCTTATTTCCAATTAACCCCCAAAAAGCTGGAAGCAGAGCTGTGGCTCAAGTGGCAGAGAGGCAGACTTGATCAAGAAAGCTAAAGGATAGCATTGAGGCCCTGAATTCAAGTCTCAAACACACACACACACACACACACACACACACACACACACACACACACACACACCCCTATACACGCACAATCATTAAGTTCTGTGTGTGGTGGCACATGCCTGTAATCTTGACACTTGAGAGTCTAAAGCAGGAGAATTTCAAGTTCCAGACCAGGATGGGCTGTATTAAAAAAATATTCATGTTATCTGGGTGCTGATGGCTCATGCCTGTAATCCTAGTTACACAGGCCGAGGCAGAAAAGTCTATGAAAATCGTATCGTTTATTAATCACCAAAAAGCTTAAGTGGAGCTGTGGTTCAAGGGGTAGAGTGCTAACCTTGAGAGAGAAAAAAAACCTCAGGGACAGCACCCAGGCCCCAAATTCAAGCCTCAAGATAGGTACATACACTCACAAAGTCCTTGTGAAGTAAATCCCTGTCTAAATGTTGAATTTCATTCAGAACCTTCCAAAAGACCAGAAACCACCTTCGGTGAATTCCTTAGAGCCAACTACAGATGGGCCACTGGATCATTACTGGTGCCTCCAGAATACCCACTAACTAAGCTTAGGAAGCTGCTATGTGCTCTGAGATCTAAATCTCCTTGCTCCCTCATGTGTGTACCTCTGCACATAATGCAAGGTTAAAAAAGTGTTGCGTGGGTTTTTATAGAAATCAAAAGTACATGCAATTCTTCTGAAGGCTTGATTACTCTTAGCACATTGTGTTTTAATTTTGATCTCTGGAAAATATCAGAACAAGGAAAAGAACTTCCCACCCCCACCCTACCAACCCCCCACCTCCATAGGAAAAACAACATTGAAATAACACAAACATCTTGGATCGACTTTTCATTTGAAAGGAAGAAACTAGCCTCGCCTTCCCAATAGGCCTGAAGTCTGCACAGCATGTCTGCCAGGAGAGTGGGTTTTGGCAGTACTCTGTGTAAACTTCAACCACAGGAGGCCTCTGATGGAACTGAAATTGTTTCCTCGGGTCAGATGCTATTGGTGGTACACCCCTCCCCAGGATGTGAATTCATTCCTGTGTGGTGGGGAGGGACCGGGGTGGTAGTCAGGGCATGAGAGGGTGAGGGTGGGGACACAGCCTGTGTATAGACGCATTGGCGTAGTCCTCCAACATCTCCAATAAGGGCCTGGATGCTGCCCCAAATCTGAGAAGAGTATATCCACTCTTATTTTATCTCAGTTTTTATTGTTTACTTTTTGTGCTGTTCCTGAGCTTTTTATTTTATGCTTAAGAATAGCACTCTATACTCTCTCTCTCTTTCTCTCTCTCTCTCTCTCTCTCTCTCTCTCTCTCTCTCTCTCTCTCTCTGCTTAAGTGAAGAGTCTCATGGACTTTCTGCCTAGGCTGTCTTCAAACCACAGTTCTCAGATCTCAATCTCTTTAGTAGTGAGGATTACAAGTGTGAGCCACAGGCACCCAGGATTACAGGTGTGAGCCACAGGTACCCAGCCTCAATATTTTTTTTGAGTGATTGGAATTGAATCAAAAACAACACAAACAAATTGGGATGCAAATTTCCCACAAGTGATTAAGCTGCTCCCCTTTCATAGCACCAACATTCTTTGCCATCTTTTGAGGAGCCAGAAATGATGAGAGGTCTGAGGGGCAGGAAGTCTGCTTGTGGGGATAGGAGCAGCGTGGGAGGGCAGGCAGGGGTGTGCAGACACCTCTCCCTGCACCATAGTGGGCCAATAGCTCTGTTTATTCTCCAAGGCAGTCATTCCATCCTGAGAAAAACCATTCTTCTACATGAGGAAACTGAGGCCTTCTTAAAGGATGGTGGGAGCTGACTGCTGGTGGCTCACACCCGTAATCTTAGCTGCTCAGGAGGCTGAGAACTGAGGATAACAGTTCAAAGTCAGCCCAGGCAGGAAAAACCCATGAGACTCTTATCTCTAATAAAGGACCAGAAAGTGAACTGTGGCTCAAGTGGTAGAGCACTAGCCTTGAACTGAAGAGCTAAGGGACAGCACCCAGGCCCAGTGTTGGTGCTGATAATCAAAAGCACTGTCTTTATGTTACAGCAAACACACATAGATTGAGAAAATGACGTAACATCCTTGTACCTTTGTGAAAATGCAGGATCATAAAGAAATTCCTGGGCTCAATGGCAAAGCAAGTGAAATGTCCTGGATTCCATCCTCAGTAGCAAAAAAGAAAAGAAAAAGAAAAGAAAAGAAGGAAGGAAGGCAGGAAAGAAGGAAGGAAGGAAGGAAAGAGAAAGAAAGAAAGGAAGGAAGGAAGGAAGGAAGGAAGAAAGAAAGAAAGAAAGAAAGAAAGAAAGAAAGAAAGAAAGAAAGGAAGGAAGGAAGGAAGGAAGGAAGGAAGGAAGGAAGGAAAGGAAAGGAAGGAAGGAAGGAAAGAAAGAAAGAAATTCCCCACCTGCAGTAGAAAGCTATAAGCCATACCTAGGACAAACGTTGTAGGTACATGTTCTCTCTTCTTTGCTGCTAGAAAGCTGCAGCAGGAAAATTTGGAAAACTCTACCATATCCCACAGATGACTATGGAGCATCTTTTCCTATTCTTGCCAAGAGGAATTCCTGAATTATTTTTAAAAAAGATATTAGAGATTTCTTACCATGGCCTGACATTTTACAAACGAGGAAACAGGCTAGCATCTCTACATTGTGTTCACCAACACAAACACCTAATCACAGGTGCATCTCACCTCCCCTGCTCTGGGGGACTCAAGTTACTGAGAGAAAGCAGAGGGACCCTGAATTCTCCAACTCGCATGCAGAAAATGAGGTTTTGTTTTCTCCTGCCTTTGATTTGATTTGGCACCATTGGCTAGGAAATAAGAAAGCAGGAATGAAATCACTGTCTGACTTCCAGCTAGTGCAATGCATTTGAGCAGGTCCTGGAAATGATGCCCGGTTCCCTTCATTATACTTCTCCTCCCTCTGTTGTTACTGTTTGTTTTTTGTTTTTTTGTTTTTTTTTCCAGAAGGGTGACTGGGTGCAGGGAGGGGCCCAGCGACCTTGGGTGGCTTGTGCCTCAGCCCTGAGACTGGCCTGCTGTTGTCTGGACCAGCTGCAGAGCGGCTGCTCAGGGCCCACCTGGGAATCGTTGGCTCTGGCACTTCCTGGGCACTAAGCTGGTGTCTGTCGTGACATCCGCAGCCGCCATGGCAGCGGCCCTCCCTGCACTCCAGGCCTCCCCTTGGCTTTTCTTGGCACTGGCAGGGCTATTTGGTCCCACCCTCGTCTGATCTCCCAGCCTTACACAGTCCTTGCTGTTGAGCACCTACCATGGGCCCTTGGTCACTCAGGGACTCTGAACATGCATGTCATGAGTAAGTCAAGGGCAGCTCCAAGATGCTCCGCTCCCCCCCCATATAAAACCTCCTAAATCCACTCCCCACTCCCCTGCCTGAACTAATGACCATGTTGAGCCCTGTAGCTAAGTAATTCCCAGAGGAGGAGCAAGAGAAGAAACCTAGCTCTTGATGATCCCCAATTTTATCTAGCCCATTTGTCTTTCCCTGGGCTGAAATGTACGGAGGAGAGATGGGAATCATCCAAATTTTTCGCCTCTCTATTTCCTCCCCCTCCCCTTGTCCTCTCCAAATTCACTATCTCAACTCAAGCAACCAGTAGGACAAAGGCTGGGTCAAGTGATAGAGCACCTGCATAGCAAAGGTAAAGCCTTGGGGTCAAACCTCATTACTGCAAATCCAAAGAGAAAGAGACAGACAGACAGACAGGGAGAGAGAGACAGAGAGACAGAGACAGACAGAGAGACAGAGAGACACAGAGAGAGAGACAGGAGAGAGAGATGCCAGGCACCTCCTACGACTGAGCACCTGACAGAACAGAGGGAGAGGACAGTTTTGCAATGTGATCAAAGCTGAGAGCGCCCGCAGGACAGGACAACAGCTCGGAAGAGCAGCCCTTAGCGCAGCCATCCAACTCTGGTTTATAAAGTGTTCTGCCAATAAAACAATGGAATAAATTGGGTGAATGTTCCGAAGGTGGAATGTAAATTAATGAAGCACATTACAGAATGGGTGTATCTCAATTTACATGAGATTTCCATGCTGAAAGTGAGGCAGAATGATTTGACAGTAGCCCTTAAAAGACAATTACTATAGACATATTTTCAATCATGAATCTCATTGGAGATTCAAGATTCCATAGAAGCCAACCAGGACATTGCACAGGGATTTTAGTCGCAGATCTCCATTTTTAGAAGGATTAAATGTGGTCACAGGTGTAGTTTTAAGTTACCCCTTCCAGCCCCTTTGCTCAGAACAGGTGGGAAGGGCCCTGGTCTGAAGCCACCTCTTATTCTCCCATCTCCAGCTTTCCTTTGGGCTCAGGTAGACTTGCTAGTGACAAGGAAAAGGGAAGTTCTCTCCCAGTAACTCTTCACTGACAAGGGAAGTTATGGCTGGGTGGATCTCAGACTTTGCTCAATCCTACTGTTGTAAGACCTTTCTATCAGGCCTTTTAGGTTAGTATCTGAAAAGCTTTACTCAAAGGTATGGACCTATTTTACTACAATACCCCACTTTTTACTCTATTTACTCATTTATTTATCTATTTAAAGACACTGGGGTTGGAATTCAGGACCTTGTGTGCTTGCTAGGTAAGCACTCTACTACTTGAGCCATGCCCCTTTCCTCTTTTGCTTTAGTTATATTTGAGGTACCTCCTGCTTTTTCCAGGCCAATCTCTGTTTCCTGCATAACTGGGATTATGTGTACCATGATTTCCAATTTGTTTGTTGATAAAATGGTCTCACAAACTTTTTTTTGCCCAGGCTAACCTTAATCTTCAATCCTCCCAATTTCTGCCTCTACCAAGTAGTGGTAATATAGGCTGAACTACTATGCCCTGGTCTCCACTTTCTTACATTCCAGACTTATGTTTATTTGCCTATTTGATTTATAGAGCTGAACATTTGTAATCCCAGAATATTTCAATTATAAAGCTAAACTCCCAGGCTGGGAAGGTAGCTCAGGGGTAGAGTGCTTGTTTTGCACACATGAGTCCCTGGGTTCGATTCCTAAGCACCACATAAGCAGAAAAAACCAGAAGTGGCACTGTGGCTCAAGTGAGAGAGTGCTAGCCTTGAGCTGAAAAGCTGAGGGATAGCGCCCAGGCAAGCCCTATGACCAATCAAAAAAAAAAAAAAAAAAGCTAAACTCCTTCAAAGATCCATAGAAATTTTATATACAATAAAAGAAAAGAATCAAGGTGGCTCTTGCTTGTAATACTATCTACTCAGGAGGCTGAGATCCTGAGGATCACAAGTCAATGCCAGCGAGAGCAGAAAAGTTCATGAGAGTCCAAAATAAAGAGCAAAAAGCTCTTTGGAGGCATGGTTCAAATAATAGAGTACGATTCTTGAATAAGCAAGTGAGGCAAACTTAAGACCTTGAGTTCAAATCCTGTTTCTGGAAGAGGGGGAAGGAAGGGTATGGTGGAGAGAAAAGGGAAAGAGAGAAGAGAAAGAGAGAGATCAGCTTTAATGTTAGTCTCCTAAAAGCAAAAAAAAAGTGAGAAAAAGACTAAGAAGTTTTTAAGAATATATTTTCCTACATAAATATTTTAACTTTTTATAATGTGGCAATAGTCTTTATATTACTTTCTCAATATACCTGTTGTGGTTTAATACCTTCATAATGAACAGCTGGATAGCTACATACAGCATTGGAATATTAAAATGTCTCTAAAGTGCTTATTCATTAGTGAATGAATTTTGATACATTATATAATATGAAATCTTTGCTTTTTTTTTTCCTTTTTTTTTTTTCCAGGGCTGAGGACCGAACCCAGGGCCTTGCATGCACCGGGCTGGCGCCCTTCTGCTGGGCTAAACCCCCAGCCCCGAACTCTTTTAATTAAGCTTGTGATAGTGTTAAGACAATGTGGAGTTATTTGTTTGTATTAATCTAAATGATAATTTAAAAAGCAAAGGCAGAGGAAAAATGGCAAAATATAGTTTGCTTTCATTTCAATTGTTATTCCTGCTCAAAATATCAGCTAAAGGCACCATGGTGAATAAGTAGCACAAACCTTCCTTATGGAGATTTTCTTATTACTGCTAAGCTGAACACTTGAGTGTAGGGCTTTCCAAATGCAGCCAACCACAAATGAATCCTACATTGCCCAACACCGGAAATGTTTTGCAATTTGGAAATGACCCTAAACTCTTGATGGCACCAGCGTAAGTCTATCATGAATTACCTGTGGTGTGACCTCAGCAGGGCCAAAATGACACAAAGCACAACCTTACTTGTGAATACATAAATGCATTAAAAATAGAAAAACTGTGCAAATAGCTTATTTCCTAACATTTCTGTTAGCCCTTGGTGATCTGATGATGCTTTCTCTCTGTTTCCTCCTGAATCAACCCATCAGTAAGCTGCACTTGGACTTCTGCCTCCTTTTCTTTAGTTAGTAGGATGCTGGGATAAAGCACAGGCGTCACAGGCATGAAACCCTGAGAGCAGAGGAGAAGCACTTGCCAGACCCTGTCAATAATGTATGGCCATCAGCGGTCTAATGCAAAGCCCACTCTCCCTGCCCCAGGCTCTCTTCCCAGTGGAGTCAGACCAGCTGTCTGGGCAGCAGGAGTAGCCCTCCTTCCCCCAGCCTAGACCTGTGGGAAAGTCTTCACTGGCCAGTAATTGATTCCACCCTGCCACCTCCATTACTTTAGGCTGCAGTGAAACCAGCAGCAGGCCGGGGCTGGGAGGTGAAATTCTGGGATAACACTCTAAGGGCAAGTGGGCTGGGGTGAGCAGCAGGCTGGAGAGGGCAGCAGACTAGGGAGGGTAGCAGGCTGGGGGGGCAGCAGGGCTAGGAAGGAGGGGCAACAGAGCTGGGGTGGGTAGTAGGGCTGGGTAGGGCAGCAGTCTAGAAGAGCAGCCTACAGAAGGAGTTTGGGAGGGCTGGGAGCAGCGGCCTTTAGGGGGCCCCTGCAATTAACACTAATCTGAAAATTGGCCTCTGACAGCAAAGCCCAGCACCTGACAGCTAATTACTTGTGTCAGACTGATGTGCACTTCATATGGAAAGGTTATTTATCAGAGACCAGGGTTTTCTCCCCATCTCTGCTTTTTTCTTCCTTCCTTCCTTTCTTTCTTTTTTTTTCTTTTGGTTTGTCTTGGTTGAAAACAGTGGAGAATTGTTCCTGGTTGCTTAGCTCCCAGAAATGTTAAAAGTTCTCATACTTCACTTAGCTGAAAGGTTCCCAAATAACTTTTCTAGGGCCCAAAGTATGGGAGCTGTGCCATTCACCTGTGCTGGGACCAGAGAAAAAAGCCAGATACCCTGGCCTGTGGCCTCAGTTCCCTTTCATAAATAGAGCTAAACTAAAGCAGTCTTGAACCCCAAAATAATCAGTGTAGAACCCATAGGGGCTTCGGTGGAGTAGAAACGAATTCAGTCATCTCATTTACAAAAAGTCAATCACAATGGGGAAGATGAGTGACTTCTTTTGCAAATGCGATAAAAGTCTGTTGTCTTTAATAATTCCACAATATTTCTGCTAGCTATGTAGTTAGTCCTGTGAGTGATTTGACCTGCCATGTTAGTAAAAAACAAAAAATGTTTTTCTTCCTTCCTTCCTTCCTTCCTTCTTTCCTTTTCTTTTGTTAGTCATAGGGCTTGAATTCAGGGCCTGGGTGACCTTCCTGAGTTTTTCACTCTACAGTTTTGAGCTCAGTACCACTTCTGGTTTTCTGATGCTTAATTGGAGAGAAGAGTCTCATGGACTTTTCTGCCTGGGCTGGCTTTGAACTGTCATCCTCAGATCTCAGCCTCCTGAGTAGAGAGGATTACAGGCATGAGCCTCGCCAGTCCCCACCATAAAACTGGTTTTCACAAAGGAGTTTCTATCTTAAACTTCCAGGCACTGTAATAGTTCTGAGTATCATATGAGATGATCATATGTTTTGTTCTTTAGAAACTTCAAGTTTGGAGGGAGATACAACCCATAAAGAAATTACAGTGTAGTATGATATCCTTTATGAATGGGCAAAAGGCGATTCAAAAGCACCTATACTTACAAGGTACAGAAAGTGGCCTCTAGGTTGAAATCTGAAGAATAAACCTGAGTTGTGCAGCAAAGAGAGAATGTAACAGTACAAGACAGGAAAGATAAAGGAAATGTCATGGACACAAACCTAACATGATAGAGACTTTTCCCAGTGAAAGCCTAGTAGATAGTGACCCAGAACAGGCTGATAATAAAGGGACAGAGTTCAATTGTCCTAAGGTTTTCCAAGTTTTTCAAGTTACTAGTGTCTTGAACTCTTTTCATCATACACTCTACCTCAGGAATCAGTTCTGCCCAAGGCCATGCCAGGAGAAAGCCGGCTCCACTGAGCAGCAGCAAGGGTGAGTGTCCCAGTAAAAAGCATGAGATCTGGGATAGTGGGTAGCTCAGGTTCTGGTCCATAAAGCATCTATCTTTCCATCAGGATTCCCTCTCCTTCATCCCATATGAGTCAGATTGACTTATTTATCCAACACATGTTTTTCAGAATGAAAAGAATGCTGAGTGAAAGTATCACCAGAAACACTGAAATAAGCAAGATAGATGCACCTCCTGCCAGCGCCCTCCCCCCCAGATTCATTATATTAAGGAGAAGACAGACAAAAAAACCAGATCATTAGACAAAACATAAATTTGGTGGAATTTATGGTGTTAGAAAAATAAAAGTACATTTCAAAAGGCATCATTCATATGAACTATTAAGAATCATGCATATAATAACTAAAAGAGGAGATGTCTTCATGACATCATGACACCCACAGTGTAAAGTCACAGGAACAAGACGGGCACCTGAAATGAGTGCTAACCACATACCCGGGGCTGTGGATAGTACTGTTGCTTTCTCATAACAAGCCTGTGTTGTTGCTTCACCTGCTTTGCAAACCAAGTTACTAAGATGCTGAAGACCTAAGCAACTTGCTCAAGATCACCCATCTTGTAAAGAAAGGATTGGCAAGGTTAGGACCAAGCTTAACAGCTTTCTTCCATCCTGCCCTATTATAAAGGCCACTGGTCAACCAGTGAACAAGGAAACTAGTCTATCCCCACTTTAAGTGGTCCTTAAGGGGGGGCCTTACTGGACTGATCTGCAGCTTCAGTTAGTAAACATGATTGGTTTGTGTCACCTTGAGATGGATGATATGAACTAACATAGTTATATCACCTTTCCTAGGTGCTGTGTTGCCTGAGACCTGGTGAACACTCCCACACAAATGTAATTTCTATCCCAGTCATGAACTCGAGCCTTTGCAGAAGTGTGATGTCAAATGCAGAAGAAGTCATCAATACGATGGTTCTGAAAGGGAGAGAAGTTGCAAACAGAGAAGAAGGATGGGGCTCATTACTGATTATGAAGACAGAATGCCAGAATAAACTCAAAGGAAAGCTCAGTCTGAAAATCTATGTGCCATTGTAAGAGTATTCCCCTCATGCCACATGCTATCGGCTTCAGATGGCCCCAAAGAACCCTGGTGCAGTCATTACACCTGCTTGTTATTGAGAAAGTCTTGCTGTTTCAACAGTCACAGGTGCTGTGTGCTCCAGGAAGAAAATAAACTACTGTAAGTGATAAGCAAGAACACTGTAATCCAGCTCAGTCACCAAACTCTCATGAAAGAAAGCAGCCTCACCCTCTGCCATGCCCATAGTCCCCAATCCTAAAGTTTTCTCAGGACAACAAGCCCACAGCTACACTTGAGTGATCTCTGAGCTGGAGCTCTTGTCAAGACAATGTCAGCAGCAGCTTCTGGAAACCACAGACACTGTGATCTCTGTCCGTAACAGATCATTATACTTTGGATTCCTAATCACCCACTTGGAGGACAGAAAGAGAACACTAACCAGACTGACCAGGCTGAGGCCTGCACTTGGCCTCCTGCTCCTGCCCAGAGGCCAATACCCTACACAAGCTTTTTTTAGACACTCTGATGGAAACAGTCAGATAGTCTGTTGGCCCTGATTGAGGGCTCCGTGTCATAGTTCCGGCTGTGTGTTTAGCACAAAACCAGCTCTTTGACTTATTTACATCCACTTGTAGTTCTCAAATTCTTCTTCCAGCATGATCAGAAATGTTTAAATCTCACCAAAGTCCTATTTTTCCTTCATCTATCTATTATTCAGCATTTTGTTTCAAATTATACTGATATTAAGAGTGAATATCATTTTATTAAAATATTTCATGTATTTTATGAGGTCATTTCATTACAATTTTCTATATATGGTGAGATGGTATGACTTACATAGAGTCCATACAATCTGTTTCATAAATAAAGATTTCCTATTCTGGTCTTCTCATAAGTGCTTAGTTTTCTTGAAGGCCTAACACAAGCTGCTTGCTAAGTGTGTAGGTTTTGTGTATGTGTGTGTGTTTGTGTGTGTGTGTTTGTTTTGTTGTTGTTTTTCTTAACAAGACAGCCCATGCAATGGCCAAGAATATGCAATGCCAACATGCCAACCTGGCTCCCACCAGTTTCCACACCCCTTCATTCAGCATGTATCACAAAGCCATATGTATGCCCACAACCCCAAAATATTTCTGCATGAAGGCTTCCCCACACAGCCCTCTGGATTGCTGGAAACCGGCCACCAAGCTCAGAGCTTCTGCAATCCCTGGACACCATCAGAAAGTACCTCTGAGCCGCATGACACCTGCTCCCTGCCTTTCTGCATGCGTAGAACCCTGCTGTGACATCATTGGCATGGCACAAGACCCCTGGAGACTTCCTTAACCAAATGCTAAGCAGGTGGGCCCCATGGCTACAGTTCCAGACACCTGTTTGGAGAACTAGACTCCAAATTAGGATCATCTATCCCCACCAAAAAAGCATTTTGGCAACCCTAAACATAGCCTCTCATCAAGTTGAATAGAGAAGTATTGTTGAGACAGGTCTAATTTTTATTCTTTTATTTTTATCTTTTGGTCACTTGTGGGGCTTGAACTCTGGACCTGGGCGCTGTCCCTCAGCTCTTCAGCCAAGGCTAGCGCTCTACCACTTGAGCCACAGCGCCACTTCCAGTTTTCTGGTTTTCTGGTAGTTTATTGGAGATAAGAGTCTCATGGTCTTTCCTGCCTGGGCTGGCTTTGAACCATGATCCTCAGATCTCAGCCTCCTGAGTAGCTAGGATTACAGGCGTGAGCCACCGGCGCCCGGCTCCTAATTTTTATTTTTATTCAACCAAATTCTGATCTCTCTGTGGCTGATTTAGTTCCCATTAACAACACGCATATTGTTTCACCTGGAATCATCTTCCATAAGCTAGTGTTGTGGGCTTAGTGGTAGAGCGCTTGCCTAGCATGCTTGAAGCCCTAGGTTCAATTCCTCAGTACCACATGAACAGAAAAACCTGGAAGTGGTGCTGTGGCTCAAGTGGTGTGTGCTAGCCTTGAGTAAAAAGAAGCTCAAGGACAGTTCCCAGGCCTAGGACAGGCAAAAAAAAACCCAAAAAGCTGGAGTGGCATCAAGAAGCTAATTTGCAGACCAACACTTTTCCTTTCTTCCTTCCCTCCTTTCTTCCCTCCTTCCTTCTTTCCTTTATTTGTTCTTTCTTTCTTTATGTTCTGGTAGTAGAGCTTGAACTCAGAGCCTGGGCATTGTCCCTTAGCTCAAGCTCAAGGTTCTAGCTCAAGGCTAGAACTCTTACCACTCTGGCTTTTTGCTGATTAATTGGAAATAAGAGGCATGAGCCACTGGTGCCTGGCTCAGATCATATTAAGCACTGAGGATGAGCTTATAGGGTGCTTATTCCAACAAAGAGAAATACACATCTTTCATAATCTCTTCGGGCACTATCTGGTATGCAAATTCCCCCTCCCACCCAGAAGAGTACATAAATAAAGTTGTAGGCTGCACAGCTGGGAGTCATCAGACATTAATGTAGATTTAATTTGAACTGGTGCTGAAGATAGTGAATAACACTCAAATTAGACATGTGGTGAGCGTTTAACCACCATATTACCAATTCCCATTCTGACATCTGACAACCTTTAATAATTAACTCATGTAAATGGTCAAGACTTTGCTCCCTGTTGGACCATTCTCCAGCTATACCAGTCTCTGTGTTATAATTGCTGGTTGGGGCTGTCAATCGCACTGGAGACAAATCATAGGCAAAAGATCAGACAGCTTCAGGAGCTTGCATCCTCTGATCTATCTGCCTTTTAATTGGACTGGAAAGCCTTAGCAGCAGCTTCCATATGCTACCTCCTCAGGAAGACAGACTATTCTCTTGGATAAGAGTGAAATTGGTTGTGCTTTGTGGCTTAATTGGAGGCTTTGTGATGGGACAGGCAGTGTTCTGCAGAACACACCAGCAGCCATGTTGCCCTAAATCCATGCTTTACTTCCTTTTCCTCTTCTGAACCCTCCTCCCATCTGCCTTCTCTTTCTTCTTATTCAGACTTGAGCTCCAGAGTCCTGGGCTGACTCTCATTTGAGTTCTTCATTGAATAATGATCACAGTGCTATGAAAATTAAAGGGAAAGGTCACATGACAGAAGTGACCAAATCCAGAACTGTAAACCTATTATTTCTTAAGGGGGAAAAATGGTACCATTTTCAAACTTGGAAGCTTACGAGCAAAGCATTCATCTGTTTCTGCTCAACTAAGCTATAAAGTCCTAGAGCTGATTTTTATCCAAAAGCAGATTTAATTGATTATTCAGGAGAGTGTGATTGTCCAAGAAAATAATTATACCTATGAATAAAGGAAAACAGAAGTGGGGATGATGTAGACCATACACAACAGCTCATATCCCACACCAGGATGAGTGGCCCAGTTATATTGGGAATAAAATGTCATATGATGTGGATATAAATAAAAATAGCATTTACTTTTGTATTGTGGATGCCCCAAAAGCATTTTCTGAGCAAATAACCATTGCCAAACTGATGATGGAAGTTGTAAAATAATTAGGAGCATCAAATTTTCAAATTTTCATATGTACTATATAAGTACAGTTCATCTGGATTACAAATATTGTTTTTTTAAGTAAACTGGATCCCCTAAAATGCATATGAAACAGTATTTTATTACTCTTCAAAACATTTAAATTATTACTTTTTTTTTCAGATTCTAAAATCCAAGCTGGATTTATCTAAGTCAGGCTGCAGTTTTCAAGTTTGCAGCTGCTAGGAAGCATGGTAACGGGCCTGATGCTACTTGTTAAGGGGGAAGTAAGTAAACAATTAAAGAGGACTGTCTGGCTAAGCCTGTGTGCTTGGTCCTGCATGCATGTATTTCTCCCCTCTCCCCTGCCCAGCAACCACCATGGGTCTCAGGCCAGCTCTAATGGCATAAAAATGAGCCAAGAGGAGTAAGAAACAAAAATGCATTAGATTGACAGAATAAAAGAAATGGTCTGTAAACATTACCGTGTATTTTTGTACACAGAATTCATGAACAGACAGATGTAAGGGCTCTTGGAACTTAAAATATGGCTGTGTCCTGGTCATTTTTCTGTCACAGAAAAAGAATAAGCCCTTTTCAAAGCCCAAGTCTGAAGGAAGAGCTAACATCAAACAGCCTCGGAATAACCAGGAGATTAAAGCCCCAAGCCATTCAACTTCCTGCCTTGTAACTCACTAATCTCCTTAGAATTGGGGAAGATGAGGGGCCACTGTTGTACTGAGAAAAGCTTTCCAGATGAGAAACAGCAGTCATCTGACACAGGGAAAGGCAGAAGTGAGAGGACTTGCGCTGCTGCCATTGGCCCTTGACATCCAGCAGGTCTACACATGTCTTCTCCCCACTGTCTAAGCAACTCTCCACCGGGATCACCAGGCCAGCACACCTAAGAGCAGCCTTGGCCACAAAGTAAAGCCTAGAAAAGGCTTCCCAGCAGAGAAATACAAACTCTATCTCCAAGCTTCTCGTAGCCACCTCCTGACTGACCATTCTGACCACTGGCATGGCCCAGACATGCGCAGTTCTCTGACTCTTATTCTCTGGCTCCATCTTTAACTGCTAGTTTCTAAGCACTCTTAGGGCCTGCCAGCTTCTGGGTCTGGCCCTCTCTTTGTTCCTTTCCCAGCCTAGCTTTGGCAGTCTCTGCTCCTGGCTTCAGATATTTGCCATAATTCAGGGCCCTGGCATGACAACAGTTCTTTAGCTGGAAACCTAAAAGTATTTTGGAAAATGTCTGTGAGGCGATAGAAGTGAAGCAATTTCCACAAACCAGTGACCCTGACCATCAGACCCACCGTGCTGTTATTTGATGAAACTTAGGAAAAGCTGGCAAAACACTTTAATACTACTTCTGCCACTCCATTCTTCCCCCCAAAAGCTAAGTAAGTCTATCAGTTAGTCTTACACTCATATACATAATCAACTGGCTTATAAAACTGGAAATATTGTTAATATTAAACTAACACATGAACTGTCTACAAATACTTTCCAGTACCCTCAAATATTCATCCTATCTCAAAAATTAAATTATCACAATGTCCTAAAATTCACCTGAGATGGGGCTGGGAAGGTGGCTCAGTGGTAGAGCGGTTACCTTGCATGCATGAGGCCCTAGGTTCGATTCCTCAGCACCACATAAGCAAAAAGAAAAAAGCCAGAAGTGGCGCTGTGGCTCAAGTGGTAGAGTGCTAGTCTTGAGCTGAAGAGCTGAGGGACAGTGCCCAGGCCCAGAGTTTAGGTCCCATGACCGGACCCAAAAAAATAAAATAAAATAAATAAAATTCATCTGAGATCAAGCCCCAATATTGGCATGCACACACACAGAGTAAATGTACTACCAGAATTTAACACTATTCCAAGGTATCTTAATGCTGAAGCAGAACCCTAAGAATAATAATATTCTGCTTTCTCCATATATTTTACATTTAGAATATTCTTACCCTCTGCGTCTCCTCTATTTCCCATCAGAGTTCTATCAAGTTCATAATAATTTCTATCTCATACTTCTTTAAGAGCAGGGAATAAATAACTTGGACAAAGATACAGAGAATACAAATGTCAATCAAGCAGCATTTAGCATAGGACTAACTGCCTGTTGAATGATTAATGGATGGATGAATAGACAAATGGATGAGTGGTCAAAAAAATGAATGAAAATTCAACTCATGGTTGCTTCTAAAAAGTTTCTAGCCTAGAACCTGGTATTTTTTTTTCACATGTAGTAACTCAGAGGACTTTCCACGGTCTAAGGTAGCATTTAAATGACAGTCCAGAAGTAGTCTCAAAATGAAACAACAATAACAACAACAACATGATTCTGCTCTTTTTAAAAGTCAGAGCAGTTTGATCAGGTTGCATTCTTTTCCCTTTGTGCACTTGACTCCTGTGCTCCGTGGCTGTTGGAACTGATTAAGAGGTGTGAGACCCAAGTCCCAGGAACTGTGGTATGGTCACAGCTAGGAGACCAGACTCAGAGAACTCAAGAAGGCAAATTCTTGATTATACAGGTGTGAGCATCTTTAACTTGAGCATCTGAAATCTAAAATGTTGAGCACTGACAGGATAGCACAAGAAGAAAATTCTGACCCTGACCTCTTGTGACAGGTCACAGTCAAAAGGCAGCCACACTAAAAATATTGTAGAGGAGTATTTCGGCCTACATATAGAAGTCTATATAAAACATAAATAGGTTCCCACTCTTCACTCATCTCCATTTGATATTCTGTTCATTCCTTCTATGTGATAAGTAGTTCTCTGTAATACTTTCGCCAACCACGCCAAAGATGTACTAGTAGAACAGAACAGCACAAACATTGGCTGAGTAAGTAAATACAGGGTCAAGATGTTACCTTAAGACAATACACTTTCTAAGTGATCTGTAAGGAGCACATTTTGGGTTAAAATAGATTACATTACCTCATTATTCTGCTATAAGAGGGGAAAATGAACCATCAGATTGGTTTGGAATCTCAGCTCTAGGACTGACTAATTGTGTGGCCTTACAGAAGTAATCTAGCAACTCTATGCCTTAGTCTCTTCCTCAATAAAATGAAGACAGTACATCTGTAAGAACTTACAAAGATTATAGGAAAACTGTTTGTCACCATATACCAATATCAACTCAAAGTAGATTAAAGGCCTCACCATCAAACCTGAAACCCTATAACTACTGCAAGGTGGAGTAGAAGAAGCCTTAGAAACTATAGGCATCATCAGGAACTTTTTGAAAGGAGTCTCAGGGGCACAGAAAGTAGGAAAGAGACTTGACAAATGGGATTACATCAAAATACAAAGCTTCTATCCAGCAAAAGACATAATTACAAAACTCAAAAGACAGCCAACAGACTGGGAGAAGCTCTTTACCAGCTATACCTCTGATAGGCCTAATACCCAAAATATATAAGGAGCTCAAGAAACTAATCCTACCAAAATGAATAAAACAATCAATGAATGGGCAAAGGAACTAAATAGAGCCTTCTCAGAAGAAGAAGTAAGAATGGCCAATAAACACACGAGGAAATGCTCAGCATCCCTGGCCATAAAGGAAATGCAAGTCAAAACAATGTTGAGATTCCATCTCACTCCAGTAAGATTGGCCACTATCAAGAATGCAGGAATGGGGCTGGGGGTTTAGCCCAGCGGAATGGCGCCCGCCGGCGCACGCAAGGCCCTGGGTTCGGTCCTCAGCCCTGGGGGGAAAAAAAAAGAATGCAGGAAAGGGGGGGAAAAGGAAACCATCACACTGTTGGTGGGAAGGCAAATTAGTACAACCACTCTGGATAATGGTTTGAAGATTCCTATAGAACCTAAATATAGAACTACCCTATGAAGCAGCTATACTACTCTTGGGCATCTACCCAGAATATTACACATTAGGATATGCTAAAGACACTTGCACATCCAGGCTCACTGCTGCACTACTCACAAAGGACAAGTTATGGAAACAGCTCAGGTGCCCTACAATAGATGAATGGATCAAGGAAATGTGGTACTTACATACAACAGAATTTTACTCATCTATTAGGAAGAATAATATTATGTCATATACAGGAAAATGGATGGACCCAGAACTAATTATGTTAAGTGAAGTAAGTCAAGCTCAGAGAACCAAACAGCGCATATTCTCTCATATGTGGAAGCTAGATGTAAAATACTGTAAAACGTGATAACTTATACAGAGCTTTATGTATTTGCACACAAACTGACTAAATATGAAAGGGAGGGATCCAAATGTGTAACTCCTCTATCAAAACTCCTCTTTGTTTTAATTTATTTGTTTTTTCTTCCTCTGGGGGGAGATGGGCAAGGTTGGGGGGGGCACTGGAATGGAGGATAGAAGGGGAAGTGAATGAAGTCATTGTACGCTATATACACCATAGTAAAAAAAATACTATGTAACTTGTGGGTAGGAATTGGAGGGGAAAATATGGTAGTGAATGAAGAGGTAGAAATACCCAAGAAGCATTGCGCTCATAATCTGAGTTATAAAACCTGTAACCCCTTTGTACAACTCCTTAAAATAACAATTAAAATCCAGGTGCCAGTGGCTCAAGCCTGTAATCCTAGCTACTCAGGAGGCTGAGATCTGAGGATCACGGTTCAATGCCAGCTTGGGCAGGAACCTACATGAGACTCTTTTTTTTTTTTTTCTGTGAGACTCTTATCTCCAATAAGCCACCAGGAAACCGGAAGTGGCGCTGTGGTTCAAGTAATAGAGCCCTAGCCTTCAGCTTAAGAGCTGAGGGACAGTGCCCACGCCCAGAGTTCAAGCCCCACGACTGACCAAAAAAAAAAAAAAGCCAGAAATGATGTTGTGACTCAAGTGGTAGAACACTAGCTTTGAGCTCAGAGGGGCTCAGGGACAGAGACCAGACCCTGAGTTCAAGCCCCAGGACCGGTAAAATAATTAATTATATAAATAAACAGAGACCAGACCCTGAGTTCAAGCCCCAGGACCGGTAAAATAATTAATTATATAAATAAATAAAGTTTAAAAATTCAAAAAAAATTAAAAAAGATTACAGGAGCAGAGAGAACACTGGAGCAGAGTAGGCAATTAATTAGGACTATTAACATACTAATATAAACATACTAAAGATTTGATGAGTATTAAGTCCTAAACAGATGGCAATACTACTGGTGACCATATGCTTGAGTTTGTAGGGCAGCATGTGCGCATGGATTGAAGGTCTGAATTCAAACACAAACACATAGTAGTAAAACAGGTATAGACAAACATCAATGAAAAAGAAACCTCTGGAAATAGATTCACACATATATAGAAAATTGATTTCCAAAATAAGGTGCCAGGTCAGTTCAAGTACAGAAAAGTATGTTTAATAAATGTTTGGACCAACTAAAAATCAATGTGGAGAAAAATGCATGCTTTGATCCATATTTCATTTCATATATAAAATTAATTTGAGATGGATCATACTCCTAAACAAAACTAAGAACCATAAAGTGTCTAGACAGGACTTTTCTTTTTTGTACAGAATATCTTTACCATCTTGAAGAAGGCAAGTGTTTCTTGGACTAGGTGCAAAAATCACCACCACCAAATATTACAAATTAGACTACTTCTGTTTGCTAAAAGTCACTATTAAGGAAATGAACAAGCAAGTCACAGAACAGGAAAAGTAACTGCAAATATACAGCTGATAAAAGGATTATTTGTACAATATATAGTGAACTACAGATTACAAATAGAAAGCCAAATATTACTTTTAACATATATGAAAGACTTGAATAAGCAATTTACAAAATAAACATAAGCACATCTAAAAATGGAAGGTATTAGCCAGGCATTGTGGCATATGTCTATAATTCCAGCACAGAGGAAGCTAAAGACAGGGAATTACGAGTTGGAGGCCAGCCTGAACTACATAGCGAAAATCCTGTCTCACAAAAAGCAAAACCCAAACAAAACCAAAAAGTGGTAAACATAAAGAGCTACTAGAGAAACACAAGTTCAAACCACAGTAAGATAACATTTCACATGTCTACCTAGAATGGCTAGAATACTCCCATGTATATTACATGTTGTTGAGGATGTAAAAATACATAGAATTCACATACATTTCAGGCAAGAAAACAATGTCACAACTACTTTGAAGATCTGTTTGGAAGTTCCTCCTGATGTTAAATTTACGTATACCCTATGAACTAGAGATTTCATTGTAGGTACTAGACCAAGAGAAATGAAAACATACGTTCCCAGAAAGAGCCTTATGCATAGTTGGCAAATGTCAATGAACCCCGATGTCTATTAGTAGAGAACCAACAGGAAAATGGACAAGTGTATACAATCGTTAAGTTCCATCATTCTGAGATCTATATACATTAATTTATATAATTATTCTAACATACAATCTAGTTTCTGACCTTACAAATGGAGGACAAAATGTATTGGGTGCTTCGGTTATTAGAGAGACTAAGTTAGAGTTATAGAGTAGTTGTGAAGTCTAATTCATTCAGATATCATGGGGCATGACACACGCCAAAATGCTAACTTCCCTTGAAGCCAGAAAACTGCACGCTCTAGGCCAGGCATTGATGCATAAAGAGCCTCTTTGACCTTCCTTCAGTCGTCCTTCAGTGGCCGAGACGAAGTTGGCAGGTGGCTGTGAAGGGGGTTATTCTCCACTGGCAAAAGAGCCCTGGATTATTAAATTCTTCCTCCTGTGGCCTTGTTCACCTTCACTGTTTATTGTTTTGTCGTGTTTATCTGCGCCTGCCTGCCTGCCTAAGGCAGGCCCTTGTCCTCTTTGTACTCCCCGCAGGGATTAGGCCTCCCTCAGCACTCTGTAATGTTTTCATTACTGATCCCAGAGCCAGGGCAGCCACAATATGACTAATAAAAATAGCATTCACATGCCTGATTCTAGAAGCAGAAAAGCAAAAGTGCAAATGATTTCTCCCCTCTCTGCTTTATTCTGATGTGTGCTTTCATTTTTCCTATCCTAGGGCAATCCTGCTTTCTAATTTATGATGTCCTGATTGATGGTAGCATTGGCTGAAACTGAAAAATAAACCACTCCACAGAAGCCAGTCCTGTCTCCCTAGACAATGGTGTGGTCAGAGTGTCCTGAGAGTTCAGAACAACTTAGTGGGGGTGCTGAGAATTTTCAGCCAATTGTAAGTCCTTTTTTGGGGGGGGGAGGGAGCTATTGTTTCTGTTTCTAAACCTTTCTATCTGTGCCCTTTCATTCACAAATGAAATATTGTCCCCTTTTCCTCTGCCAACAGCACCGAGTAGGAAGGTTAAGAATTGGGGCAGGGAGCCGGGCGCTGGTGGCTCACGCCTGTAATCCCAGCTACTCAGGAGGCTGAGATCTGAGGATCGCGGTTCAAAGCCAGCCCGGGCAGGAGAGACTGTGAGACTCCTATCTCCAATAAACCACAGAAAACCAGAAGTGGCGCTGTAGCTCAAGTGGTAGAGCGCTCGCCTTGAGCTGAAGAGCTGAGGGACAGCGCCCAGGCCCAGAGTTCAAGCCCCACGACCGACAAAAAAAAAAAAAAAAGAATTGGGGCAGGGAAAAGGTCTACAATATCATTCATCGTCAGAGCTGAATACCTAGAAACCAGAGAGAGGTAAAGTCGTCTCTACAGTTTCATGATCCTCTCTCCTTGAGGGCAAGTTAGGGTGCCTAGAGCAGATGAAGAGCTCATACTCATAGTGGTGCCCCCAACCTTGTGTATACCCCATTTCACTAAGAATATTTTGTACTTGTGATTAAAGGAAGGAAATACCATTCGGTATCTGCACAGGTATGGTTCCAATTCCTTGAAAATACTTAAAACTCAGGGGGCTTCCCCCCCCCTCCCCTTCCCTCCCCCCCCCTTCCCTTCCCCCCCCCCCCCCCCCCCAGCAGATGAAATTTTTTTCTGCCTTCCATGCTGCAGTGTTTTAGGAATGAAAGCCTTTGAGTTTTTAGCCATCTGACTTCCAAAACATCCACATCCAGCCCGTGTCTCAGGGTCCAGATTAAGCACCATCTTGTTCCAGAATCCTATAAACACTCCACTTGTCCACAATCCTAGGAAGTCTGCTCTCCTCAGTCATTGTACCTGTGCACTCTGTTCTCTATAGTACAGAGTTCTAACCCTGTCCATCTCCGCGTCTTCCTGCAACTCTCAGCTGAATGACTGGCATTCTGCTCAAGTGTTAGTCACTTCCTCTAGGTAGCTCCCGTGTGATATCACTTCCATACAGCACTTACTTCATGTTCTGTACTCACTTATGAGCTTCTCTGACCCTGAGCTCTAGGCGAGAAGGAATGATGCTTCTGCTTCATTGCATCCCCAATAGAATCCTTCATGCATGGCATAAAACTCACATGCTCATTGAACTTAGCTGTTCGGTGGTCACTCTGGATTTTCTGTTTACATCATTAGTAAAGTGTAGAGGTCACAAGCAATACTGCCATGAGAGCAAGTGTGAGAAGTTGTTTTTTTTTAAAAAAGCTAAGAGTAGGAATTAACTATTACTAACAGCACTAGTTACTACTAACAGTAGTAACCGTAAATTAATTTTTCAAGCAATTAGATAATAATAATAAAAAGAGAAATAGAAGCCAAGGGCCAGTGGCTCATGCCTGTAATCCTAGCTACTCAGGAGGCTGAGATCTGAGGATCCCAATTCAAAGCCAGCCCAGGGAGAAAAGTCCCCCTGAAACTCTTCAGTTAACCACTCAAAAACCGGAATTGGCACTGTGGTTCAAGTGGATCAAGGCACTAGCCTTGATCACAAAGAGGCTCAAGGATAGTGCCTAGGCCCTGAGTTCAAGTCCCACAACCAACAGACAGACAGACAGAAATGAAGGCTAAATGGAAAGCCAGGCACTGGTGGCTAATGCCAATAATTCTAGCTACTCAGGAGGCTAAGATACGGGAACCACACCTCGAAGCCAACCCAGGCAGGAAAGTCTGTGAGACTCTTATCTCCAATAAATTACTCAAAAAGTCAGAAGTCGTGCTGTGGAGCACAAAGAGGTTCAGGGAAGTGTCTAGGCCCTGAGTTCAAGCTCTAGGACCAGCAAAATACAAAAATAAATGGAGGTGCAAAAAGAAATTTGGGGGAAAAAATTGTGAATTTTTCAAGACTGAATACTTGCATGAGCACTGTGGAGAATCCCATCCGGGAGAGAAACTAAAGCTGAAAGAGAAAAGTCATAATGGAAAGACCAAAGACATGAGGAAGATAGGAATTGAGAGTATGGAAGGAAAAAGTAAAAAGATGCGGATTCTGAAATACTAGGATGAAGAAGGGAAGGAAGAGGAAGAAAGAAGAGAGCATTAATGAAAATACATCTGGATAGAAGGAAGAAAGAGTTCCACCTTGATGTACCTTTCTAATAGGTTGTTTCTGTTAAGAACAAGGTCAGAGGAAATCTTGGAGGACTTGAAGGGGACAGAAGGGATGGACGAGACCGAGAATTATATGGGAACTAGCACAGTGGATCCCAGCTACTTAGAAAGCTGAGGCAGGAACATTGTTGAAACCCAGGAGTTCAACCCCACCTGGGCAAGATCCTGTCTCAAAGCAAAATACATACATACATACATACATACATACTTGTGAAAAAAAACTAGATTTTTTTTATAAAGCTTTGCCTCTGTCCCCTGCTAAACTATCCTCACCTGAAATCTTCCCTCAGATCATTATAAGTTGATATAAACTCAAAGAGCCCAACTAGAAAAACAGACAAACCCTCAACAAATAGTTCTTATAAACTGATATCAATAGGTGTGAGTTAAGCCAATAATTGAGTAAAATTCACTGTGAAGTTTTGCTTATATGGATGTTATAAGAGATAGCAGCTTTCTGGGATAAGCCCTTAGAAATTGTACTTCCAAATTGATTTGAACTCAACTGAGGAAATTTTATTTAGCCCTTCTGCTACATTAGGACCTATACCAGCACTGGGATGCTGGGGTAGGTGACGGCTCCCTAACAAAGGGAACAGCAAAACAAGTTGAAGAAGGAGACAGGAAGAATGAACCCCAGGAAGCTTTCAGTAAATTCATGTGAAGGAGTTTCAGTTTTGTTCTAAGAGAAACAAAAAGCCACTGATGGTTTAAATAGATTAGATTGCCCTTTGAAAAGATATCCTGCTTGCTGAGTGGAGAAAGGACTGGGGTGGGTATCAAGATCGGCTGCAGAGAGACTAGTTAAGATACTACTGAAGGCCTGCAGGAGGAGACATGGATGTGGCTTGGACCCAGGGTATGCCACTAGGGATGAAGAGAAGCAGGTGGATATGGGAGGGTTAGGAGGGAGCACTGAGGGACACAGATGATGGGCAAGAGGAAGAGGAGAAGAAGCAGAGCCGCCAACAGACAAATGAGCAGACAAGATGCCATTGACTGAAGCAGAAACATAGAGGAAGGGACCTCATTTTCCAACTCTGAAGAGGAGCAGAACCAATGTGGAAGTCCTATGCCAGGTCTCACCTCCAGCCTTGCTCAGCCTGATGGGCCCTGACCCCCTTACACACACACACGCTCTCAGAAGCTTATTCTGTGGTCATTAGAAGATCAAACAGTTTGGCTTGTACATGAGCATCCGTGTGCTACCTGACAGGTCTTTAAATCTTTTCCTTCCTTCTTCCCTGCTTCATATCTCACTGTGACAACAGAAACAAACAGAACTGTGTGATTTTGATGTTTTATCAGTTCCCAATGAGCCAAGTTACATAACCTTCAACAATAACTGCCCTTTGAATATCTGGGCCCAGGCTGTGCGTCAGGCTTATAGACACTTATCTTTCGTGCTTAGAGGAAAAGATAAACGTATTCAATCTACAGAAAGGGCATTGGATGAAGGATACATCATTGGCAGCATGCTGTTCCTTCTGCTGCTCTCTTGGCCAGCAAATGTGCTGGGCCTCCAGGTTAGCCTGGGCTGTCTTAATCCCACTCACTCACTGTAGCTGTTTACTCTGCCAGGAGGGGGGTGGGCACAGCCATACCTAACAGTACAGAACAGGCACACAGCTGGCTCCTGCTCTCTTCATTTCTAACAAGGAAAGGCAGGGAGGGATTCAACAGCCAAAAGAAGCAGCAGGCCAGATTCTAGTTTTAGGAGGAAATCCTCCTGCTGCATGAAGAAGTCAGAACAATGGCAGACCTTTAGCCAGCTACAAATAAGCACAACCTCAACCTCAGGCCCAGGACTGCTGGATGGAGGTTAGTTTTGGACTATTCTGGTGCCCTAAACCAACATTTGGTCATAGAACTCCAAAAGGAGATTTGCCAAAACAGAGTCTAACACCAAGATTCTAGTCCTAGTTCTTTTTATTATTATTTTATTTTTATTTTTTGCTGGTTGTGGGTCTGAACTCTGGGCCTGGGCACTGTCCCTCAGCTCTTCAGCTCAAGGCTAGCACTCTACCACTTGAGCCACAGCACCACTTCTGGCTTTTTCTGCTTATGTGGTACTGAGGAATTGAACCCAGGGCCTCATGCATGCAAGGCAAGCGCTCTACCACTGAGGCACCTTCCCAGCTCCTAGTTCTTTACTAATTAGCCAAGAAGCTTTGAGCGAGATATCATCTATCCAAAAATGGGACATAAGTATAAAATATCTTCCGGGTGCTGGTGGCTCATGCCTGTACTCTTAGCTACTCAGGAGGCTGAGATCTGAGGATCACAGTTCAAAGCCAGCCCAGGCAGCAAAGTCCACGAGACTTATCTAACTCATTATTAGAAAACTGGAAATGATGCCGTGGCTCAAAGTGGTAGAGTGTTAACCATGAGCAAAATTGCTCAGGGACATTGCCCGGGCACAGAGTTCAAGCCCCACAACCAATCATAGACAGACAGACAGATAGATACGATTTTAAAAAGTATCTCTCACCTCAAAGTTAAACCCAGTTTTCACTGTCTTGATAGGGTCAAGACTATCCAGATCAGATCAGTCTGTTGCTTTTTATGAATCATCTCTTTGTTTCCCTTTTTAATGTTATTATGAAGTTGCTGTACAGAGGAGTTATAGTTGCATAACTCAGGTAAAGAGTACATTTGTTTTTGGACAAAGAAAACAGGAGAGCAATTGAATTATTTAGAGGATGACAATCTTTCCTCAGCTGTCACTAAACTAGCTATCCCTAGTAGTCTAAGGTATAAATAGAAACCACCCATTAGAATAATACATAAAACTAAGGCATTATTAGCTTTTTCTATTAAAATGCTTCATTAAGCTAACACCTCTTTTTTGGTTGTTTCTTTTGCCAGTCCTGGGGTTTGAACTTGGGGCCTGGGTGCTGTCTCTGAGATTCTTTACATTCAAGGCTAGTGCTCTACTACTTGGGCACAGCACCACTTCTGGCTTTTTCTGAATAGTTTATTGGAGGTAAGAGTCTCATAAGACTTTCTTGCCTGGGCTGGCTTTGAACCTCGAGTCTCAGATCTCAGCCTCTTGAGTAGCTAAGATTACAGGCATGAGCCACCAGGGCCTGGCTTATGCTAACATTCTTGAGCAAGGAGGAATTCTACTTTCATATTTCACAATCAACAAAAGCCTGTTTCCGTTCATTTCTATCTTAGGTAGAAATCTGTATTGAAATTATTCTATCAATGCCTCTCTAAATGGTGTGCAATGACCAAAATAGTTACATTGTCTTAGTGATTAAAGTTTGTAATTGTCATTTATACTGTGATATACTGATGGCCTCCACTTCTTTCGTGCTTCAAGGAAAGTTGACTCAGGTAAAATCTTCCTATGATGATTATTGTTTAAATTTCTTATCACTTCTATTTTGAATTCTTAAACTTTTTTTTAAAATTCTTTTGCCACTGTCCCTTAGCTTTCTTTTGCATACCGCTAGCACTCTACCACTTGAACCACAGTACCACTTCTGGCTTTTTCTGTTTATGTGGTACTGAGGAATCAAACACAGGACTTCATGCATGCTAGGGAAGCATTCTACCACTTAGCCACATTCCTAGCCCTCTTAAACTTTCTTTCACATGATCAGTTGTAGTCTGTCTTATTGCAATTGTTTACTGTAGAATGAAATAGTAGTGAATCTTCTGTCTAGACAATTTAGCTGGAAGGCAAGAGAGATTTATGAAAAGCAACACACTGGTCTGGATGTAGTCTTGATGGTCAAAGCTAAGCTTAACTTTAAGATGAGATATTTTTTTCTTACATCCCATTTTTGGAAAAACCAGACTCAATACTGTATGATTTGTTCCTCAAAAAAAAATGACCTTCAATACACGGCTCAGGCTTTTAAGTTTGGGTTGGTGGTTTTTTGTTTTGTTTTGTTTTGAAATGCTTTTTTACTTGATAGCTGTATGTGGGCAGTAAGGTTAGAGCCATTGTTGGAGTAGGTGTCACTTCACCAGGCAATTTCCTTACAAGAGAATTAAGAACATAAAGTATTTAGCCCTCTTACCTCACAGGCAGTTTTATGGCCGTCCTGCCTTCCTGCATTTATTAACTTTTTCCTGCACTTATTACTTGGAAGGACAAATGAAATGACTTAGCTATGGTCAGTACAAAAGGTAGAATGAGACTGAGAAATTTAATCTTTTAACTTGTCTGTTAGTCAGCTTTCCATTACTGTAACAAAATACCTGAGATAATCAACTTACAATGAAGGAATGTTTGTTTTGGCTTACAGTTTTGGAGGTTTTAGTCCACAATCAATTGGTTCTGTTGCTTTGAGTTTATGGTAGTACAGTTCATCATGGCAGGAGCCCTTGGTGGAGGAATCTTATTCATTACACAGTTGAGAAGCAAAAAGAGGAAAAAGTGGGGCCAATCCTCAGTGCCCATAAGACCTGCCATTAGGTTTTACATCTTAACATTTCTACCACCTCCCCATAGAGCCAAGCTGAAGACTAAGACTTTATTTTATATTTGTTTATTTATTTTTGGTTGATCATGAGGCTTGAACTCTGGGCCTGGGTGCTGTCCCTGAGCATTTCAGCTCAAGGCTAGCCCTCTACCACTTGAGCCACAGCTCCACTTCCTGGACTAAGACTTTAATACATGGGCCTCTGGAAAATAGTTAAGATCCAAACTGGTTCAGTGAGTTCATAATGGCTTATAAGGGCTTATAGGCTATTATTTCATTTTTTACTTATTTTTTATTACTGGAGAGTAAGCTCAGGGCCTTGTACCTGCTAGGTAAGTGCTCTACCACTTAAGCCATGTCTAAACTAAGGTCATGCTTTAGTCTTTCAAATAGGTCTTTTTTTCTTTAAACTTCAATCTTTTCACTTTGCCCTTCCAAGTATCTAGGACCATATATGTGTGTCATCACACTCAACTTGTTTTAGAGATAGCGTACTGCTAACTTTTCCTTTGCCCACTTAAAATCTCATCCTCCTTGTCTTTATCTCTTACGTAGTTGGCATTATAAATGTATGCCACCATCCTTGGTCTTTGTTGTTTTTTTTAGTAAATCATATGCTATCAAAAATGTGATACCTGCTTGTAACAATACTCTACTTAATGATTCCTCTAAATATTTAGTTTCTGTAAATTGAAAGACCAATGAGCATCTTAAAGAAAGATGGCTACCACTTGATCATTTCTCTTGGTGCACTGGGTGCCTCATGGTGGCTTTCTCCATCCCCTGGGATTTGATGTTGCTGCCAATCTTGTGGCCCTTGAAGCACATGTGACAAAGAGCAAGGAGCTGGATGCTTTGCACATTGTCTGTAATTCCACCTGATATAAAGGACTAGGTTGATTTGATTTTTAAAAGTTTTTATTATAATATTGCAAAGGGTCACCATTTCGTAAGTCAGATAATGAATACATTTCTTTTCTTTTCTTTCTTTCTTTTTTTTGCCAGTCCTAGGGCTTAAACTCAGGGCCTGGGCACTATCCCTGAGCGTCTTTTGCTTCAGGATAGTACCCTACCACTTGAGCCACAGCTTCTGGCCTTTTCTGTTTATGTGGTACTAAGGAATCAAACCCAGAGCTTTGTGCATACTAGGCAAGCTTTCTACCACTAAGCCACATTCCCAGCCCATAAGTACATTTCTTTGGGGGCAATGTCACCTCTTCCTTCCTTCTCTTCCAGTTGATTTTCTAAAATTTAGATTTGATTTTTAAGAGAGTAACATTTTGCCTACAAATCAACCGCCCTTTTAGAACACATTTTGTTTTGTTTTAAATTGGAAGAGGTGTCTGTGATGATTAGAATCCTCAGGAGGCTAGTTTTTCAAATGTAAGCAGGAACCACAAAAGCCACTGTAGAGGATATACATTACTGACATTAGATATAAGCCCAGAAGTTTCTATCTGGCCCCAAGGTACCCTGGTAGGGGAGCTTGGCCTGTGGGTGAGAGGACACCAGGCCACAGCAGAGCTGGGTCCCGGCCTCGACTCATCCATCACTGGACAGAGAGCACTCCTAGGCGGCCTCTTGTCCACAGGAATATGGCAGTGTCCTGGAAAATACTAGAAGCTGTGTGCTATTAGTTATCTTCTTGCTCAAATTACTTAATTTTTTTTTTAAGATAAACGTTTGTGTATGGGCAGGCAAGGCAAAAAAGAGAACACTTCAAATTTATTTTTGGGTACCCTGGCCATTGAGTGCCATTTGAAAGTTAACATAGCAGTCAGAGGAGAGAAGGGAAAGTATGGAGAAGTTGAGCAAAAATGAAGATATGGCTTTATCTGTCAAGCTTAGGGGGTCTGCTGTTTGCAGTTCTCCAGTAGTTTAAGTGGTTGACTTTTATTCAGAATTCAAATCTCTCTCTCTCTCACACACACACACACACACACACACACACACACATCTGTACACATTAGGTTATATAACAATGCCAAAGGCTTGGAAGCAAAGGCCGGATTAATTGCACGGAGAAGTGATTTCAGCCCGTCGTATTTGCTCAGCATTTCCCTCCCAGCTCGCTGATGCTATCTCGCTAATCCTCAATGGGGCTTTCTCAAAGCGCCTTTCTCGCGGCTCTCAATGGAGAAAGTGGGGCTGGGCCCGCCGAGGTGCTTAGGACCTCCTCAGAGGTGGAAACATAACCCCCGGCTCCTGACGCACAGGCCTTTGTCCTTTCCACTCAAGCGAGCCACCTTCCTGTCAGGTGCCGGGTAAACAGGTTAAGTGATCTGCCGATTAGGGGAGCCTCCTGCCTACGTGCGGTGCCCGGCGAAGTGGAGCTCTGGGGAGAGTGTCCTTCACTGTGTGCGTGTGCGCGCGCGCGCGTGTGTGTGCGCGCGCGTGCGTGTGTGCGCGTGTGTGACCCCGGTGAAGAGCCGCAGGCTGTGGCCAGGCCCCGCGGGCTCGCGTGAGGCGGGGGCTGGGGTGGAGGGGCAGGGGCCAGCCCGCAGAGAAAACAAGGTCGTCGGTTCCGTTTTCGAATTCTCAAACGCCACTGGCCCATTCCCAAAGAAACAGAGAGAGAGAGGAAGAGGGAGGGAGGGGAGGAGGAGGGGGAGAGGGAGGGAGGGGAGGAGGAGGGGTGGGAGAAAAGAAAGGAGAGAGGGAGGGAGAGTAGAAGAGGGGAGAGAAAAAAGAAGAGGAGAGAGGGGAAAGACGGAGGAAGAGGAGAGAGAAGAGAGGGAGGGAGGGGGGAAGAGGAGAGAGGAGAGGGAGGAGAGAAAAAGAGGAGAAAGGGAGAAAGAGAAGAAGGGAGAGGGGAAGAGAGTGCGTGTGTGGGGGGAGACTGGGAGGAAGTGGGGGGGCGAGGCCGCCGCGGCAGGAAAAGGTCCTGGGAAACGCGGGGCTCTTGAACTTGGGGCCCGGGGAGGACACGGGCCGTGCGCCGCGGGGCGAGGAGGGCGCCCCGCTTTCCCACGGCGTCAGGGGTGATGGGTGACGCCTCGGGCCACGGTGACGGCGGTTCGGTTCCGCGTCCCAGCGGCCGCCTTGAAAGCGTTCCGGGCCCCGGGCGGCGCGCGCGGTAGTGGGGCGCAGGGCGGTTTTCCGCGTCGCTCGGAGCGATACTGAAGCGCGGGCTCCCGGGGACCCCGCGGTGGGGCGGACGGCCGCTGCGCTTTCCCAGCCGGGGCCCGCGCCCTCCTCCATCTTCCCTCCTCCCCCCTCCCCCCTCCCTCCCCCCTCCCTCCCCCCTCCCTCCCTCCTCCCTCCCTCCTCCCCCGCAGTGCCATCCCGCGCCCGCCCTCACCGCAGTCCCTGAATCACGAAGGCTTCCACATCCCATCTCAAGAGACAGCTGCTCCCAATGCATCTTCCTGGTTCGGTTTTACTTGGTGTGTGCAACGAAGAAGAACCTTCGCCCAACTCAGTTGCACGCGAACCCCCTTGCGGGGCCATTTCCTCGGAGTCAGAGCACCCAGGTCCACCCAGGCCTGCTGTGGGCCTAGCCTGCCTCTCTCCCGTTCAGGGCTGTGGAGTTTGGAGGGGGGGGGGAGAGACCTCATTCTTCTGGCTAATGCTGGACTTCCTCCCTGGGTTGACCTCAGGGAAAGGGCTGCTGGCAGGCCTGGGTGATTTGCAGCTGAGCACTCAAGTTGACCTTTGCAGACCCCCCTGTACCAGGACCAAGTTGGGGTGCTAGCGTTTGTTAGGTACTTACCCTGTGCCTTTGCAATTACTCGGTTTCCTCCTCACCCAAGTCTGCTTTTCAGGTGATCTAACAAGCTTACCAAGTTTGCAATTGTAATGGCAGGCCCTGGGCTCCCTGCTCTCCCATTCCTCACTCCTGGGCTAGAGGAGGATCAAAACAGCACCAGACAGGGGGCAGGGGGCCATCCAGAAGACATTTTTCCTTTTAGTAGAAGCTACTTTAGACACCCAGTGAACAGAAGCAGCAGCGCGGCTCTCCCTCCAGGAGCCCTGCCTTGACTTTTGCCTCTGAGGAATTCTCTCCTGGGCTCAAGATTTCAAATGCTCACCACGGCCAGATCCCAACTTTCACTCCTCACCTCTAGATTCAGGCTACTGGAACTCAGGACCTGTGGACTATCCCTGAGCTTTTTGGCTCAAAGCTAACACTCTACAGTGGAGCTACAGTTCCATTTCCAACTTTTTAATGGCTAATTGGTGAGAAGAGTCGTGTATTTTCCTGCCTGGGCTGGCTTCGAACCATGATTCTCAGGACTCAGAGTAGCTAGGATTACAGGCGTGAGCCACTGGCACCTGGCAGAAGTTTACACTTCGAATTCTTGATTTGATAGTCTCCAGTGTCATGAGACCACCGTTAAGTACTGAATTGATTGAAATGCCTTCCAACGTTGAAAAACATCAAAAAGCCTAGTATTTTACTTCTTTTTCTGAAGAATTACTTTATAATTTTATTTGAGTCTCTTGTAACTAGAAGCAACGTACACAAATATTTTTACAAGATCACAATCATTCACTTAATAAAGTAACCAAGCTACTATGTCAAATGTAATGCTATTTTGGTATAGCTTTTCATTTATTTCAAAAACAAGTCCAGGGAAGCCAGGCAAAACAGGAGCCTGATTGTGTGTCTCCCTATTTGAAAGAATGCTACTACTGAGAATGCTTATCTTGGTCAAGCAGATGGCTAACAAAAGCAATGTCACTTTCTAGTGGCATTTGTGCAGGGTCGGTTGTTTGTGGAAAAGAGCTAGGCACAGGGGACTGCCAGGTTCTAATACAACTCCTCTCTGACCTTGATCTTGCAGAAAAAAAATTATGACTTGGGCCCAGAGTAACCAAATACAGTAAGAAGCGAGAGGTAAACTATTAGACTAAGGAATGACCTCCCTCTGCTAGTCACTATTTCAGCCATTTATATTGTAGTATGAATTTATTTTTTTGTTTGATGATTGGCAGTACTAAGGGCCTCATGCTTGTAGGGAAGGCATTGTGCTGCTGAGCGATGGTTCGAGCTTTTTTTTTTTTCTTTTCTTTTTTCCTGAGGGTTGAACTTTCAGCTTGGGTACTGTCCCTGAGTTCCTTTTGCTCAAGGGTAGCACTCTCCCACTGGAGCCCCAACACCACTTCAGTTTTTTCTGTGATTTAATTGGAGATAAGCGTCTCACAGACTTTCTTGCCCAGGCTGGCTTCAAACCACAATCCTCAGATCTCAGCCTCCTGAGTATCTAGGATTACAAGTGTGAGCCACTGGTAGTGGCTTCCAGTCATATATGTATGAATGTATTTAGTATGTATGTATGTATGTATGTATTTAACGTTTTAGAAGTGGTCCTGCTTCCTGCCCAGACATCAACCTCAACCAAGATCTTTCTAGTTTTTGCTTCTCTTTGTAGCTAGGATGAGAGTAAGAGTCATTACTGTTCCCTTGCCCCTGGCCTAGCTTCTTCCATTGAGATAGAACATCAGAGACTTTTCTGCTTAGGCTGGCCCAGAACCTTTAGCCACCTGACCTCAGTCTTCTATAGAGCTAGAATGATATATGCTGCTTTGCCCAGCTATGAGCTGAGAAAGGTTGTGAACTTTTTGCTGGGGCTGGCTTCAAACCAATGTTTCTGAGCTCTACATCTCAGGTAGCTAGGATTACAGACATGAATCACCAGTGCCTGGCCAAATTTGTTTTCTTAAATAATAAGCAAAATCAAAACATGTTTTCTCAACTTATTCTTTTATAAATCCTATGTTTTACAATAGATCGTGGTTCTTTCCATGACTTACAGTACTCTGAAGGTTTGATAGGTAGCATGGAGCACAAGTGCAAGTAGGGATAGCTCTGGTTATTTGTGTCAGATCTGGATTGGGATGGAGAACTAAAGGCAAGAGGATTAGGGCCTCAAAATGTCAGCTCTGAAATCTCTTGGTGCACTGTGGGAAGAGGAAACAAGATTGCAACTGATGGAGAAGGAGACAAGAAGGGAATCGAGAACCAGACTTAATTTGCTTTATGATTTAATTAGATTTGGTCCTGGGCAGGGGCCGAATCCTGGACAGAGAATTTGCTGACCCCAGCCCACACTTGGTTAGAAAGGCCACTGTGGACCATAACAGCATTATTGAGGATGCTGAACTGCTATTGCTGTGTATGACTGTGATCACAATTGTTAGAATTAAGGCATTGCATCCTAAATTTAACTATTCAACCTCCATTCTGTCCTGAGTTCTCTATACATCTGGGTTTATACACGTATCTTTTATTTCAATAGGCAGGCTGTATTAAACCATATGTACTGGAAAACTTAGATTATTCTTTTCTAACAATGTCTTACTGTTTAGACAAGTTTGGTCTCCACTTACCTGAGCCTCCCAAGTGCTAGGATTGCAGGTATTCCTACCTGGCTGGGTGGCTTCCTTCCTTCCTTCCTTCCTTCCTTCCTTCCTTCCTTTCCTTCCTTCATTCCAACTTTTCTTTCTCCCTTCTTTCCTTCCTTCCATCTTTTCTCTCTTCCTTCTTTTCTTCCTTCCTCCCATCTTTTCTTTCTCCTTTCCTTCCTTCTTTTCTCCTTCCCTTCTTTTCTTCCTTTCTTTCTCCCTTCTTTTCTTTCTGTCTCTTCTCTCTCTTTCTTTCTTGGCTTTTTTTCTCCACTCAAGGCTACTGCTGTACTGCTTGGGCCACACCTCCACTCCTGGCATTTTGCTAGTTAACTGGAGATGAGAATCTCATGGACTTTCTTGCTTGAGCTAGCTTTGAATTATGGTCCTCCTGTGTAATTAGGATTAAAAGTGTGAGCCACTGGCTCTTGGCATGGCTTCTATTTCTTGACCAGTCACTATGCATAACACTTAAGAATTTCAAAGTTAGGGTTGAATATACATAAATAACATTTACAGTTTTAAAAGCACTTAAGAGTATAATTCAGTGGCATGAAATATTTACACTGTTTTGCAAGCGCCATTGCTATCCATCATCAGAACTTCCTTGTCCTTCCATATAGAAAGCATCATTATTTTAACTCCCCACTTTTCCTCCCTATGCCTCTGATATCCACTATTCTGCTTTCTTTCTGTATGCACTTGACTATTCCATGTACTTTACTGCAGTGGGACATGACAGGCTTCTTTCACTTGGCATTATGTCCTCTAGGTTGAGCCACATAGTAGCATGTATCCAAATTTCAATTCTTTTAAAGGCTGAATCATATTCCATTGCATGTAGATGCCACATTTTGTTTATTCATTTATCCACTGATGGAAATAATTACTTTTTAATGAACACATCAGTATTTGCAAGGGAAAATGACAGCATCCCTCAGAAGGGAACACATAGGAAATTCAGTGAAGATGGTACCCTGAGTTGACTTGTGTTTCTCCAAAATTCCTATTTGAATTCTTAACTCCTGTAGCTGGAGATTTGTGCCTGCAAAGAGTTGGTTATAACTGATGTCTATATGAAAAGGTTTGGACACACAGAGGGTCTCAGGAGTACACAGAGCAAAAGCGGTAGGAGGGCATGAGAAGCCTCAGGAGGAAGAAACCTGGCTGCCCTTGAGAAAATAGATTTCTGTAGTTTGCGCACAGATTGTCTATGCTATTTTGTTATGGCAGCTATGGCAAACTAATGCTACTTGTCACAAAAAATACTTTTAGTGCTTTTATGAAACTTCCTTAGAAAGTTTGCGCTCATGTATCTATACTCTCATTACTTTACATCCTCATTATGTTACAATCACAATTCAGGTTGGTCATTAGCCTTCTCTCAACTTATTCGGCTCTGAATGCCTTTTGACTCTAAAGAAAATAAGTAAATAATTTCTTAAAGGATAAATGCATTTTACTGTGGATATTAAAAAGCAAACACTGCCAACTTTGTTTTGAGCAATAGAGACAGAGTTGAAAGAATTTTGTCTCTGTAGTAATTCACACTGAAGGAGACAACATTCATTAAGAAAAATATTGCTCTATTTTATTTGTTAAAAAAAAAAATCTGTCCCTTACTTCATCCCTTGGACTCTGCTTTATAGATACTATCTGTGTGCATTTGGAACTTGCTTCCCTTTTTTTTTTCTTTCCAGAGCTCAAGTCCTTCAAAGATTTCTATGACCTGAGTCTTAAACCAAAGCTGCAGAGCCCTCTGTTTCTCGAATCCACAGCTGGCTTGCTTTGATACTTTGCTCAAAAGATCAGCTCTCAATGGAGCTCAGTTCACAGACAAGCTCCAGGGCAGTGCCCTCTCCTCTGCCCCAGAAGGAGCAAGGAAAGGTGGGGGTTGTAGTGAAAAGGCGGGTACTAGGAAAGTCAGCTTTTTGTCTTAAGAGCATAAGGCCACAAATTGGAATTTAGGGTCTTGAGCTTGGTAAAGACATCCCTAAAAGTTTTCAATTATCTTGTAAAGTTACTTTAGAAGAAGAGGTTAGATCACTGACATGGTTGCATCTTCTTTGTCTCCAAATTTCTCATTGGAAAAGTTTCAAAAAATGACACCAAGAAAGTCTTAACTCACTGGGTTGAACTAATTTTGGAAAGGGTTGGTGCCTTCAGCCTCATTACAAGTGCGGCCACACTACTGAGCGCCTCTTGCTACTCTGCTGAATGAGCGACCTTGGCCTTCCACTTGCTCTGTTTCTGTGATCTAAGTGTCCACTGTACTGATGTAGTCCTTATTTTTCCCTATTCCCACTTGATCCCCTCTCCTTTGATAATGCTCATGTTGAACACCAGATTTAGAGGACAACTCTGTACAGATTAAAGTCACTTTTATCTTCACAGCAACTCTGAATTTGAACTTGTAAGGTAGACTGGAGGCTACAACAGTAAGTTTATGCTGTTATAGGCCTGGATTTGAGTCTGTTACAGATGGACTTTGGACTCTCTCTCTGTTGTTCGGTTGTGGGGCTTAAACTCTGAGCCTGGGCACTGTCCCTGAGCTCTTTAGCTCTACCACTTTGAACCACAGCACCACTTCTGGTTTTCTAATGTTTTATTGGAGATAAGAGTCTCACAAATTTTCCTGCCTGGGCTGGCTTTGAACCACAATCCTCAAATCTCAGCCTCCTGAGTAGCTAGGATTACAGACATGAGCCACCAGTGCCTGGCTGACTTTGTCTCTTTATCTGCCTCATAGGAAGGTAAAGAACAGTGTTGTAACCAAAGGTACTCCACAACTTTAGTTGCCTTAATTTCTGCCTTTAAAGTATCCCTCCAGACTTCAGATGATTAATGCGTGAAAACTCTGTGTTAAGACAAAAAAAGCCAGACACTGGTTGCTTATATCTGGAATCCTAGCAACTCAGGAGGCTGATATCTGAGGACAGCAGTTCAAAGCTAGCTTGGGCAGAAACATCTGGGAGAGTCTTATCTATGTAAACCAACAAAAGACTGGAAGTGAAGCTGTGGCTCAAATGGTAAGGCACTAACCTTGAGCAAAAAAGCGTGGGGTAGCACCCAGGCACTAAATTCAAGCACCAGTATGGACACCCAAAGGAGAAAAAAAAAAAGACAAAACCTAGTGCCACAGTGACAATTGCTTAATTAAAAAAAAGACAAATGAGCTAAATACCTGTTGAAAGACCTGCTTTTGTCTCCCAGTGTCCTGGAGCTCCTGACTGTTATGAATCCAAACAGCATATTCCATTGTTTCCCACAAAACATACTAGATACAAAACCATTGTTTGTGGGCAAAGACAACCACAAAGTAAAAGAAGTTTGAATTCCTCATCCTTAGGAAAATACTTTCCCAATGAGCCCTGGCTAATCTAGTGGACCACAGTGCCAGCAGGCAGGTCGGAGTGCCCCCTCTGCGCCCACCAAAGCCCTTAGGAAGTTCTTAACTATGCCCGCACTTGGCAATGAGACCTATTGAGAATTAACTTTCTCCTTTTCTTGAGGATGGAGGAATGCAATATGCAGAATTTACCTTTTGTGTCTCCCTCTGGAGCTATTTTATTCTTGATTAATGCCAAGAGAAAAGGCTTACAAGTGCCCTTCACGTATAAATGCCTGATTAGGAAACTTTCAAGGCTAATACCATGGATAAATGCACACATTTTCCCTAAAAGAATAGAAAAAGAAAATGGAATTGATCATTATACTGCTAAAGAAGTTCTCCAATAAAATAAACTTCCTATTTGTACATTCCACGTAAGCCAGGCTAAGCCTCTGCTCTCATTCAGCAAGTGAATTGCTAGAATTCTCATTTAAAAACAAAAGATACCCCCAGCTTACCTGCTCCTGCTGGCACAGGCCTTTGCTAGCTCCTCCAATTTAACCAAGTGACCCCACTCTATGCCTTGCCCCCACCCAAACACAGGCTGGTACATTTCAGTGTTGGAGGTAGAGTATAGTGGGAGGTGTTTGGGTCACAGAGCAGAGCCCTTGGTTGATTGATGCCCTCCCTCAGGAGCTAGTGAGTGCTCTAGCTCTCCTAGAACTAATGATTTGCTCGTAAGAGCCAGTTATTGGAAAGCAGGGCTGTGTTTTGTCTCTTCCATACATGCCCACTCACTGCTCTTCACACCCTCCTGCAAGTGCAGGGTACTTACTCCCTTACTGTGTTAGCTTGGGTTTCCCTGATGGAAGAGCCTGGCAGCTGGCTAACTGGCAGGGAGCTTATTTAGGAGGTGATCCAAGGAAGAAAGAGAGAGATCAGGAGAGTAAGGTAGTTAAGGGGAAAACAGCCACTGTAAGGAACAGAGGACCACCTGAGAAGCCCACCTAACATCTTAGAGAATTTTCCTGAAATACAGGAAACTGGCACAAGTATCCATCCGCCTCTTCCCATTAATCAAAAGGCATCCCTCATTAGAGTTCACTTCTTGATTTCTGCAGAGGCTTGGGTCCACCCAACTCTCCTATTATTCCTTATCTGTGACTGTAAAATAAGCTGCCCCAAAACTTCATGCCTTCCACTCACAAACAAATAGTTCCCATAGTTTTGGTGCAGCTGGGACACTGGCTCAGGATTATCTACAATATTGCAGCCACACTGTTGTCCCCAAGTTCTAATATCTAGTGCTTGGCTTGTGCTTGAGACTGTTCTCAAGGTGGTGCACATACGTAGCTGATGGTAGGTAACTTTGGTTCCTCACTGGCCGTAGGCAGTGGGACTTATTTGTTATCATATTGTCACTTCCATACTAAAGATGCTTGTCTTTACTTCACTTTTTAGAAGCTAGCTTTTGGGAAGGACCAGAGGGAAGGAGAGAGAGAGAGAGACATGGGGGGGGGGGAAGGGAAGAGGGGAAGACACAGACACAGCAGACACAAATATAGACACAAAGAGACAGAGAGACACAGACAGAGAAAGACAGAGATAGACCGACCAACAGCTAGAGAGAGAGAGAGAGAGAGAGAGAGAGGTACAGAAACTAGTCTTTTATGACCTACTCATTAGTATTTGTGCTATTGGTCACACAAGCCCATGCAAAGCTTTGTAGAAACTATACAAGATTAAGGTTGGTAGAAATGGAAAGAAATGGGGAATGCTATGTAGTTGGACTACTATAGGTAAACGTGTACTTAGGGAGCAGAGACAGCACAACGTGAACCATAAAACCACACGGAACCATGTGTACCACCAGGCTGAAATGACGCCTGAGGCCACGTGGGTCATGGAATCCCAGATGCTTACTCAGGCAAGGCTTCCTTCATGGCTCTAACACCAAGCTGAATCCAGAAAGATGCCCAGTTAAACAAAGACCTCAGAACACACCAACGTGCAAGGCTGATCTAGAATTTTGTAATTACAGGTACCATAGATAATCTGAAAGTGACACACGTCTTGGGTAGATTACATAATTTAGAAAGCTTATTTCTTGGTTTTCTTTCACCCCCAAGGTACAACACAGAGAAGCCAGCTACATGTCTACCTGCCTGAAATAAGGGAACCAGAACAGTTTAAGGGCTCTACTTTTACTTAATAGGACAATATGCAACTCTAAAGAAAACTCATCTGTGTTATTATAAGATTCATTTTGGTTTAAGTCTTCTTTTCATTTCAACAGACTCCTTCAGACTGTAAGGGCCATAGTAGTTGCTATTATGTAAACCATAATGTTTTTGAAACTCATGTAACCAAGTCATTTGGGTGGGTATAGATAAAAAAAAAAAAAGGCATTTCTACTCATGGAATGTGTTAAAGAATCCTCAATCTTAAAGGCACTTAACTGCTGGATGCCATTGGCTCAAACCTGTGATCACTCCGCCACCCCCGGCAACTAACACCTGTTCTCATTCTTTTCCTTATTAACAAAAAATTGGATATACAGCCAAAAACCACTTAGAATAACAATGTAATACATTTCTGGCCAAGGAATTTTATGTGAAGCCTGCAGGACTGCTCAGGGTTTCAGTGTTTCTGATACACCCACAGAGCCTACCTTTTGTTTCCTACCCTTGCTAGAAAGGCACGAGAGTGATTGGAGCTGGAGCCAAAGAAACCACCATGTTATCCTGGAAGAAAGGCCAAGAGAAATGAAAGTGCTTTTGAGTCACCAAAACCCAGGCACTGGTTAGCTCTATATTTGTGTAGATGTGGTTTCTCTCACTGCTGCTCAGTTTTCTGTTACATATAGTTGAACTGAGTTCTTAATAAACACAGACCACAAAGATATTTTTAGATAAACCCTAATAATGTGATTAATTTGGTTACATCAATTGTTAAATAAGTTTTATTATCTTCAAAGAAGCAGTTTCAAAGTTTCAAATTTGCATAAGCCATCATTTTTGATCTTCTAAAAAACAATTCAGTCTAATGATGATCCTGATACTTCTGCACATGGGTTTCTGTGGTGTTTTTTCCAGTCCTTTCAACAAACAAACCCTCCCACCCAGCTATAGGAGTGGTTCTTATCGAAAGAATGGGCCTTCACAGATGACCAGTACTCTGTTGATGTTATTCCCTCCCTACCCATCACCTACCTTGCAGAAGCTTTAGATGATTCCTCCATCTAAACCAGGTAACCTGGTGCTATGGTTTGGATATAGTTTGTCTTCTCCAAAATGTACACTGAGACATCAGTGCTCAATGTAGCCCTGTTGAAAGCTCTTTGAGTCACAAAGCAGAGCGCTCACAAATACATTAATGTCCTCTTCTCAGGGTAGAGTGACTTCTTGCGCTCACAGGTCTGGGTTATTTAGAGTGGACTGCTACAAAATAGAGTTACTTCCATTTTTTTCCTCTTTCACACATGCCACCCCTGCTATTCTCTAACATTCTCCTACTGTGGCATGCCGTCTGGCTCTTGCTAGATATGCCCCTCCCAATTTTGAACTTTCCTACCTCCAGAACCATAGTTTAAGCCATAGTTTAGTTTAAAAATGACTCATTTTAGGTACTCTGTTATAGTCACAGAAAAAGGATTAGGACATTCATTTATACTCCCTTTAAACAGAACCTTTCCTTCTGGAACCTACATATATATAAATATATATATATATATATGTATATATATATATATATCTATCTTTTTCAGAGTATGTACATAATATTTGTTTCCTCGTGTGAACTACAAGCTCTGTGGGGGTCAGTGGTATTTGTGGGTATTTGTGTCTGTGTCTTGGTCCTCATAGAAAAAACAATGTAAGGGAAAATGTTATGTCCACACTGTCTTTCAGGGAAGCCCCTGAGAAGTTCAAGTGAGAGCTCTTGGTCCAAGGACTTACAGAATTTAGAGACCATCAGAGATGGAGCCCATATGGTACCCAGGCCCAAATTGAAGCCCTGGTACTAGTGTGCCCCCCTGTACACACACGCATTAACATGCTAAATTTCAGAGATAAAGGGCTGGGAAGGTAGCTCAGTGGTAGAGTGCTTGCCTTGCATGCATGAGGCCCTGGGTTCGATTCCTCAGTACCACATAAGCTGAAAAAGCTGGGAGTAGTGCTGTGGCTAGCTGAGGTACAGCGTCCAGGCCCAGAGTTCAGGCCCCATGACCGACCAAAAAAAAAAATCAGAGATAAAGTGAAAATACAAGATTTGTTGAGAGGGAGCATGTCTTTAGTGAAAGTTGGGCAATGTTATAGAAAAAATGAATCAAGCTCCTGCCGTGTATCCAGGGCTTGAGTCAGTCTTCCTCAGCAGTGGGCTCCTTAGAACAATGTACCCAAAGACACCAAGGGTTTACTATATTCGCTTTTTTTGTTGTTCATGAGGCTTGAACTCAGGGCCTAGGTGCTGTCCCCGAGCTTTATCTGTTCAAGGCTAGTGCTCTACCACTTTAAGCCACACCTCCACTTCTGAGGGCTTTTTTAGGTGGTTAATTGGAGATAAGAGTCTCATGGCTTTTCCTGCCTGGGTTAGCTTCGAACCGCAATCCTTAGGGTTCAGCTTCCTGAGTAGCTAGGATTACAGCCATGAGTCACCAGTGCCTGGCTTGCTTGTTGCTTATCACTTACTTATTTCATTTATTTGTATTTCTCATCGCAAGTCTCTGGGAAGATGGGTATGTCCAGAGATGGCAGCATCCCCACGGAGTCTGAGCCACTTAAGATAATGATTAGGGGCAACAGGCTATTTCAATATCTTTTAGTTACCTTAAGCAGGAGAAAAATACTGTCATACATAGTTAAAAGTGAGCCTCTTCAAATGCTTTCCTTGTAACTTTTTCGTGCCAGTCCTGTGGTTTGAACTCAGGACCTGGGCATGGTCCCTGGGCTTTTGTGCTCAAAGTTTGAAGTCTATCACTTGAGCCACAGCTCTACTTTTTTCTGTTTGTTTTTTGGTGGTTAACTGGAGTTAAGAGTCCCATAGACTTTTCTGCCTTGGCTGGCTTCAAACTTTAATCCTCAGATCTCAGTCTCCTGAGTAGCTAGAATTACAGGCATGAACTATTGGCACTAGGCTCAAGGCCCATATTTTGAAGAGGTAAATGCAGACTGGAAAATATCTCTTTACACTGGTGACCAAGTACACACTTGGAGAACATTTAGCTGTGGTGATACGTCACTTCCAGATAAAGGTTCTGTTTGTTGGAATATAATACAGAATCATTTGGCTTTTCCAAGAAGTGTTATTCCCCTTCTAAGATCTATATAAATATGAAAGTGATAACTCAAAATAAATCATTTTTGGGACATTAAAACCCAATTAAGAAGATGAAGAATCATGGGAAGAAATTTAATAATTCTTATGGAAAACCTAAAATTAAGCTAGATGTGGTAGTACATGCTTGTAATCCTACCACTTGGAAGGCTGAGGCAGGAGGATTCCAAGTTCAAGCCAGCTGATACTTCATAGTGAGACTCTGCCTCAACAAACAAAACAAGAAAACTTGAAAATGCAATACCTGATAGAAAATATATTGCCATTTGCCGCTTATTCTACCCCATTCCTCTAAGCACCTACTATACTGAGAACAGCAGTGAAAAACTGCTGTCTATCTGCAAGTCTTGTTAACCCCACATCTGAACTTGAGAGATGTAAAGGTAGGAAGTGGGGTAAGACAGAAGTGGAGTCAGGAATCATCTGGAAGCTGCCCCTCCAGAGGCTACATACTGTGGGCAGTGGAGCTGAATGGTCTTGGTAATCATAGGTCATCTAAAGACGAAGATTCTGGAATATTTGGATGCTTATATATCCTGCTTATTTGGCTTTCTGGTGGATAAATAAAAGTCTTACTCAAGAGACTTAATTCTAAGGAGTAATTTTATAAGTTGCTTCATTTCCTACTGGAATTAGGATGTTCATAATAAATAAATTAATAGTATTTTAAATTACTCAATAAAATTAATTGAAAGGAGCCAGGCGCTGGTGGTTCATGCCTTTAATCCTAGCTACTCAGGGTGTTAAGATCTGAGGATTGAGGTTCTAAGCTAGCCCAGGCAGAAAAGTCTGTGAGACTCCTATCTCCAATGAACTACTCAGAAAAAGCCAGAAGTGGCACTGTGGTTCAAGTGGTAGAGCACTACTAGCCTTGAGCAGAAAGAGGATCAGGGTCAGCACCCCAGGACTGGCTAATAATAATTGAAAGGATATGAAAGATAAAATTATCCATCACTTGATACCTATTTTTTAATGCATATATAGGCATAGCTTAATTTTTAAATGATTTTAGTGTATTTAAGAATACCCTAAAACTATGAAGAAAAATACTGTTTTCTTCATAGTACTTCTCAGTGCTTTTAGAGACTTACTTTTTTTGTACCAGGTTTTGAACTTAGGGTCTGGCTCTCTGTCACTTCAGCCATTTCTCCTGCTTGGTTTTTTGCAGTTTATGTTGGAAATAGACTCTCATAGACTTTTCTGCCTAGGCTGACTTTAAACTATGATCCTCTGGCTCTCAGCCTCCTGAGGAGTGAGGATTTGTAGATGTGAGATTCCAGCATCCATCTAGAGAAAAGACTTTGAAAAGCTACTGATACGTTATCCACCATGGAAACTGCCCATCATGAATATTGATCAGAAAATATTAAGACACAGAATTAACAAATCTGAAGTAGAGAGTTGTACACGCTTAGATTTTTCAGAATCACTTACAACAAAGGCAATAAATGTAGATCCAGAAGGAGGTACTGTTTTTGCCAGAGACAAAATTACTTTGAAATATTACTTGAAAAAAAATAAAAACCCAATAGACCAGTATACTTGTCAAGAATTTGTGATCTTATAGTTATTTACTTCTGTGTGTGGGTGGGGGGAGCTCTCATGTTTGAACCATACTCAAACCTTTTTTTGCTCTGGCTTTGAGATAAGAGTGTCCCTGTTGTATTGTGTATCACTTATAATGATATACACTCTTGAGTAACACTTTTGTCTATACACACAGAAAAGTTTAACAAGCAATCATTCATTTACTAGGACAGTTGGGGCACAGCTTTCAAAGCAAGAAGCAGAGATTATGTCTTTGTGAGCACACATTTGATTAAGAGGCACTCCTGGTGCACATTGGCGAGACCGAGCAGGGAGCCGAATGCTTAACTTCACTATAACCATTTTTGCAGCACCCTCGAGGAAATAGCAGCCTGCCGCCACTTGGGTAAACAATATCTGTGAGTGATGGAGAGTAAAGTGCTAAGAGCAGGAAAGCAACGGGCACTAGACGTGTGCAAGACATGCATGCAATTCATGGAAGGATCAGATGTGAAAAACATGAACAGAATTATGTTCCTGCTCAGACCCAGCAAACTTCTCACAGCCTTAGACTCAAGGAATTCACAATGAATACAGTGGATAATGTTTGTGTTAACTTAGAAGCAAAAGAGGGGCTGGGAAGGTGGCTCAGTGGTAGAGCGCTTGCCCTGCATGCATGAGGCCCTCATTCCTCAGCACCACATAAGTAAAAAGAAAAAGCCGGAAGTGGTGCTGTGGCTCAAGTGGTAGAGCACTAGCCTTGAGCTGAAGAGCTGAGGGACAGTGCCCAGCCAGGCCCAGAGTTCAGGTCTCACAACGGGACACACACACACACACACACACACACACACACACACACACACACACACAAAGAAGTAAAAGAATATGAGCTGGGTGCCAGTGGCTCATGCCTTCGTTATTCAGGAGGCTAAGATTTGAGGATCAAGGTTCAAAGCCAGGCCAGGCAGGAAAGTCTGTGAGATTCTTATTGTCAATAAACTACAAAAAAGCCATAAGTAGAACTGTGGCTCAAGTGGTAGAACACTAGTCTTTAGCAAAAAAGCCCAGGGACCATGCCTAGGCCCTGAGTTCAAGCCCCAGAACTAGTACAAAGAAAAAAAAAGTAAAAGAGTATGGTTAACACAAAATAAGCCATCCTTTTTTTTTTTTCAAATAAGCCATCCTTTACAATTATATATGCTCATCTGTCCCAGGGCCAGCAAAATGCTAGTCATGAAGACATAGGCTCAGCAACCAGCAAGAAGATTACCACAACATATAAGCCAGATTCAGATCAATACTTGAATTCTGGATCCATAAAATCTGTTCTAAAATAATATGTAATGAGACATCATTTATTGAAAGAGCATGGGGTGTGTGGCAGACACAAAGACAAGGTGGTAGTGACTGTGGAAGAGAAGAGAGACATGAAGGTAATTCAGATTATTTGACCCCACTTAATTGCTACAAATAACTACTTCCTACACTGGAATTATATTTGACAGAGTATTTTGTCTTTTTCTGTTGGCAGAGAATCTTATAGCATGATGGCCACCTGGACAGTAAAATCACACTCAACAAATATTGATGAGAATTCTGTTTTTTCACACTGTGCTGGCACAATAGAAGATATAAAAATAGCTAAGCCCAAATCCAGGTGCCAGTGGCTCACGCCTATAATCCTAGCTACTCAGAAGGCTGAGATCTGAGGATCCCGGTTCAAAGCTAGCCCAGGCAAGAAAGTCTGTGAGACTCTTATCTCCAAAAGACCAATAGAAAACCAGAAGTGGTGCTGTGGCTCAAGTGGTAGAGCACTAGCCTTGAGCTGAAGAGCTGAGGGACAGCACCCAGGCCCAGAGTTCAAGCCCCATGACTGACAAAAACCTCTAAAAATTAAAAAAAGAAATAGCTAAGCCTAGTTGAGCACAAATGGCACAGGACTGTATTTCCAGGAAATCAGGGGGCTGAGATCTGAGAATCTTGGTTAAAAGCTCTTCCTGGCAGAAAAATCTGAGAGACTCTTACTCCAATTAACCAGCAAAAAGCTTGAGGCATGGCTCAAGAGGTGGAGATAGAGAGAAAAAACAGAGTTAGAATGAGACTCTTGAGTTCAACTCTGGTACAAAAAGATTAAACTCAATCTTCATTTTTGATGGTTCTAAGTACTGTTGGTTTACAGCAGAAGAAATCTTTTAAAAATACTCAACTAACCATCCACTCATTTATTTAGAAACTTAAAATCTGGGCCCTTCTATCAGAGCATTTTTTTCTTGTCATGAGAACAAGATTTTTAATTAACTTTAAGTAGTTTAACAAAGGAGTTGTGGTTTAACAAAGCAGTGTATGAATACAATGCATTTTGAGCAGTGTCACCCCTTTCAACATTCTCACCCACCCCTCCCAACCCACCTCTTGCCTTACTTTTCTTAATTTTGTAGCATATACATTGAATTCTGACTGTATTCTTCCCCTCCTTCTCCTCTTCATTTGTCTACTTCTCTCCCCTTGGCCCCACCCTACCTCTTGCAAGAAGCCATTTCCTGGCACTTATTTTCTTGGGCTTTGACTCTGCCTTTGTAAGGAATTATACTATTTTAGTTCTTCCTTGAATCTACCATGTTTCAGTTAATACATTTGTTTACACTTGCATACCACCCAGTGTGTTTATTTATAAGTTTATAGGCTAATTCCAACTTCCACATATGAGGGAAACCATGCAACCTTTGTTTCTCTGAGCCTGGCTTTACTTCACTTAATCCAACTTTTTCTAAGTCTTCCCATTTCTTTGCAAATGGCACAACAATACCATTCTTTTTTTAATGGATGAGTAAAATTATATCAGAACATTCTTAAGGTTGCTACTTAAAATATTAAAATTGTTTTCTTTTAAATTTACTCCTTCCTAAGCCTAACATCAAAACATTTTCTATAACCAGTCTATCATTGAAATGAAATAAACAACTTTTAACATTTGAAACACAACCTGTTGTCCTGCATATTAGAGACAAAGGACTTTCACGCAGAAAATACAGATCTTAACATTCATGCACAGCTTTACAATTCTACAAAATGACCGCAGACGCTCTTCTGGATTACCATAAAACATGTTTATAAATTAGAAACAGAAAAGCATGTTAATATCAACGAAAGCAACAGGCAACAGCAGAACTTAGAGATACTAAGAGTCATTCGGTACTCTGCGCATAGGTGAAAGACCTTCCAATCAGACTGACGGGGCAACCAGTTAGCCACGTACAGCAGCAGGCATGTTGATGTAAGTGTGAGGCTGGGCTGACAGAGAGGGAGGTTAGTGGTAACAAGGAAAGCTTCAAAGACTACAATGGCCTGGACACTCCGTAGGAGCCAGTGCTGTGCCTACCTTAATAATCCCCCGGAAATCACATCATTATGAAATTGTTTTCTATAATAGTGGCCTGAGTCATCAAGGAAGACTTTAAATCCTGTTTAGTATTCTCTATTTTCAAAAGCAGGAAATGTGTTGGGGTCAGGAGACTGAATAATGCATTTTAGAGTTTTATAGGCAAGATTCGGTTGTATACACATTTTATATATTCCTATGTACTAAAATCTAAGTAACCGGTGGCTTAATCTTGGCCAATAAAATGCTTTTCTAATAATTATCAAATGTTAATGCCATTAATAATGGCTAAAAAAAGAAAAAGCTGGGTGCTGGTGGCTCATGCCTATAATCTTAGCTGCTCAGGAGCTGAGATCTGAGGACTGAAGTTGGAAGGTAGCCATGGCAGGAAAGTCTGTGAGACTCTTATCTTTAATAACTACTCAGAAAAAAGCCTGAAGTACAGGTGTGGCTCAAGTGGTAGAGTGCTAGCCTTAAGCAAAAGAAGCTCAGGGACAGTGTCCAGGCTGAGCTCAAGCCCCAGGACCACACACACACATGCACGCACATGCACACACACACACACACACACACACACACACACACACACACACACACACACACACACACACAAGGCAGATTTTTCAGTTATCCTCATAACTATTTTAAAACATTGGGAGGAAAGCATTCTGTGTGGCATCAATACAGATGGCGAGAAGATGACAAGGACAAAGCCATCAGTAGAACGTAGCCTAATATATGGTATGTGGTAACCAGAGATTTTATTGTGGCAGGAAGAGGCAGACCCAGTAGACGAGGTCATGGGGCTGAGAGAATATGAGAAAATGGAAATGACTCCATGTCCTTTTACAACTGATGTATTACAGATCCATAAGCATATTCAGGATCCAGAGAGGGGTTGTACTTCTAGCTTTGGTCCCTATGTCTTTCACAAAGAAGATGACATTGGAATAACCTCCAATAGGTGCAAGAGGTATTATCTAATATTCTTTGGGTCTTAATTGGGCTTTGGCCTGATATGTTGAGGGTGATGTTTAAAGGGTACCTTGATGAAACACAATCTGGTTTTATGTTAAGCAGGAGGGAAGGAACAGTGAAAACACACCCTGAGATCCTCTGGGAAGTATGAGGGGTAGGGTGGGCAAGCTTCATCAGCTAGATGTCTTAGCTGCAGGTAAGTTCTGTGGTAACTAAGGGATGAACCTCTGCAGAGTCCTCTTGCACATTACATACATCTCTCTAAGGCCATTCAGTCCACATGATTTGCTTTCCTATTTTCCCCATAGTCTTAAGAGTATTATTTAGAAATTAATCACAGAAGGGCACTGGTGGCAGATACTTGTAGCTATAAAGCAGGCTGAGATGTGAGAATCGAGATTAAAGTAGCCCAGACAGACAAATCTAAGAGACGAGCCAGCAAAAAGCCAGAAAAAGATAACCACAGTAAAGTTAATTTACCTCACATAAACTAAGTCTTCAAATCCTCATGTTTCCAGTGGGCCCAACATTATAGTTCCTTTCTTTTTGTTGTTATGAAATAATGTCTTCTCTGTTTTTTCTGGTTCTTATTCCTAATGATAATATCCACTGTGTAGGTTTTGCAGGTTTTTTTCTTGTCCATTAACCATTTCAATTTCTGGTAACACCTGCACCAAAGATGAGTGAAAAAATGAGATGTATTAAGAAGGACTGAAATGACTGATGGAGAAGAGAAAAAAATATTTTAACAAAATTATAGACAGAGACTGACCTTAACTTCTATCCATTTTCTGGTCCTCTTTTGGAAGTGTACTAGAATACTGTGCATCACTAAATATATCTAAAAAACATAACTCAGACATTCCATTATTTCTGACCAATAGAATTTATAGCATTTTCCTACTACCCTTGTCCCAGCTGCCTGTCTGAATGGAATTCTCACCCTTTGGTATGGTTTTGGGAGAAAAGACATCATCTTTATCTACTGGCTTCTGTGGTATTTACTGTGTCTAAAATGAAAGATTCTGCCTTTAAGTGTTGCCTGGAAAAGAACACAGTATCTTGCTTTCTTTTATTCATTCATTTGAACTAATTATTGCTATCATGGTCTCATGTGCATTTTTCCCAAACCATAATGATGTGAGACTTATAGAGTATGGTAAAAACAGTTGGGAGTTTTTTTAGACAGGCAATTTTGTGAAGCAAATGCTAGTAATCTGAGCCTTTTTTTTTTCTTTTTTTGGTTTCTAAAGATTTCATCTCTTCACAGGATGATTTCAGGCCTCATACAATTTTCTACCTGGAGTCTAACATCCTACCATTCTAAAATCCTATTTTCCATCTCCCATGTGCAGAATATGGGTTGCAGAAATTTAAAAAAAAGACACTTTTTTTTTAGTTTCCTTTTCCTACCTTCGTTGAGTCAGAGAATCTTTACTTTCTTTATAATTATTTTAAAGAAACATGGAGAAAAGTCATTTCAAGTAAACTACATGTTTCCCTTAGGAATTTATACTAAGATGTGTATTTATTTTCAAAAACCCAATAATATGAATATATGAAATGCAATACTTGCTCAACCCAATGGCCTAACCAGTCTGTGGTTTCTAAGTTTCACAGTCCTCCATTACTGTTGGCCTCAGAAGTTTGGGGATGCATTTCAAGCTCCCCGGTTTCCTTTAATACTCAAATCTGGATTTACCATTCACAGATTCATCTTAATCTTTCCTGAACGTAATTATGTTATTAGTTTATATCAAGTACAGAAACAAGAAGACCCACAGTAGCAAGGTTACTCTACCATGAAACTCGCAAGGGGAATGAACAATTGGGACAATTTCATCTACTGTAGTTGTTTTCTTGGTCACAAGTATTATCATTCCTCCCATACATACAACTTACTCAACCTCTACCCTGTGACTTGCCGACCCAAAGCTTCATCCAACCAGGATCATGCAATTTACATTAGATCCACAGCAAGATTTATGAACTGAACAGGAAGTCGTCTGCTTCCTACATACCTGTGGTCTTCAGTTCTAAGATGCCCGTCTCCCGCCCCAGGGGTTTTGCCTCCTGGTACTGGTGGCTTTATGTTATCTTTTCCCCTTGAATAATTTGCTTTGACCATCAGAACATGGCAACACCAAAAGGAGTCATTTCAGTGACTAGGTAACATAAGAAAGACTTTGTTCTTCCTGTCTCTCTCTTAATCTGATTTTGATGAAGTTCCCACATTGAGGAGGATCGCATGGCAAGGAACTGAGCTGACTTCCAGCTAACAACCAGTGGGAACTGAAGCCTACAGCCTCATAGTCCTTAAGGAATAGAATCCCAAGGATTCTAGACATTTGCACAAAATAATATACCTTTAAATATAAAGAACTATATGAATTATATGCAATTCATAAATATAAATACCTTGCCTTTAAATATTTTTCAGAAATAGCTCTTTCCTTTATTAATACACTGATTATATGATGAATGTTATATTAAAGGCCAACAAGCAATAAGTATAAATAAAATTTCACACATACATCATCAAAAAAAGAGGATTCACTCTCATATTCACATGACACTATTTCCTTCCTTTGTAAATAGTTAATGATGCTTCATGTGTATTGATACACTAACAATATCTTTACTTTTTTTTTTTTTAAGTCAGTCATGGAGCTTGAACTCTGGGCCTGGGCGTTGTCCCTCAGCTCTTCAGCTCAAGGCTAGCACTCTACCACTTGAGCCACAGTGCCACTTCTGGTTTTCTGGTAGTTTATTGGAGATAAGAGTCTCATGGACTTTCCTGCCCTGGCTGGCTCTGAACCGTGATCTTCAGATTTCAGCCTCCTGAGTGGTGGGCCACCAACACCCAGCTATCTTTACATTTTTAAAGGCTGTTAAGGTAACCTCTAATAGAAAATAGCCCTATTGCCAAAAAAAAAGGGGGGGGGCTCATGTACAAAAGACTTGATCCCCAGCGTACTAGTGTTCAGAGCTGGGTCTTCAGGAAGCAATTGCCTCATGAGGTTTCTGACTTTATCAATAGACCAATCCATTGAGGGCTTCATAAGATCATGGCCTTAGAAGAAAGTGGGGAAAACATTAGGCAGTGGGCCTCAGTGAAGAAAGGAAAAATAAACAACCCAAAAGCCTTATTGAGGCAGCTTCAGAAATGCCATGAAAATATTCTCCTGTTTAAATGCTAATACTGAGGTCTAAGAGTGATGGCAGCTGGCCATTTTAAAAAAAATCCTGCCAAACCACAAAGGTGAGCTTAGGTGCCCATCTTTCCATAGTCAAACACTCAGACATCTAAGTCTGGGCTCACAACTTTGATAAATCCTTGGGGCAAATCTTTCAGAACGATGGGACAACGTATTTAGAACTATGGTCAATCCATCATGACTTTCCTTAACTTGAATATATCAGCAAAAACACAGCCATTCTAAAGAGGATCATGTTCAGATTCCACTGGATTAGATGGCAGAAGAGACTATTCAGAACTTGAGTTAAGATTAATAACTGACCTTTGTTGATTTGTGTCCTAGGAGGTTAGAAAGAGTATTCTGGTGGTGAGTCTTTGAAAATAGGAATGAGATCTTGTTACAGGATCTGAAACTTCAGTGAGCACAGATTCTGTCTTCCTTCCTGATCATACTCCTTTACAATTACTTAATTCATACCCTGAAAAATGACATGTCTGCTTTAGTGCATTTGTGTATATGCAACTGTTCTTCCTTTATTTTTTTTACCATTTTTCTCACAGAAGAATGCAGACAGCCCAAGACCAGCATCCAAATACTGAATTGTTAAATTTAGCTTAGGGTCAGAAAGAACAGACACTATAGGTTGATGAGAACAATCAGACAGACTCTTGAAGTAGAGTGAGTGAGCTTTGATACAATTTGTGTGTGTGTGTGTATGCCAATCCTAGGGCTTGAATTTAGGACCTGGGAGCTGTCCCTGAGCTTTTGTGAGAAAGACTAGCACTCTACTACTTGAGCTACAACTCTCCTTCTGGCTTTTTTGGTAGTTAATTGAAGCCTCATGGTCTTTCCTGCCTGGGCTGGCTTCAAATCCTCAGATCTTAGCTTCCTGGTTAACTTACAAGCATGAGCTACTGCTCCAATCTTCATTTTGAACTCTCTTACCCTCATTTCACTCCAAGATGCAAGAGAGTGTAGTATTGCTATTCCTGAGAATTCGGTAATAAAACAGGTTGGTTCTGTTTTCCCCAAAGCAAGTTTATTTATTTATTTATTTATTTTGGGTCCGGTCGTGGGGCCTGAACTCTGGGCCTGGGCGCTGTCTCTCAGCTCTTCAAGTCAAGGCTAGCACTCTACCACTTGAGCCGCAGCACCACTTCCGGCTTTTTTTCCTGCTTATGTGGTGCTGAGGAATCGAACCCAGGGCCTCATGCATGCAAGGCATGCTCTACCACTGAGCCACCTTCCCAGCACCCCCAAAGCAAGTTTTGACTGACTCTACCTCTGTTCTGCTATGTCAAGTTCTATTCACCTATCTACATTCCACACTGGTAAATTGTTTGTTCTTTTGCTGATTTTTTCTCCCCTAATACTTGATTTCTGGGTATTCATCATGCATCTCCATTTACTGTGGTTTCAGAGAAGCATTAGAGTGATGTTAGGTGAATATATAATTTGATGTCTCAACCTGGAGCTCCAAGTTTAAAATGAAAGCAATAAATAGGACTGTGAGGATTTTTTTTTCTTTTCCCTGTAATGAGCTGCTGAGGTATAGGCATGAAATAGGCAGATAGATTAAAATGGGGTTTACATTATGCCAAGTCAGAAATAGAAGGGGTGAAAGGGGAGGGTATTTTATTTGCAAGCCAGTTTTTTTGTTTTTGGTAATGCTAGAGTTCAAACTCAGGGCCTTGTGCTTGCCAGGCAGGTGTTCTACTGCTTGAGCCATGCTGCTAGCCCTTTTTACTTCAACTATTATTGAGGCAGGGACTCAAAATTATGGGCAGGAAGGCTGGTTTGGACTGTGATCTTTCTATTCATGCTTCCTGTATAACTTGGTTGATAGATGCATGTCATGCTCAGCATTTTATTGGTTGAGATGGGGTTCATCAACATTTTCCTAATCATGAACAATCTTCCTGATCTTTTCCTTTGAGTAGCTAGGATTATAAGTGTGAGCCTCTGAGCCTGGCTGAAACAAAGTAATTAAATGATGCATCTGACTCAAGCTGGGTGAGGAGGGCAGTGAGAACAGGAATAAGATAAACTAAACCAAAGGCAATCAGTGGATTAGAGATTAAAAAACTGTTGTAATAGTGTTCAGTTGGGTCCATGAAATTAAGGTTATAGGAATAATAGTGACTGAAAGACTAGGAATTTAGGTATGAGATGCTATATAGATGAGTAGCTATAGTGTGACCTAGGGAAGGGGTGGTATAGCAGCCTAGTTTCCAAAGATGGTCATAGTATCTCTCATCCCATTCAGCTCTGGACAATATGCCACACCTCCATGAAGAGTTGGAATATTATTCCCCTTCCCTGACATTGAAAGGTTTGGCCTTTCAATTTGTTTACTACCAGCTAATCAAAGTGAAGCTTTGTGATTCCTAGCCTAGGTTTCCCCTGGGACTGTTGGAAGAAGCTAGCCATAATGTAGGCTTTTAGTTGTTCTAAGACTACCATGCTACAGAGATGTGATGTACTCTGGCTGATAGGAAGTCCACATTAGAATCCCTGCCAAGATGCTGGGCGTGTGAAACTCTCTTGGACATGATTAACCAAACAGATAGCTTCTTCCGTTGATACCATGAGAAACAAAATTACCAAGTTGAACCATGCCTCAATTCTTGACCTAAATAATTTGTAACATATGATAAAATGTCTGTGATTTACAAGTTTCTATCATTCAGTTGGATCTCTCCCATGAACTCCCAGCCCATATACTACCTACTTTCAAAACAGGTACATCTAGAACTTAACATGTCCGAATCGGAGTTCTAGAAAGTCCTCTCAAACATGTTGTTTCCTAGATCAATTAAAGGCAATTCGATTCTTCCAGTTACTTTGATGTTGCTGGTTTTTCTTCTCTTCTCTTCTACCTAGTATGTAGCATTTGGGAAATCCCACTGGCATTATCTTCAAAACAGATTTAGCTTTCCATCATTTCTTTCCATCTTCACTGCTATAAACTGGGTCCAAACTATTGCCTTCTCTCACTTGGATTAGGTGATAGTCTCCATTCAGATCTCACTCAGCTGCTTTAGTCTGTCCTCAGTCTACTCAGCCAAGCTGCTCAAGATACCCTGTTAAAATGCAAATCAAACGGTGTCCCTCCTCTGCTCAGATTCCTCCAGTGACATTCCATCTCAGTTACAGTAAGCAAATGTCAAAGGGTCTCCGTGGCGGCCTCCCTCACTGTGTTTGTCTCCTACTCCTCTTTAACTAAGCCATGGTGGCTCTTCCTGTTCCTTAAAGTCTAGAGAGCACAGACTCTGTCTGCTAGCCACTGCCTCTGTTGGACTGATCTTTCCCAAGGATCTCTCTGGCTAGCTTCTCTCTCAGCTATTATTCCAACATGATTTTCTCTAAAAGATGACACTACACTAAATTTCAACCATCCAGATACCTTGTAACCTATCCCTGGCTTTATTTTCCTTCTTGGCATGTATCACTGTCTAAATACACTCCATTTACTTATTTATTGTCCAGTATTGTCCAGTTTCTTTGGTTGAATGTTAAGTACTACAAGACAAGCCCTTTTGTTTAATTTGTTCATTGATGGTTAGACGAGTGTTGTGTACCCAGAGATCCTCAAGCTGTACTTACTGATTACACAGGATCTCAGTACTCGATCCCAATCAAAGAAAAAATATGGCAAGAAAAGGGGAGGGGTGCAGCTAAAGTAAATTCAAACAAATAAGAGGCCTGATTAGTTTTCATGTAGTTTATCTTTCAATCATTTATTCACAATTTTCTCCTTGCATTAATGATGATTAAGGAGTGAATTCACTACTTAAAGTTCATCTACTTCTTAGGATGTTCTTCCTTTGATTTCAAGTCTCTATTGTCCTGGAGTCCTAGGAGAATGGCATCAGCCTCCAGTATAGTTGTATCTGTGGTTGCTCCCAGGAACCTAGATGTGAGCTCAAGATCTAAGAGCCGTAGCCGGACCTTGGTGTCCTTCTGGTATTTCCTAAATGATAAGAAAAAAAAATCCATTAATTCTTTCTATCATAACATGAACAATTATTTAAATTAACAGTGTATCTGAGAAATTCATATTTCAAAATTCATATTTTAAGCCTTTGACTTAAAAGCAAATTAGCTATATCAGAATTCTTGCCTTAAAGTTGCCTTTTAATATTTTATAATGGTTAAATCTTTTTTTTTTGGTCAGTTGTGGGGCTTGAACTCTGGGCCTGGGTGCTGTCCTTGAGTTCTTTAGCTCTTCAAGAGCTTTCTTGAAGAGCTCCCTAGCTTTTCAAGGCTAGCGTTCTACCACTTGAGCTACAGCACCACTTCCGATTTTCTGGTGGCTTATTGGAGATAAGAGTTTCATGGACCTTCCTGACTTTGAACCACGATCCTCAGATCTCAACCTCCTGAGTAGCTAGCTAGGATTACAGGTGTGAGCCACCAGTGCCTGGCTTGTTTAAATCTTTTAATTCTTTGTGTTTCAAACAGGTTAGTTCTGAAAATTGCCTTTTTGTTTGTGTGTGGTAATAATGAGGTTTGAACTCCAGGCCTCATAATTGTTAGCCAGGTGCTTTCCACTTGAGCCAAACCCACTGCTCTTTTGGCTTAATTTTCTTCATAGGATCTCATATTGTTGCTCAGGCTAACCTGGACCACATATTACCTATGCCTTCTGTGTAGAAGGGATTACAGAAGGATACCACTAACTCTGGCCCTCTATTTAAAAAATGTCATTCATGTATAAAAGAAAAAAAATTCAGGTACATATTTTCTCTTACAACTAAAACTGCCTTTTGAAGTAAAGTAAAATATTACAAAAACAACATAAATAAAAGACTTGACTGAAGACATGGCTCAAATGGTAGAGCTCCAGCTATGAGCAAAAATGCTAAGCAAGAACATAAGGCTCTGGGTTCAAATCCCAGCACAAACATATAGCTAAAAGATTTAAAGCATTCTCACCACAAAAAGATAAATATATGAGGTAATGTATATGCTAATTAGTCCACAAAAATACATTTTTCAAATTACTATGTTGTATACAGTAAACATATATAAATCAGATGTCAATTAAAATACATACATAAATTGTGGGGGGAAATGTAATATCAGCCTAACATATATGTGATAACTCAATTTGGGCAATAAAAGATTCAAATATTTTATGCTACTAAGTGAAAAACTGATATTCACTTTCTTTTTTGCCTTGATTATTTTAAAAGTTTAATATCAACATCATAGAAATACAAGAGAATGAAAATATTGCTTCTGGTCGAAAACTACAAATCTTTAAAGAACTAAATATATACCTCAAATACTGTAAGTTGGTCTATTTGTTTATGCACACATGCTTACCTATGGTTCAAGATATCCAACTCCAAACCTCAAGAACACCAGACAAGCTCTCTGACTGCCTATTAATTAATTTTTAAGCTAAAATAATTTTACATATATAGAAAACAAAAAAGTAAAGTTTTGAGTAAAGTCACTAGAAAATAATCATAGGAGACAATATAAATTGTCTATAGAATTTTGGAAGAATTAGTAAATAGTCCTTCAAAAAAAAAATCTACGCTTGACTGGGAAGGTGGCTTAATGGTAGAGTGCTTGCCTAGCATGCATGAAGCCCTAGGTTTGATTCCTCAGCACCACATAAATAGAAAAAGCCAGAAGTGGTGCTGTGGCTCAAGTGCTACAGGGTTAGCCTTGAGCAAAAAGAAGCTCAGTGACAGTGCTCAGGCCTTGAGTTCAAGCCCAGGACTGGCCAAAAAAAAAAAAAAAAAAAATAAATAAATAAATAATTCTAGGCTACCTAAACCTTTAAAAACTTATTTTTCTCTCTAAAAGTAAATGTCCTTCAATAAAAATCTGGAAAATAATGAAAATAATGACGTTAGCCACATCTTCTACATGTGATTCTGTGTTTGACAAAATAAATCCTATTTTCTGTCATTGTTTTACATTAAAGAGATATTCAGAATAATGAAGCATAGGTTCATATTATAAAGTACTTATAGGACATAATCTATATGAATTAGTCCTGCAAAAAATAAGGTGAGTTCACAGGCAAGGAAAAGCTGAACACTGCTTATCTACATTGCATGGAATTGTAACCTGTATTCTAATGAACTTTTTTATTTGTCCTCACAGCATGACCCAGGGATTTGTTCAATCAATTTTCCTTCCCTCTCCCCTGCAGCATCCAATCAGTTTCCCAATTTTGTTCATTTTAAAGACAGATATTTCTTGAATTCAGTCCTTCAGGGTCTTATCACCTCTAGCTAAAGCTTGAGTGCATGACATCTTCTTGGAGCACATGTGCCATGGTGGGTTACAAACTTTTCATGCCCTAGCAGAAGTTACTCCATCCCCACTTGTCTTTCTCTGTACCTTTGCATCTATTGTCAGTATGTATGGACTTGTGTCTTTCTAAATTCTATTGATTCTTATGTATCTATGCAGACCATATTGGATTTCTTTTTTTTTTTTTTTTTTTTGTCGGTCGTGGGGCCTGAACTCTGGGCCTGGGCGCTGTCCCTCAGCTCTTCAGCTCAAGGCGAGCGCTCTACCACTTGAGCTACAGCGCCACTTCCGGTTTTCTGGTGGTTTATTGGAGATAAGAGTCTCACGGTCTCTCCTGCCGGGGCTGGCTTTGAACCGTGATCCTCAGATCTCAGCCTCCTGAGTAGCTAGGATTACAGGCGTGAGCCACCAGCGCCCGGCTTAACATATTGGATTTCTATGAACAAGACAGTTTATAAAACTTATTATCAGACCTATGTCAGTGGCTGTAATCCCAGTAACTCTTGAGGTGAAGATTGGAATTAAGGTTTACCTTGGGGACAAAAAGTTAGTAAGACCCCATTTCAACAAGCACCAGGGAGTGGTAGTGCATATTTATTATCCCAGCTACGCAGAAAATATAACTAGGAGGATTGTGGTTTAGAATGGCCCAGGCAAAAATGTGAGATTCCACCCCACAAATAACTAAAAAGTAAAAAGGGGCATTGCTCAAGTGGTAGAGCACCTGCCTAGCAAGCACAAGACTGTGAGTTCAACGAACAGTACCACCTAAAAAAAAATTATTATTATTGCTTCCTTTATATTACACAGTTATTCCTAAGAAAATGTTATTGTCCATGTTAGACAATCCTTAAGAGCAAGGATGTAATCCTGCCTGTGCACTCCTCAAAGTGCCTTGATGACTGCATTTCATTCAAGGAGGTTTCATCAACTGTGTTTTCACACTTTCCAGTACATTAGAAGTACATAAGGTGCTTGTTAAACACACAAATAGACAGAAGCAGGTGAGCAGGCAAATTTGAGATGAGACTTGTGAATATATCTTTTCAAAAAACTTCTATAATGAATTTGATGCAGTCTCCCCAGGCCTAATCTCTGGGCCTGGGCGCTGTCCCTAAGCTCTTCAGTTCAAGGCTAACGTTCTACCACTTGAGCCACAGCACAACTTCTGGTTTTTACTGCTTATATGGCGCTGAGGCATTGAACCCAGGGCCTCATGCATGCAAGGCAAGTACTCTACCACCGAGCCACCTTCCCAGCCCTGAATAGTCTTTTCTGATGACCACTTGAGAAAACCTAGCCTAGAGTTGCTTTAATTGTACATAATCAGGTGCAGGAAGGTAGGATATTCTACAGGAACCTAAAGGGCCACAACATTGTAGCCACCAGTAACAACATATAAGAGTGATGGTGCCTCCCACAAGGGATTCCACAAGTGAATAAAGCCCACTCTCAGTGAGGTGGCCTCTTCCTGTGCACACAGTCCATTCTAGAACACAGGCAGATGGAAACGTCTGCATGCTCCAACAAGAACCAAAGCCATAAGCTGGGTGCTGTGGGCTAATCCTAGCTGCTCAGGAGGCTGAGACCTGAGGATTGCAGTTCAAAGGTGGCCCTGGCAGAAAAGTTCATGTGGGACTCTTAATCTCCATTTAACTACTCAAAAACAGGAAGTGGAATTGTGGCTCAAAGTGGTAGAGCACCACTAGCATTGAGCAAAGAGCTTAAGGACAGCGCCCAGGCCCTAAGTTCAAGCCCCATGACTGACAGAAAAAAAAAAAGGAATGAGGAAGTTCATTCTTGTTTCAACTTTGGAACACTTTACTAAAGGGAAAGAAAAAAGTCAACCAGTAATGTATTTCTCAGAACTCCACTTGTGCCAACGTTAATCTGAGGTGACCTTTTGTGTTGTGGTTTTTGATAGTCACTTATACTACTTACTCTTTATATTTGGCCCTCCATCGTTCTATGTAACAAGATTTAAAATGAATATGCCCGTAAACTTCTCCCCAGATTGTTTGTGCATACTGTAAATGATCACTTTAGTCAATGATTTTGGCCAACATATCAAATCCACTAGAGGCAATGTCCTCAATCACTGGCCTTTCGGGCCAGCTGACTAGACATGGGGTCCAGCTCTATTGCTTCTTATTATGCAACTCTGATCAGATGCTTTATCTAGTGCAATTTCCTCATTTGTAAAATGAGAGGAACTGTATCTACATGCTAAGATCTTGTGAGCATAATATGAACCAACATATGCTAAGCCCTCATACAGGTTCAATAAATGTTGGACTTATCAACCATCATCATCAAAAAGAAAGTTGGAGATATTTAGTTCCTTGTTGTAGGACTGACAGAGCTTTCCTAATTTGTAAGTAAACCAATATAGACTTTGTACAGATCCTTTGGTTGAGTTTTAATTGAATATCGGTTTGACTCAAATCCTATTCATTTTAATGTTATAAACTTTTCTCTCTTAAAACATGTAACACGAATGATGTACAAAAATAAAAATTTCAGAGATTAGTTGGTTATACCAACTTATTTTATTTATTTAGGAAATTACACTATTATAGAGAGGAAAACAACTAGTAGTCATTAACAAAGTTTGAAAGTTTGTGTATCTTAAAATTCTTAATTCTCTTTCCTGTGAGTGGTAAATATGGAAATAACAATGTTCTCTGAAATAAAATCAGGAAAAGAAAAAAGGAAGAAAATTTCCTTTAAAATGACTGCTGCATTTCTTTTGAGGGTGTGAGGCAAAGTAAATGTGAACAAAAACAAGTATGCATCAGAGGACTACAAATTTAGCAGTCACAATTCCCAGCATCATATACTGTCAGCCACCAATGGGACAGAGTGATTAATCTGCTCCAGAGCTCTTTTCAACAGTGGCCCAAAGATGAAAGGGCTGTTTGGGCACATTTACCTTCCTCACATAATTTCTGGGAAGGGTAGGATAATAATTCCTACAGGTTTCTTACTGATTTTCCAATAAACTTTTTTTTTTTAACTAGTTCAATAGTAGATTTAACCTCTGATAATCAACTATATTCTTTATGATTTTACAGACTAAAATCTCTTTTGTCTTCTTTCTAGAATGGTGTTTTGTTATTCTTTTATTTAGTCATTTTCCTATCCCTTTGATTATCTAGTAGGCTACTATTCTGTAAAATATGCCCACAAATATAATTTAGCTACAATTTCAGGGATCCACAGATTATAAAAAATTTACCCATGGACCTCAAAAATTATTAAGTTCCTTTCTAGACTTTCAGTGAGTTTGTTTTTCTTAAGAGAAATGGGTTCTCATTTCATCGGCAGAACAACATGGCCTTGTGTTTTTAATGATATATATGAATGTGCTTCTTAAGGTACTAATGACTATAGCTATGGCTCAGTAATAGAGCCCTTGCCTAGCATGCACAAAACCCTAGGTTTGATCTCCTGCTTTTGGGTTGCAGGAGGAGGGAGACTCTAAGGAAATGTAGGTTTTCACTTAAGAATTTTATTGGACCAATTAACAATGTTAGTACATGGCAGCCTCTATTTACAATGTTGGTACATAGCAGTCCTATTTACTAATGGAAACAAGACAAAAGTATTTATATGTTCATATATACAAGAAATTTTTCTTACCCTGAGTATTTTAAAAAGCCTAACCTAGTTAAAAGTGGATAAAGAAGTGCTAAAAAAAATTAGGCACTATTTGCCAGCGGCTCACATATGTAATTGTAGCTACTTATGAGGCTGAGATCTGAGGATCACAAATCAAAGCCAGAAGAAAAATTTATGAGACTGTTTTTATTTATTTTGGGGGGTTGGTTATGGGGCTTGAATTCAGGGCATGAGCCATTGTCCCTGAGCAGTTTTTGCTCAAGGTTAGCACTTTAGTACTTGGAGCCACAGTACCACTTCTGCTGGTTTTCTGGTGGTTAATTAGAGATAAGAGTCTTATAGACTTTCCTGCCAGAGCTGGATTTGAACTGAGATCCTTAGATCTCAGTCTCCCAAGTAGCTAGGATTACTGGCATAAGCCACCAGTGACCGGCTGTGTAAGACTTTTATCTTCAATGAACTTCCAAGAAGTCAGAAGTGGAGCTGTAGCTTAAGTGGTAGAGCGCTAGCCTTGAGAAAAAATGCTTAAGGCTCCTGTCCCAGGCTTTGAGTTCAAGTCTCAGGGCCAACTCCCCAAAATTTAAAAACAAAGTCTCATAAACTTTTTCTTCTGGATTTGATTTGTGATCCTCAAATCTCAGCCTCATAAGTAGCTATGATTTTATACACACACACAGACAAACAGCTTTATAGCAGCATTGTTTTAAAATTATATATATATGATAAATTAATCAATAAAATGAATAAAAATAGGTTTTCAATATCTCATTTTTGGATCTGTGGTTTTAAGTATTTATGGCATGGAGCTCAGATCTTCTTTAAATTGGTTGGAAATTTTTTAGAATTTTGTTGTTGCTCTTTGGTGGGCTGAATGATAGGGTTAACATTAACTGGGTTTGGTGGTGCATAGAGCCCATATGGTAGAGAGAACTGCTCTCCAGTGTGCTATGCATTGATGTAGGTGAAGAACCCACTTTTAACAACCAATGCCCAGAACCTAGATTTGGCAATAAAAATATATAATAAGCTGCCAGGACTTTTGTGATTACTATGCAAAATGGAAAAATTATCTGTTTAGAATGTTGTCAAAAACTGTTTGCTACTTCAGAAAAAAAAAAAATCACAGCATTATAAGCACCACTTCCCTTTTATTTTTTGTGACCTGTGTCAAATGTACTTATGTGTGTGTTTTATATTGTGTGTGTGTGTGTGTGTGTGTGTGTGTGTGTGTAGGCTGGCACTGGGGCTTGAACTCAAGGCCTGAGTTCTTTCTGTCCCCCCCCAACCCCCACACACACCCTGCTCAAGGCTGGTGTTCTATCACTTGAACCCCGTCTCCACTTCCAACTTTTTTATTTTTGAGACAGTGTCTTGCTATGTAGTCCAGCCTGATCTGGAACTCATGATCCTCCTGCCTCTGCTTTCCAAGTACTGAGATTACAGGCTTGACCTGACATACTCAGTTTACATATACCTTCTTTACAGTGTGGCATCTGTCTTAATCTTTCTATCACTAGGTTAATCTCCTTTAGCACTTGCCATCCCAAATCCAGGAGTTGTTTTTGTTTTCCCTTCAATGAAATACACTGCTAAAAACTTAACTACAACATTAACATTCAAACACCACTGCCTCAGAAAACCCCTTAATATAACTATTTAAAGATGATAAAAATTAACTTTATAAGAGAATGGAAACATTCCATATAATTTGATAACTGAGCACTTTAAAATATGGTTAATATAGCCAAAGAAGTAACATTTAAAATTGTATTTAAAAGCACAATGTCGACAGCCACATCACAGCTCCAGAAAATTTCAAACTGAGGCCCAAGAATGGTGTTTCAAGGCTGTAATCCCAGCACCTGGAGGGTGAAGCTGGTAGACTGTGAGTTTAGATAGATCGTGAGTTCATCTATGCCAGCTTGGGTTAAGCAGTATCTCAAAAACAAATTAACAACAACAAACCTACGCATTCACACACGTGCACGCACACACCCAACAATTTCAAATTTACAATAAAGTAAAATATACTTTATGCCACAATATTTATAAATATAGTAGAAAGACTTGCTTTACAGGCAAAAAATAGCACTATGAAATAATTTATAAAAAATGTTTGCTAGTTACATATCTAGCAAGAAGAAACTAAAACACTCTGAAGCTATTATTGGCACCTCTACTCTTCCTTTTCTGTTATGCATTCTGGACAACTCTTTGCTATACTAGTCATAAAGCAACTGAACAGTCACATATATCAGGGTTAAATTTAAATTGTTCATATAGAGTGGTTCTTCCATGTTACAGATGTAAAATTATGTATATAGAAATAAAGCTACTGGCCTAATCCTATACAGTAGAACAAGAGAATTCACAAGATTTTGGAGCTGTTTTGTTTTTTTTTTTTTTTTAAGTTCTTAGTTACCTGTGACCTCTTGCAAGAAAAGTAAACTTAATTCCTCTAGAAGTAGCAAAAACTTACTATTTCATATAGATGTATAATTCATTGTATAATGTCTTTCCTTAGGAATAAACTGTAAGCTATGTGACTGCTATCCTAGTTATCATTTCAATTATTTTCCATTAAAAACAATTATTTTCAAGGCTAATAAATTATGACTTAGAAAAAAGTCTATATAAGCTTCATGCAATGCTGTATTTTTACAGTTTTTTAAAGAGGGGGGATAGTACTGAGGATTCAGCCCAGTGTCTCTTGCACTTAAGCCTCACCTCCAGCCTACATATTTTTACATTTTCTTTTAAATTAGAAAAATGTGATCCAGATACAATTTTTTTGAAATTCTTATATTTCATTCTCAATATATAGAACACCACTGTCTTGAAAGATAAACAGGCTGGCTTTAATGAACACATTCACAATAAAAATGGGCTGTGTTTTTCCTGCTTGGGGTTTCTTTTAACTTCAAATGCTTCTTCTGTCTGATCTTGGTGAACTCTAGCCTAAATGGATCCGATCTCAGCTTTTACCATAAACGACTGCTCTCTTGCATTGTGCATTTTTCTTAGACTATATGCTGCTGAACACGAGCCTGCATGTCTAAGCCATGTAGGAAAAAGGCAATTAAAACTGTTTTTGCATTTCTGCATTAAGGACCAGTTTGGTTTAAAGAACTGCCTTTGGAGAGGTTTTTTGACATTCTTGCTGCAGACATTCTTTAACATCTGTCAGTGCCTACTGCTGATGGTTTTCATAGCCTTAAAATAGAGAGAATCTTTCTGACTAGATCTTTGATATAAGTATGTTAAATAATACAAAGCTGACAAACAGTAGGCTTGGATTGAACCTCAGAAATTAAAGGGAGTATTGTGAAGAATTCTGACTGCTAGTGAAATTTGCTGTGTCTGTAATCATAATTCTCAGAGGTTTTTAAAAATAGTTCTCTTGAAATCATTAACCATGTAAGCTTTCAGCTCAGTAAGTCAAATTTGTTCAGAATTTTCTGACTTTCTCATATTTCTTTAAAGTCTTTAGGCGATAAAAGTATTTTTATCTATTTACAGAGGTATTTTTCAGGAGAAAAAAATTAAAAACTTTCTATTAGCCCAATTAACACTAATCTGTTTTTATTCTTCTAATTTTCAGTCAGGCTGATCTATATGTAAAGCCAGCAGCCAGGCCTGCATGTGTATGTGTGTGGACATGTGAGAATAGGCATGCTTTGTTCTTTAATTTCTGGTTCTCAATTTCTTCATCATTATAAAGCAGTGTTCGCAATGACCCATGGGTACGCAGTTTATGATTATATTCTAAGATCCATGCAGCAGTTATTCTACTTTTACACACACACACACACACACACACACACACACAATTTTTTTTTGTGCCAGTCCTGGGGCTTTAATTTAGGGCTTGGGCACTGTCCCTGTGCTTCTTTTGCTCAAGGCTAGCACTCTATCACTAGAGCCACAGCGCCACTCCTGGCTTTTTCTGTGTATGTGGTGCTGAGGAATCCAACCCAGGGCTTCATGCATGCTAGGCAAGTACTCTACCACTGAGCCACATTCCCAGCCCCTTATAAAATTTTAAGTGTTTGAAACAGATATAATATAAAGTGACATTAAGTGCAAAACTGATAAAATATAGACACAAGATGCAAATATTTCAGCCTTTCTCTTGGCTATATGAAATACTGTTGACTATACAATTATCAAGTATATCTTTATTGCAGACTACCTGTATTTCTGATTTGTCCTACTTTTTGAAAGCACTATACTTTGCTCTACTCTATTGCTTTTATTGGTTCAAGCTGTAAGATTCCTATAAAGACTGTTATTTATTTTTATTTTCTTCCGTAGTCATGGCATACAACATATACCTTAACTAGTTTCTGTATAGTTTGACTATACATCTTTGTTTGTTTGTTTGTGCTAGTCCTGGGGTGTAAACTTAGGGCCTGGGCATTATCCCTGAGCTTTATTTGCTCAAGGCTAATAATGCTCTATTACTTGAGACACAGCTCTACTTCCAGCTTTTTGGTAATTAATTATAGATAAGAGTCCCATAAACTTTCCACCTGGGCTGGCTTTGAAGTACAATCCTCAGATTTCAGCCTCCCTAGCAGCTAGGATTACAGGTATTAGCTGCTGGCTCCTAACTATAAATTTTTTTTTTTTTTTTGTATTCCTCATCAGTGCTATCTATATTGTACTCTCAAGCACATGGTTTACAAAACAAAGGTAAGAGTGTTCATTACATTTTCCTTTTTACTAATATTTCCATCCATCATTAAACTTCAATATATATATATATATATACATCTTAAGCCTTAGTTTATTATTTCAGGTGGTAAAAAGATGTAACTAGAAAATAAAAATTACTATGCTAATAATTTCTACTACATGAATTATTACCAAAGTGCACTAAAAAAAAAAAAAAACCTTACAAATATCCCTTCAAAAATACTATATAGGAGAGGTACTCAAGGTTCATGCTTATAATCTGACTAAGGGACAGACACTGGGAAGATGGTTTGCGGCCAGCAAACCCTCATTTTACAGAAAAAGCTGGGTGTGGTAGCATGTACCTGTTATCACAGCCACAGTGGGAAGTATAAATAGGAAGATCACAATCCAGGCCAGCCAGAGCAAAAAGTGATACTTAATCTCAAACCAACAAACCAACCACAAAAGCAAAAAGAGCTGAGGGCATAGCTAACGTGGCAGAGTGCCTGCCTACTAAATGTGAAGCCTTGAGTTCAAATCATTGTACTGCCAAAGAAACAAACAAAAACTATGCATGATGTGTCCATTGATTAGGCCAAAATAAACCAAATGACCCTATGTATCCTTAAGATAATGAACAAAGGATATTGTTCATGAAAGCAAAATATATTTCCTCTAACTGTAATCATCCTCTATTCTTTAGAATATACTTTTGTTTTTCCCTAAAATCAAGTTCTTTTTAATCTTTGTGGCTAATATTTTGGGCCATCACAGTTTTATCTCTTATTCAAGCACTTGAACAAGATGAAATGTGACCAGTTTTATGAAATGTGAGAATGGAACATTTAAAAATATCCAGTTGGGCTGGGATGGTGGCTCAGTGGTAGAGTACTTGCCTCGCATGTATGAGGCCCTGGATTCAATTCCTCAGCACCACGTAAGCGAAAAAATGGGAAGTGGCGCTGTGGCTCAAGTGGTAGGGCACCTTCCTTGAGCTGAAGAGCTGAGGGACAGCACCCTGGCCCAAAGTTCAAGCCCCACAACCAATAATAATAATAATAATCCAGTAAATAACTTCACATTTTTTAAACAATGTATCATATACATTTACATGAAATAATAAGTACACATATATGTTGAATTGAAGCCTCTTTGTAAATGTACTTAAGATAATAAATAAAATCCAAGTAAAAAATATATGTATATATCATCATAGGCATCAATCATCATAGAATCTTTTGTACAGTTATGAAACATGTCAAGAAATAAGGAAGGACATTGCAACAATGAGATGTACAAGTCGTTATGTCGAAAACGAACTTTAATACTTTGGTGCGGGGGCGGGGAGGGGGGAGGGGAGGGGGAGGATTCGGTGGGTGGGGAGGAGGATGGGAAGGGATGGGAAGGGGAAACAAAGGAGGAGGCAACAATGCTTGATAAGAAATATACTCATTACCTTGCTCATGTAATTGTAACCCCTCTGTACAGTATTTTCACAATTAAAAAAAAAAAAAAAGAATGACTTGGCCAGTTGGTACAAACCAAAAAAAAAAAAAGAAATAAGGGAAGGAAATTCCTTTAAACCAAAAATCACATCAGGCCTATCTTTATTAAAACAAACAAACCCTACAACATTGTTGCTGGGCAGAATATGAATATACACCTATGAAGAGGGAAAAATGAATATGAAAGCAATAGAAAGCAGTCATGGTTTCTGAAATATGCAGATGACTAAAACTGGGATCAAATCTGACTTCTAAGCAAATAGGATTTTTTCTTTTGGGGAGAAGTCCTGGGGCATGAAGTCAGGATCTGGGTATTCCTTGAGCTATTTTGCTCAAGGCTAGCTCCTCTTCTGGCTTTTTAGTGATTAAGAGTCTCATAGACTTTCCTGCCTGGGCTGGCTTCAAACAGCAGTCCTCAGATCTGAGCCTTCTGAATAGCTATGATTACAGGTGTGAGCCACCAGTACCTGAAAATAGGACATCTTTTAACATACAATTTCAGGAGAAGGAAATAAAGGAGAAGGAAAGATGTAACACTTTTAAAGGTTGATGTGAGGTTTAAAACTCTATGAAGTATGAAAAGTATATGCTACATAGTAAATAATAGAGTTAACTTTTATTAAATTCATTGAATTCATGAGTGTATAAATACAAGACAACTGAGAAAACAACTTCAAATGTAGTTTTACAAAGATACTAGAATATTCTTCCAGTGGTTGGTACCAATCTTTAACATATAAAAAGAAATGACAGGAAAGACTGTTTGGGAAAAGGGGAAATGCCTAACTACTTTGGAGGTGGATATTAGGTAGATCAAGGTTTGAGGCCAATCTTCACAGTCAGGTGTGATAACATATACTCAGCTACTAGAGATGACAGGAGGACCAGACTCATGAAAGGCCACTCTTTGATTTTGAAATCTGGAGCTGGGAGGCTGGGGGTTTAGCCCAGCGGAAAGGTGCCCGCCTGGCGTGCGCAAGGCCCTGGGTTTGGTCCTTAGCCCTGGAAAAAAAAAAAGCTACAAAAGAAATCTGGAGCTGAGTTAAAAGATTATCAATAGAATTAGATTATAATTAGATTATAATTTAGATTATAATTAATTATAATTTCCAGGGACTTAGTGACTCTATAGGAAGTAAGACCTAGGAGGTAAAATGAATAAAAAATAGCTTGTAGAAGCTTTAAAAGTTTTGTCATATTTAAAAAACACTACCTGGGTGTGGTTAGTAGTGTACATCTGTAATCCCAGCATTTGGGAGGCAGAGGCAGGAGGACTACCAGTTGGAGGCCAGCGTAGGCTACATAGTAATACTCTCAAAACAAAACAAAACAAAAACTACAGACACCTCCAAAGGAAACCAGAAACATAAATACCTGGGGTCCAACCCAGATCTGCTCTCTTAAAATAAACACGTCAGAACTGCAATTCAAGCTTGAGCTCAAAGCTCCCCAAATGATCTGTTTAAAAAAAATCATTAGTTTATCTTCTCTAAGTGTTTGTTGCAATTAAATTTCTAGTGCTTTGTGGGAGTTTGGCATATCAAGTTGAATCTTGCTCAGTTCAGGCTTTAATTTCCCCAATAAGTATATGCAGTCTAAATATTTGTAGAAAGGTCAAAGTTTGAACTACATGTTTTAGATATAAAGTATGAAAAGAAGCAAAATTATTTTCAATTATAATAACTGAAGATATTAATGTTTATGTTAATCTACACCAAAGGATGAATCAGTTTAGCTGAGATGTACTGCACATAATTGTATTTTTATGACCATAAGACGTATTTTTTTTAAACTTTGAAAACCAAGTTTGAAAACCTAATACCTGCTAGTAGACACAAGCACTGAATTTTAGCTGGACAACTGTTTTCTGGACACATTATTCCCTGTCCATAGTGACATCTTTGTCTCCACATTTCTAAGTTTCTGCATGTTACATTAAAAATAAGTTCTTGTTGCATTAACCTACTGTTAGTTACTTTTCTTCTAATCTTGTTCCTGTCTCTCTAAATTAGTTACTTATTAAACAGGTATTGCCAAATTTTACCTATATGAGGTAAGGAGATGTTGACAAGAAACAGAAGGTTGGAAAAGTCCGAAAAGGAAAAAGAGGCATGGGTTCCTCTTCCATGTTGACCAGGCCTATATTAGGTTTAGTTTAAGAAAGACTGTTGAGCTTGGAAGGAAGCTTGTTTTTTGACTCTCCTCACCTTATCTGACATTTGCCCCTGTGCCCAACTCTAGGGACATTAAACATTCCAACTCATGCTTTTTATTAAAAACAGAGGGCATCAGGCTGGAAGTGTAGCTCAGTGGTAAAATGATTGTGTCAGGTATGTGAGAGCCTGGGTCTGATCCCAGTACAACATACAAACAAACAGCAGAGGGCACTGAATCAAGTTGCATGAAATTAAAAGTAAAAAATGAAGTCAGTCACACAAGTACAGAAAGCAAGAAGTTTAAAGATACATTATGTGAGAGGAAGTGGAGTTGTAGTTCAAGTGGTAGAGTGCTAGCCTTGAACAAAAGAGCTCAGTGATTGCATCCAGTCTTTGCCCAGGTACCAGTGGCTGATATCTGTAATTCTAGCTACTAAGGAGGCTGATATCTGAGGATCAGCCTTTGAAGCCAGACTGTGCAGTAAAGGCCATGAGAGTCCACTCTTGTCTCCAATTAACCACCAAAAAAGCTGGAAGTGGAGCTGTGGCTCAAGTGGCAGAAGGCTAGCCTTGAGAAAAAAGCTCAGGGACAATGTCCAGGCCCAGGTTCTGGGACTTGAACACATACACACACAGACACACACACACCCCTCACACACCACACACGACATATCACATGTTTTAATATCATTGAAAACCAGTAAGCATTATGGTGGCTTTGTTCTCAAAGAAAGGCTAATAGCACATATTCCATGTTACAATGTACATTCCACAACACAGTCCCAATTTATTTTCATTTTCCAAGCCATAACTATAATATTGTGTTCTGTTCTAGACAATTACAGTCACTGATAATTGGAATCCATCCAGAGTGGACAATGAAATAATTTTGTATTACACTCAATGAATAATTCCAGGGGGAAAAATGTATTTATTTGGTTGGCATCATGTTAAGTGAGCTAAACTAGGCCCAGAAAAACAAGTACTGCATGATTTCACTCTTTTTTTTTTTTTTTAATGATCTCACTCTTATCTGGTATATAAAACAGCTGATCTATTGCCAGGTGCCAGCAGCTCACATATATAATCCTTGCTACTTAAGAGACCCAAATCTAAAGATCTGGGTTCGAGGCCAGCCTAGGCAGAGAAGTCCATGAAACTCTTATCTCCAATTAACCACTACCAAAAAGCTGGTAGCGAAGAAATCTAGCCTTGAGCAAAAAAGCTCAGGGACAGTGCCCAAGTCCTGAGTTCAAGCCCCAGGATTGGCACACACACACACACACACACACACACACACACACACACACACACACACACACACACACACACACACACACACACACACACACGAAAGAAAGAAAGAAAGAAAAGAAAGGAAAGGAAAGGAAAGGAAAAAGAAGAGTTGATCTCATATAAGTTCAGAGTAGACTGATAGTTACCAGAAGCTAGGAAGAGGGAGGAATGAGGAAAGATTGGTCTATAGGGACTAAGTTACAATTTTAAACCGTGCGGAGTTTTAATGTTGTATTGCACTGTAGGATAAACTATAAATAATGATAAGCACTGTTTTTTCAATGAAGCAGAATAGAGATAGACCTTTGAAAGTTTTTTTTGTATGGAACTGGGTATGGTGGCTCAAGCTTGTAAGGTAGGGATAGAAAGATGAAATTCAAAGCCAACCTGGTTTTAAAATAAATCCATTGTGAACTCAATCAATGGCTGACAAGAGATGTGAGATGGGCAAATGTATCTACCTTTCCTGTTACCTATGCTACTCCGGTGCAATACCTTCGAACTTCCACTTCTACATGGCACTAGACTTCAGTTGGTATTTGATTAATGTTTGCAGACAACTTCAGTAAACAACATATACTCTCAAATGCTACTCAAAACATCTATAATTAGTTCTACAAAGTGGAGGTCTGAGGTCTTTGGGCAAGTCTGCATTCCACCACCTATCTTATGAGCTCTTCAACCTGGTTTCAAAGCTGCATTCACTGCTGGAATTCTGAGAAGCAGCTGTTAACCATGTGAGGCTCAGCATTGTGCCAGCTCTCTCTGATCGCTGGGTTTCTCCTGTCAAGACAGGTATGACTACACAGTGACCAGGTGCTTCACTCAACAACTGGAAGATATTCTTGCTCCTGATCTAAAGAAAGAAATCATTTCTGAGCAGACTTGTATCTCTAGCATGCAAAATAGTGTTAAAGCAACTATTTTTGAAACAAAATTCTGCAAAGAAAAAATGTATCTCAGAATCTCTGATTTAAAAAAAATCAAAGCATGTATTTATGATTTAAAATCATACACAAAAGCTTTTTGATTATGTTTTTATTTTGATGGAAGTAAAAGGCTGTGGCAACTGTTTTAGAACTAGATTTTATCACCCAGAAAACATTCAAATAAAATCCAAAGTGAATGGTAAATATACCTATTCTATTATCTCTGAGTAAATTCTTCGGTTCTTTAAGTAAAGTCAAAACAAAACTTAAAATTTTTTCTTTACTACCAAGAAGGAATTACTACTTCCTAGTGACAAATTCTAATTTTAGTGGGCACTCATTTGCCCTTAGCATATTCTCTTTTATAGAGGCTTTCATTTTTCCCCTTGTAAATATACTTTTTACTTCAGTGCCTACAAAGTGGAATAATATTTTGAGATTTTTGAGCATTCTAATTTCTAAGCAAATATAAATGAGAGAATAGCACAATTCTGTCCAGAAAGCATATATTATATAATATTAAAAGGCCAAGAAAGCCAGTGAACTGGTTTACTGGTCAGAAACAACAAATACAGATTGCTCACAATAAAAATGTCAATAATGATATTCTTCAATCGTTATCATAAAGTGGGAAACTTGGAATTCTTACCTCATAGGATTGCTGGGATGACTATGAGAGACAGCCTGTACCATGAAAGTCCAGTTAGGATGGGCATGCATTTAACAAAGAACTATTACAGGGATAGCACTATCTATTTCCTGTCAGATTTAAAGTCCACCTGGCTGTAAGGTTTCCTGGGGGGTGGCAAATTAACTTCTACTGGGAATAGAAAATAGTTGAAAAAGAAGTTTTCATATTCAAAGACACTGAATTTTCCTTTTGCTCTTCCTTTCCTTTGAGATGAGCTCTTGCTACCTTGCACACACTGGCCTGAAATCCTTGGGCAAGCTTAAGTTTTGATAGCTACCAATCAGCTAAAGGCTTCTAATCTGGTGGATAAGCAATAGCAGCTGGACTTTTGATAGGCCTTAAGGACCTTTGTTGACAGCAGGATCCAGGTGGCTAAGATATGGGAATAATATGAGCCCTGAAGCAGAGAGCTCTTTCATGTCTCCACTTCCTTTTATAAAGAAACAAATACCATGAAATTAGGGTCCCACCCTTATGACCTCACTTAACCTTTTTAACCTCCTTGAAGGTTGTACCTCCAAATGCAGTCACATTGGGGGTTAGGAATTCAATGTATGAACATATAGGGAGAGAGGAAGACAGCTCAATCCATACAAATTATTATTGTTCTATGAAATCTTGTTAGTGTGAGTACATACCAATCAACTTATTTGAAATGCATGATTTGAAATACTGATTAAGTGCCAAGCAGGTATTCAGGGCAGAGGGGATAACTACATTTCTTAAGGAGTTCAGGGTGTAGCAGGGGAGAAAAGTAACTGTAATGGTTTGTGGTATATTATAGAGGTGGATGAAGTGTCATGAATTCTATTAGGAAAAAATTTTCAGGGAATTCTAGGAAGATGAGCTGAAATATGTTCAAGTATTTTCTATAAACTTTATAGGAATTCACCAGTACAACAGATAAGAAAACCTAGACTTATAATCAAACCTCTATGAAAATTTCCTTCCACTGACAATCCCTGCTCTAAGACAGTGGTCCTACTAATGTCTTAAACTATTACTTAAATCTCTTGTCAATAACTTTTAAGAAGTGTTTTTCTTGGTCAATAACTACAATGTAGGTTGCTCCAAAGTAAATATCAGTGAATTCTTTTTTTTCCTCTCTCTCCTTTGTGGGGGTTCTGAGGCTTGAACTCAGGGCCTGAGGGCTGTCTGTGAGCTTTTTTGCTCAAGGCTAATGCTCTACCACTTTGCTCACTGTGCTGGCTTCCAACAGTGATCCTCAGATTTCAGCCTCCAGAGTAATAGGATTATAGGCATGAGCCCAATCACAATATACAGCTTGCTTGCTTGCTTGCTTGCTTTCTCTCTTTCCCTCTCTCTCTCTCTCTCTTTCTTTCTCTCTCTTTTTCTTTCTCTCTTGTCTGGTCGTGGGGCCTGAACTCTGAGCCTGGGCGCTGTCCCTCAGCTCTTCAGCTCAAGACTAGTGCTCTACCACTTGAGCCACAGCACCACTGCTGGCTTTTTTCTTTTTGCTTATGTGGTGCTGAGGAATCAACTCAGGGCCTCATGCATGCAAGGCAAGCGCTCCACCACTGAGCTACCTTCCCAGCCCACTGTTTCTATTTAAACCTAAAACACTTCACATAGACAAAAGAAACTGTCAAATATAAAACACGTAAATCATGCATTTTCTACTCTGTAAAAAACTTAATTTTCATGAACATGTTAGTGTAAAATTTAATCTAACTATGGATAATTTGGAACTTTATAGCCCCTACTATTTTTTATACTATTCATGTTTAAAAGCAATTTAAAGGCCATAAAATTAATTCAATATTATGTGCATATATTCTTTTATATAAATATTACATGAAAAATCAAGAAAGATAAAGAGACAATTAAAAACCATCAATTATCAGTTCTTAAAGTTAAATACAGCTAACAAGCAGGTTAACATCAGATAAGTACCCTACTTCAAGTAAAAAATATGAAAGATCAATTAATACACATATGTTTAAAACATTTCACAATATACTATGGGTTTTGTTGTTTTGTTTTGTGTGTGTGTGTGTGTGTTTCATTTTGTGCCAATGTTGGGGCTTGAATTTAAGGGTCTGGGTGCTATCCCTTAGCTTTTTTATTCAAGGCTAGTGCTTTACCACTTGAGACACAGCTCCACTTCAGGATTTTGGCGATTAAATTTGAAATAATAGTCTCATAGACTTTCCTGGTTAGGCTGGCTTTGAACCATGATCCTCAGATCTCAGCCTCCCGAGTAGCTAGGATTACAGGCATGAACTCAGATACAATATACTGTTATGTTTAAACCTAAAACATTCCACATATACACAAACTGCCAGAATGTAAAACATACAAATTATGAATTTTTATGAATTTTCTACTTTGTAACTAAATCTTACCTTCAAACAAGTGGGTTAAAAACAACTAAAAAAGATAAAACAACTCTGAAAAACTCTAGAAATTATCAAAAAAGCAATAGTTCAATTTAAAAAGTAGTTACAGTTCTAACTTTATAGTCACAAACTCTTCTGTTGAATTACATGAAATAAATTGGTTGTTACAAAAATTCATGCTATTTATAACAGTAATTCTGATGTCCAAGTATGGGATAGGTTCCATGACTATCAAGCTGTGCCAGCTCCACCTTTTAAGGAGAGTTCACCAAGATGAGTGTATTAGCCAAGCTTGGCTGAGACAATCCTTGGGCCACAAAGCTACTTTAATGTACTGTCTCTATTGAGAATCACAGCAATCCAACAATACATTACGATACTTTCCCATCCCTGCAGCAATTCCCACCACAGGCAATACTTTGTCTCCAACAAAGAAGCCTCACATACTATGTAGGCAAAACCCCCAGTCCTGACTAGTACTGTGTGGCTGCCAAGAGGAACATCTGTGTGCTCCACAGCACACAAACTGCCTCTTTTCTTTTTCTTTCTTTCTTCCTTTCTTTCCTATTTCCTAGGCAATAAACTGTGTGACTCCTTGGTAAGAAAATAATCTTTCATTCCCTTCTTCTCCCCTTTCGTTTGTTTGTTCAATACCACGGTCAAACAATTACATCTGCTGTCCTCTATTTCTTTCAGTCCAAATCCTGAAAACAACAAAGCATATTTTCTGATTTCATATGAACTTAAACTTGTGATCAGCTAAAGACTGGAAAATGAAGACCTTAAACGTGTAGTAACAGAAGAGAAGTTATCCAATTCTAACAATTGCTAGAACTTTATCTGTTGAGTCATAAATCTACACAAAACACTACAATACAGTAATATACTCTTCAAGAGTAAAAACATACCCTGTACAATATCTACAACGAAAATCAGTAAAATATCCAATTTTTGGTATTTATACCAAGACAGTCTTTCCTTTTATGTTTACTTAAACCTTGAGTAATAATGTGGTTTACAGAAGCAAAAGAAAAATTGAGACATACAAAAAAAAAAAAAAAAAGGACAGATGTGACCAGAAGAATTCATCAGAGAAAAAAATATCACACATTACAAGTCTAAAACTTTGATCTGTTCCCGTCAGTGAGAAAAAGTGTCTTATCTATCAAACTGTGTTGCTTAAGTTTCTGCTTTGGCCTGGTGGCTAGGTTTTTGTTAAAGACAAGAGAAACTGCTTTGGGATAAGGAACGATTTTTGAATGTAAGGTTTTTTTCCCCCCAAGATAGAATTAAGACTCACCTCAGACCATTCAAAAATAGCACTGGATGTGAACATGTTTTGAGATTACTTGTGTACAGTTAATCTTATGTCAGTCTTTTTTTTTTGGGGTCCGGTCAAGCAGAAGTATTTAGTATCAAGCAGAAGTATTTAGATTTAACTTGTATTTACCTAATCACAACTTGAAGAAGTTTTTTTTCTGTGTGTAAAAAATATGCTCTTCATAACCACTAGAGTCACAACAATAGACATAAAATAAGGAATTGTCTCAGCAAGGCAAAATTGATTTCTGCAGAAGGGTTCACAAGCAAGTATATAGACAGGCAGGCTGCACCCCTGTTTATGCCTAACACAGCAGGCCACACCCTTCTGCTTAGATTGGTTGAGCTCAGGTTGACAATCTGCTCACAATTGGCTAGTTTTTTATAAGGTAAAATGTATTTATAAGGCGACCATTAAAAGACTGACATAAGGGCTGGGAAGGTGGCTCAGTGGTAGAGCACATGCCTTGCATGCTCAAGGCCCTGGGTTCGATTCCTCAGCACCACATAAGCAAAAAGAAAAAAGCCGGAAGTGGCGCTGTGGCTCAAGTGGTAGAGCACTAGCCTTGAGCTGAAGAGCTGAGGGACAGTGCCCAGGCCCAGAGTTCAGGCCCCACGATCGAGAGAGAGAGAGAGAGAGAGAGAGAGAGAGAGAGAGACAGAGAGACAGAGAGAGAAAGGAGGATGGAAGAAAATGCTAGAGCAATACATGATGATAACTCATTTTTAAAAAATAATCTGTACTTACTCTGAAAAAAGAAATAAGGCACTAGTATTATCACATGGTAGCATGACAATATATTTGTTTTATAATAAATGTGCTTTTAGCTTTATAACGAAGAAGAAAATAGTCCCTGCATTATTTATTGCCTGTTAGAATAGAGGGCAAAATTTAATCAATTATTGTTAAAGAAATAAAGATAGGGGCTGGGAAGATGGCTCAGTGGTAGAGCACTTGCCTTGCATGCCTGAGGCCCTGGGTTCGATTCCTCAGCACCACATAAGCAAAAAGAAAAAAGCCAGAAGTGGCACTGTGGCTCAAGTGGTAGAGCGCTAGCCTTGAGCTGAAGAGCTGAGGGACAGTGCCCAGGCCCAGAGTTCAGGCCCCATGACTGGACTCCCCCTCCCCCCCCCAAAAAAAAATAAAGATAACTCATTTCTTCTCAAATACATTAACATTTTCCTGGATTTTTGAAAATTGTTCCCTTGAAAATCATGTGCAATTTCACTTGAAAGCTATAATGAAACAAAGGGAAGAGGGAGTCAGTATAATAATTTAAGGGACTGGAGTCAATAAAAAAAACAAAACCCTTAAGTTTACCTCTTTAAGCAGTAGAAGATGTGTGAGTTACCTATAATATAGGCAATTATAGCTTAAAAAGTATAATGAAAGTGTAGTTATAGCTGACTGTTGCTAATTTCCATAGCCTAAAAAAAAACCATACAATGTGAAATGTATTTCTAATTTTTAGTAGACTGAAAGAATATTAACAAGTAGCTATAATTTCTATAATTGTGTTTTTGTATGAAATAAATGGGAAATGGATAAAAGTTCAATTCCTCCAAGATAGTGTAGATGATTTATTTTTACTTTTCATTAACATTCCCTTCTATCACTGACAATTACAAAGAAGCAATGTAAAAGTGCTAACAAGGATATTAGTTTGTCATCGGGATTCCTCAAAGTATGGAGTTCGTGCTGTTTTTAAATAAGTTCCTTTCTAGAAATCAACTCCTCTGGGGTGTGTGTGTGTTCTCTGATTTATAACCAAATAATGCTCACAAATAAAATTAAAAAGTGCAAGAATAAACTCAATAGATGAAGACCTAAGGATGAAATCCTGTCATGTATGACAAACAAATGAACCTGGAGGCCATAATGTTAAATGAAAGAAGCCAGACACAGATTAACAGTATCACATGATCTCATGCATATATATAATATACAAACACTGATGGCATACAAATTAAGAACAGAATAGTAGCTACCAGATATTGAGGAGATAGATGGGAAAGGATAGGAGAGAGTTTGGTCAATAAGTATAAGGTTATTGAGAGATGGGAGGAATGCATTCTGATGTTCTATTAAAAAGTAGAGTGATAGTTGGGTGCTGGTAGCTCATGCCTGTAATCTTAGCTACTCAGGAGGCTGAGATATGAGAATTGTGGTTCAAAGCCTACCCAGGCAGAAAAGTCCCCATGAGACTCTTATCTTCAAATAACCACTCAAAAAAACCAGGAAGTAGCTCAACTGGTAGAATGCTAGCTTGAGCACAAAAAGGCTCAGGACAGTGCCCAGACCCTGAGTTCAAGCCCCACAACTGACCTCCCCAAACAAACAAAAAACACCAAAAAAGTAGAGCAATTATACTTAGCAGCAACTCATAGTACATTTCAAAATAACTAAAAGAAGATTTTGAATGTCCTCACCAAAATTAAATAGTAAAGTTAGCCCAAGTTGCTCATTACACATGTATACAAGAATTGAAGCATTATGTTATATACCATAAATGTGTGCAAATATTATGTGTCAATTAAAGCAAAAGAAAACCTATATTCCAATATGGAAGTTTTACTAAAGAGCTTACTGTTTAGTTTTCTGTGTCTCATTCCACATGTTACTATTCTTCTGGTACTCACAGCAACTTCTTATATGGTTTTTAGAAGTAAAGCACCTCTAATCTCTCTTCTGAGAAACCAGATAGATTTACTAGGAAATTTCTATGAGTGAGAATTAATGAAGCTCTTTATGTTGGTTAAAACCAAGCTTCTTCATTTTTAGTGAGCATTTGAACTAGTGTTGAAGGGTGAATTGTGGGCCTCATCCCCAGACAATTCTGATTCTTTGGGCAAGATGATTATTAAGCAAAACTCTGTGGTAAGAAAATCTCCTTTGTCCTGGAGAGCTGTCAAGTGTTAAGAGTTTAATTCTAGGTAACTGAAGCATTATTTCAGCTATCTGGTTTGAAATTTTGGTTTAAAATTCATTGAATCCTTTTATCATGCATTAGCTAACAAAATGTTTACTCCTTCAGGAAATAAAAATACAGTGATGACTGGTAAGAAATTATTTTTTAATTTCCTCTTCTAAATCTTCCTCTTGACATCTGTCTTACAGGATGGGATATACATTTAGAAAGAATGAGAGACAAGTTACTAAGAAGACCTGCCTGTATGGCTCAGCCAAAGAAGTCCGGCAGCAGACTTACTCTTTTTCACCAATTTCAACAGTGCTGTGGCTTTCCCACAGTATCCGGTTGCTGGTTTAGGTACACACACAACCTAGGTGATAATTCACTTAGATTTAAACTACATTTTTTCAAAGCCAACTTTTCCAAACAAAGCATGGTTTCCATTTTAAATGGTGGGTGAAATTCTACCATCACTCTCAAAAAAAAGGGACAAGGAGGTGTATTGTACTAAACAAAAGAAATAGAGAAAGTATTGACAGTAGGAGCAATCTATAGTACCCTTGGGGTAGAAAGAATTGTTGAGAGAGTTTTCTCACACATGAAAAAGCAATGAAGCGTACAACATTGATTTTCATTTCATTATTTTTTGGACCTTGGTATTGAAATACCTAAAAGGAAGCTATAATTTTTAATATATATAATTCCCTTTTCTCACTAATAGGCAAGTCAGTAATCTCATCCTATGCTGAAAATAAAATTGAAATTTCAAATCAGATTAGAGGGACCCAAGTCTTAACCCTAGAAAGGATTTGTCTTTATGAAAAAATTAGACATATAATCTTTGGTAAATAGTTTATACATTTAATCATTTGGAAAAATAAATGAAAATCCTCAAATTCTTCAGTTCTTCACTGATTCTAAATGTTGCATAATGTCTTCATCTACTCACTGGTCAGTCTCCCTCCATTCTTCCACATTAGCAACTGAAGATGTTCCAAATAATACAAAGATCTAACAATTGTTCTCCATATCCTCTATTATTCTTGAATGTAACATTTTGTTTGTGCAGTCTCAAAACCAGATGGAGATCTTTAGCTCATTTCCCCTGCTTAAGCAATTATTGATAACAAAGGCATTTACAGAACAAAAGACAGAATAAAAACTTACTGAGGGGTCTCTTAGAAACTATCTATACAAATCTGCCCCTATTGCTTCTAAACCACTATGATGCTTATACAAAACAGTTCTTTCAATATTTCAGACTTAATAATAATTATTAGTTTATTCAAATTACCTGGCATGAATTAATGAGTTGTAAATGAACTCAAGTTAGGTTTTAAATGTTCAAAAATACCCTGCCAGTTTTTATGAAGTGGAAAATGGTTTCAATAACTTATTCATATCTAATGAGAAGGTAGGTATGTATATCTTCCATTATAGAGGTGTGGTTGAAAACTTGTAAATAAGGGAGGAAAAGATAAAGATAAAATGTATTTTTCATCTTTATGCTACCAATGTGACCAGCTGCTGTGAGAGAAGGTACATCATAATACATGCATTTAAGTTACCTCAGGTAGCAAAGATTATGTCCAGGAAGTTAAAGAAGCTAAATCAAATACTGCACCTGAAGATCTGGGCCTCAATTCAGACCTCCCTGTGGCAATGCAAAACCTACTAAGAGAAAAAGACATCTGAACATAATGAACTTAAGAGTACAATGAGAAATAAGAACACTATTGATTTGCTCAAGGAGATTCCTGGACAGTATTTTGGCCAGGAGAAAAGTGGATTAAAAGATAGTATCAAAGATTGTACAGACTTTACTGTGGACCAGGGATGTATTCAAAGGAGTTGTCAGTAAAAATAAAGTCACAATTTTGGGAGATTCACAACTTGTCACCAGTGCTGCTTTATAGCTAATTACCTTACAACAACTCAGTTTCTTTTCTTTTTGATATTGGTATTGGTATTTGAACTCAGGGCTTAGCTTACTAGGCAGTCTCTCTACGACTCCAAACTATGGCCTCTAGCCTTTTTGTTTTGTTTTGTTCTTTTAAACACCGCTTGTTTTTGAGACAGTTTTGTTTCTTACCTGGACTACAATTTGCCTATTTTAAGCTTCCCATGGTAGCTAGGATAGCAAGTATGCGCCACTGTGTCCAGCTGTTGATTGAGACAGTCTCAAACCTCCCAATCTCAGCCAACCAATTAGTGAGGATTATAGGCATGTGCTAGGGATGCCCAGTGAGGTAACTCAGTTTCATAACTGATTGCTCAAAATAAAGGGGTAGAATCTCTGGGACTTAAAAATCTTAGAATTATCCCCAAATTTCTAGTTAAACAAACTAAATTAAGGCAATGTTTGTATCTACCTGGTTCCATAACACTAGTTTCTTTCCATAAGTAAAGCTGAGACCAGTTTGAGAATCTGGAGTCACTTGTTATGAGGTCAATGGGAACCAAGAAGTAAGTCTTAGGAATGTGAGTGTTTTCTGTGACTTGTTCAAAATTAGTATCTGGGGGAACACTAGACTAATATTTTTTAACTTTTAGCATTTAAAGTTAATTAAGCTAGTCTATAGATTGCTTTAAAAAATCCCATTCCCCTAAGTAAAATAATCTATCAGCCCATTTGAAGTTTGGTGAATTCAAGAAATAAAAGCCTCACACTCTTTAGAGATAAAATGAAATTTGAAAACGTGGTTCACTTTTGAATAAATCAAACTATCCAGTTGTATGTCCTTCTAAATCTGTCAGAAAGGGAAGATACTAAAGGATTCTTTAAAAATCAAAAAAAAAACCAACAGAAAAGCCAGCAGCAAGTTCAAAAATATCTGAATGTTCTTCTATGAATTATCTATATTTAAGTGGCCCAAATTAAGGAGCCCTTGTTGTCTGTTTCATTTGAAATTTCATTGATACCAGTGCGATTCTCCCAGCTGTGAAGTCAGTCTAGCAGCTGCCCTAGCAATCCATGCCAACCCTACACCAATACACAACAGCTGCCTTTGCCTGTCCTAACAGATGAAAGAAAAGTGCTAAAAGGCTAAAAAATCTTCAGTACCAGCAACGGCTGTGAAGGCAGCTGCTTGTCTTCATACTGCTATGGAGTGTACTATGTAACTATAGCCATAAGAGTTGAAGCAAAGAATAAATTTAGTGGATTTCTACTAACAACACATGATACTTCTAAATTGCTTTTATCACAGGATACTGAATTGTTTCTGATACATTTAATGTATGGAAGTAACATCTTATCATTATATAAGTAGTTCTTTTTTATTTAAGAAATAATAAGGAATCCTGAAAATATGTGCATAAGAATTAAAGATTTTGTCCATCTTTTTATAATAGAAACTTACTAGAAGGAAACATGGCTGCTTTTCCCTTGCTCTTAAGTTTTCCCTTAATATGAATATTACCACATCCAGCTATGAAATGTGGAAAATTCTCTCTGCCTGTTCTTGGCTATGAAGGAAGCAGGTTGTTCCTGAGTGAGTCCTTTTCTAACAGGTGTGATTTGAGCATCTAAGGATTGGTAAGATGTGGTTTCTTAGGTTCCAAGAACAGCCTTGCCTGCCTGTTAATATTTAACTAGTAAACTGTATGTGCAACACAAAATATATTGTCTGAGATTTGCTTTCATTAGAATTTAATAAAGAGATTATAAGAAGTAGTCTTCACCTACTTCAAATTTTAGAATACTCTGAACAGAACACACAACTTTATACCAAAACATATGGAACATAGAATGTTTCAATACAGCCAGTATATAATTTTGTAAAGTCTCAGCAATGTAGTCACATAGAAGGTGACTATGCACATATGAGTGCATATCTGTTATAGTTTACTATAGAAAAAACCCATACATATATAACTTCGGACAGACTAACTTAAGAGATGTTGGCAAGATGCCTAAATACAAAGCAGTATATCTGAATATAAATTTACTTTATAAACCTGAGGATAAAAACATTGAGAAAGTAAACTACCCTGAAACAAACCTAAGTATATAGCTGGAGAATTTGGTAAATAGCATTGTAAATTTGTGGAAATAAAAAAATAACAATAAATCATATTTTTTAAAAACTTTTTTTTTCTGGGGAAGAAAGGGTATTAGATCATTGTTACCAAAGAGTAATTAAAAATAAGATGTAAAATGGACAAAAGATTTCCTTGACTGCACAGTGGTGATGGTTGTGAAATACTGGGACTGTATTAAATGACACTTTAGATGTATACTTATAAACACTGAAAATATTAAATCTTATACTTCATGTATTTTACCAAAATAAAAACAATAAGTATAGCAAATATATTACAGAAAAACTTAAAAAAAAGCCAACCTCTGAGTAGATTATGCATAGTGAAAAATTCTTTTGCCCCTATCACTATTCCAGCTATATAATAAGCCATTTAAACAACAAAAATCATTAATTTTTCTCACAAATTTGAAGTTTGGAAAGGCCTTGGGAAAATCTCTATTCATCTTTTGTCTGCTGGAGTGGGTTAATGTCTCTCCCACACACAGTGGACCAGTCCACACTTGCTGTTGGTTGCTGCTCACATGGAGACCTTTCTGTAAGGGCATGGAATCCTGGGCTTCCTCTCAGAAAGATCCAACAGAGGGAAAGAGGTGGCTGCCTGTTTTTAAAAGCCTGGGTCTTAAAACAAATTTTATTTTTCTGGATTTATAAAAAAAATGACACACAAAAATATTTTTAGGTTTTAATGATGTCTTACATATAATGATAGTTTTATATTGTAACAATGTATTATATAATGTTCAAAACATGTATATACTTCAAATATTTATAATTTGTTATAAAAGCCTTAAAATCCTTTTTTCTACTATTTTGATAATATAGTACATAACTGTCATCTGTAGTCATACACTGTGCAACATTACCCTAACCTTCTTTCTCCTATCTAACTGTATCTTAGTAACAGCTGATTAATCCTATCTAACGCTCTCCTTCCCCCTACCATTCCTGGCCACTCTTAACTCCTACTCTACTCAACTTCGTAGATCCCATATACAGGATTGTTCAGTACTTAGTTTTCTATGCCTGACTTATTTTAGTTAACATAATGATCTCTAACTTGTGTTGTAAATATCAGTATTTCAAATTTTTTTCTTTTTCTTTTCAGCTGAATTGGCCAATAGATCAGTAAAAAGATGTTTGACATCACTGATAGTAACTTGAAAAAGGGAAATTGTAATATCTATTTAGACTATCAAAATAAAGCAAACTCTATAAAAAAAAACCCAAAGTTTTAGGAGTTCCAAGACTGGAACTGTCATTAAAATTTAGTGTAAAATAGAATAACTTAGAAGAGTAATTTGGTAGAGTCTAATAAAATAGAAACGGTGTCTATGTATATGGTCAAAGACTAATCAGGAGTTAAAAGTAAATTAAATAGATTTCAGTGTAGATACAATTTGAAAAATAATGTTGAGTTAAAATGTTACAAAATAATATAAAATGAAATGTTTAAAAGTAAATGCTTTAAACAAAACATGTGGGAAGTTCCTATGTTATTTATAGATATATACATAATAATAAAAATAAATTCTTAAAGTAACTACACAGAAAGAACTTGTTCACCAAAATTCTATATATCTTCTTTAGAGATGTTGTGGGGAGTCTGAGTAATTTACTTCCCCCATGGGGTGGTCATGTGACATTATTATTATTATTATTTTTAATCAATGAAATACAGGTAGAAATAAGGCATGGCTCAAGAAAACCAAAGTAATTAACCTATAGAGTGCTTCCTGTAACTTCTTTTTCCTTTTCCATCAACTTGGTACAGGTGAATCCAGTGACCCTGGCATAAAACAGGAGTCTGAGTCACTGTATTGTCATATTGCACAGCATAGGATAATTTTAGCTAGTTAATCCAGCTATACGAGAATGTTTTGACTAAAAAGAAAACTGTTAATTTCTATTCCTTTAGCTTTAAAAATGTGAAATTAAAGTTTATTGATTTTAGGTGATGGACACCTCAGTAGTGTTATCCTACTTCCTGTAGTTTTTACAATTCAAAGGGAATTTTATTAAGAGAAACACTTAACAAATCTGACCAGTCACTTAACATTTTACAGGAACACTAGCTTTTCCACTGCACTTTATACTTCCTTTGTGGCATGTTCCTAGAAGTTGTTTTCTACTACTGTGCTCTCCAGATGTTGCTTTCATGTTAAAGATTCAACTCAGGATACAATGGCAGCTTCAGACCATTTCTCCCTTACTTCCATGTTTGTTTTGATAAATTTAAAAATCTTACTAATTGTTAAAGCTGTAAGTAATTTCAAAAATTTAAAAACCATATAGAAAGAGACTGACAGATTACTGTAATCCTAGCATTCAGGAGGCTAAAGCAGGAAGATCATTAGTTCCAGGACAGGCTAGGCTATGAGATTCTCCCATGCAAAACAAAAAAGTAAAAAAAAATGACAATGACAACACAAACAACTACACAGGAAGAAACTGTATAGTCTAAAAAGATGTGAAAAATAAAAGGGTGAATCCATACAAGTAATCCTACGCAAATTAGAAAACATTTACTGAGTACTGAATATAAATATTATTAAAAGCCAATATTCTAAATTTCAAGTCATTTAGACCTAACCATATAAAATACATATTTGTAAGGATACATTCCACATACAATCACTGCTGAGAAATCAAAACTACCGAATTTGTACTAGAGCCTAATTAAAAAAAAAAAAAAACTAACACAATTTCAAGACCAAAGTTTGCTTGTGCAAAGTGCCTAAGATGAAAACCCTCCTTGATCCTAATGTTCCATTTAAAACAGCAATTCACCTGGGCACCAGTGGCTCACACTTGTAATCCTAGTCTATTCAGGAGGTTGATATCTAGAGGATAGCAATTCAAAGCTAACTAAGAAAAGTCTACAAGATTCCACCTCCAACTAACCAGCAAAGATCAAACTGGACACCTTGTTCAAGTGGTACAGTGTCAGCTGTGGAGAGGAAAGATGAGTAGTGTGCCAGACACTAAGTTCAAGCTCAGGTGCTAGTCAACTCCATTGTTCATTGTTTTCTAAGTATAGAATAAGCCTACATTTTCCTTTACATTCCTAAGGCCACTGCCCAAAGTACCATAATCAAAACATAACACCTCACCTATGGCAATAGTCTATTACATTGTCACTGTGTTTTTCCTCCCTTTCCAAAAACGATCCACCAAAAGTCATCAACAGAAAAGCAATGTCCATTAATGTTCATTACTTCTCAATTAAATCTATATAAAGCATGTAGCAGAGTACCTAGCATATTGCATAAACAGAGATTATCTTTGAAAAGCAAGATTTATCAAGCTCACTTTATAGTAGAGCTAATAAGCAATCTCAAAAAAGTCAAATCATTTAATTAAAACAATTACATTTTCTTTTTTTTTTTGGGTCCGGTCGTGGGGCCTGAACTCTGGGCCTGAGCGCTGTCCCTCAGTTCTTCAGCTCAAGGCTAGCGCTCTACCACTTGAGCCACAGCACCACTTCCGGCTTTTTTCTTTTTGCTTATGTGGTGCTGAGAAATCGAACCCAGGGCCTCAGGCATGCAAGGCAAGCGCTCTACCACTGAGCCAATTTCCCAGCCCAACAATTACATTTTCACTGGGTGCCAGTGGCTGCTATGGCTCAAAGTGGCAGAGCACTAGCTTTGAGCTTAAGGGCTCAGGGTCAGTGTCCAGGCCCAGAGTTCAAGCCCTACAACCAACCAAAAACAACAACAAAACATATTTTTCCAAATTATAATGCCAAAAATAATTTTCACTATGATAAAAGTTAACATAATGGAAAACACACTATTGTATTTTTAAGTTTAGTGATAGTATGGGTCTTTTGAATAGTAAACTCTAATAAAAGGTAAATGGTTTAAAAACACATGGTAATACATTTCTGAGGTGTTAGCTCTATAAACTGAAGAATATTTTCCAAAAGCCAGGGGCTGGTGGGTCATTCCTATAATCCTAGCTACTCAGGAGGCTGAGATTTGAGGATTATGCTACAAAGCCAGTTCAGGGAGAAAAGTCTGTGACATTCTTATTGCCAATTAACCAGTAAATAGCTGGAAAATGAGCTGTGGCTCAAGTGGTAGAAAACAAACTTTGAGTGAAAATGCTAAGGGACAGCACCCTGGTCTTGAGTTCAGGTCCTAATATTGGTACCCCCCAGAAGGGAATATTTTTCATTATGAGTTAATTCCTTTAACATATGTTTCATCACAGGTGAAAACTTAAGTAAGATAGTAATACAAGGTAAAAAAGGGAAACAACAGTAATGTTAAAAAAATCTCATTAATGACAGCTTTTTATATGCTACATTGTAGCATTCTTGAACCACTATTTTAATATTTGTATGTATTAAGTAGATATTGCAATATAAGCTATTTCCTTGTTTGTACTAATTGATTGTACTAGTAAAACTATTGTCATATTTAACTGAAATCTAACTTAATGTTCACAAAATCTTACACAAAGTGAATCAATTTGCCAAAATTAGAGGTAGCTTCTAAAAAAAAGTCACCTAGCCAGTAATGCTGGCATGTATTTGTAATTCCAGCACTTGGGAGGTTGAAGCAAATTCAAAGCTAGCCAGTGCTACATAGTGCAACCCTGTCCAAAAAAAAACCAACAACAACCCACCCATTATGAACTGAAAAATTAATCTTGTCAAAATACACTATTTAGAAAATATATCTACAATGTAACATTCCCACTTACCTACCATGCAACTGAGTGGCAGGATTTTCTATTTACCTTGCGTAATTTAAATTGTTTTCTACAAAGGTCTTTTAAGCAAAGGTAGGGATCTTTTGTCTGCCAAGGGCCATGTGGATATTTATAACATCATTCTCAGGCCATACAATGGACAGCTGTGGGCAGTGGATGAGAAACACACAAAAAAAATGTGTGTTTGTCCATTCATGTATCAAATGATTTCTTTTTTCTATCCATTAAAGTTTCAATTTTTTTATTGTAAAGATGATGTTCAGAGGGGTTACAGTTATATAAGTATGGAAATGAGTACAATTCTTGTCAAACATTGTTACCCCCTCTTTTGTAATGTTGTTACCCCCTCCTTTGTTTTCTCCTGCTCTCCCCCCCCCCCTTCAATCTCCCCCAAGTTGTGAAGCTCATAGTGTCTTAAGGGCTTGACAGGGTCTGAAGGCTGGGTGTTCTCCACCTCTGCTTGAGGAAAGCAAAAATACTTATCTGCCAATCACTGACTATAGCTCTGCAAAATGATTATTTTTCTAATTAAAATAACAAGCTTCTTTTTTTTCTCTCACTCTCTCCATCGGTCATGGGGCTTGAACTTTGGGCCTGGGTGCTATCCCTCAGCTCTTCAGCTCAAGGTTAACGCTCTACCACTTGAGCCACAGCGCCACTTCCAGTTTTTTGGTGCTTTATTGGAGATAAGAGTCTCACAGACTTTCCTGCCTGGGCTGGCTTTGAACCGCGATCCTCAGATCTCAGCCTCCTGAGCAGCTAGGATTACAGGTATAAGCCACCGGCTCCCAGAGCTTTTTTTTTTTTTTTTTTTTATGGATGTGTGTGTGTGGGGTAAAGCTGAGAACTGAGCACAGGGCCTTCCATATGCGAAGCACATAGTTCTGTCACCAAGCAACACCACCAGCCACAAGTTGTTTTTATAAAGGCATTATTTCACTTAAAAAATAATCATTAAGCATTTATCAAAATCAGCTTAAATAAATAAAAAAGAAAAGCAATAACCTGGTCCTTTTGTACTTTAATAAATGCCACTGTAATCAATATATTTAGAAAACTTAAGAAGGATAAACAGGGACTGGGAAGGTGGCTCAGTGGTAGAGTGCTTGCCTTGGATGCATGAGGCTCTGGGTTCAATTCCTCAGCACCATATAAGCAGAAAAAGCCAGAAGTGGCGCTGTGGCTTAAATGGTAGCACTAGCCTTGAGCTGAAGAGCTGAAGGACAGTGCCCAGGCCCAAAAGCTCAGGCCCCAAGACTGGCCAAAAAAAGAAAAGAAAAGAAAAGAAAGATAAACATTAGACAGGTATGTTTTCCTCTATTTACAGACGATGACTGCTTCCTTACAAAATCCCAAATAATAAGGATGGACAATATAACAACCCATAAATTTAATAAGGTAACTGATATAAAATTAATACACAATCCAACAGTGCACATATACAGACAACAAGTTAGTATGAAGACACAGAAGAAAATATATTATTGCAATAGCAACAATAACAAAGTGATAAAACACCTTGGAATAAACATAAAATGTTAGATCTTCATGAAAATCAATGCATGCATACACATGTATATGATGTCTCAGATACATAACTGGAAATAAAAATGATCACACAAAAATCTTAAAACATCTCACCCGTATAATAGTACTCATTAAGATAATGATGAATAAATGCCAATTGTTATTGAAAGTAAAATTTTGAATTTAGGGGCTTCATTTTGTATTTGAGGCTCAGTACTCAGGTTAACTAAGCAATATCAAACGCATGAATCTCTTTTCCTTGTTATCCCAGAGTAAGTAATGTGAAGCCACTGCACACCCCTTGTGACTCATATTCCAAATCACTGTTATCTCCGGTCACAGTGTCTATAACATACATTGTTGATTCTCCTCTTCTCTCCCACTTCCATCTCTTCCTTTTACATTTTATGACCTAGTTTGATCAAGAAGCCACTGACATTTTTCAGGGGAAGTTATTTGTAGTCCTATTTTAATGGATTAACAGGGAACACTAGAAATAATTTGTTTCTATGAAGCCTACTTTCTCCTGGTATTCTAAACTTCCAAAATTACATTATCATTGATCTATTTATCATAATAAATAGAGGGCAAGGAAGAATATATTTACACTGGAAAGAAAGTATCAACACACTTGGAGAAGAATGACAATATATATTTCTCATGTAATAGTAAAAATGTTCTTCCTATGAGAATATTTATGTCACCCAAATGAGCTAGAATGCACTCTAAGGGCAAATATCCATCACAACAAAAAGCCCAAAATACCTCAAAGCCCACCAGCAAATGTATCCTTCCCACCTCCTCGCATCGGGGTCCTTCCTTACCATAGAGGAGTCTTACACCTTTTACAGAGCTCCTCCTTTCCCATGGATAAGTTCTCTGCTACAGCGTACCAGCTGTTCAATATACCAACTAGGCCTCTCTTGAGAGCTACCTAGCTCTACAAAGAAAATTATCTATTGTTGGATAATAATAATGAAAAAACTGGACAGTAACATTCACAATTAGCAAATTTAAAATTTTATCTTGGATAAAAACATCCAAGAACTGGTTAGACACAAGAATTTCATCTGATTTGGGGGAAAATCATATTCTCTTGCAAACAAAACAAAACAAAACAAAACCCACCAAAAATCAGAACCAGTTAAAAGCATGTGATTATAACTTTTTTTTTTTTCAGAGATAACGTTTGGTAGTGAGAAAATAATTAAACATTCCTTAGAGGCCATGCAGCTGAAGTCAGTGCACTGACTAACACAGCAGCTGTCAGTGCGAAGTGGGTTCCTGTCCTAATCCTGTTCTGACCTCAGCATCGAGCCTGAGAACCTGTCAGAAAGGTGCTGTCACAGCACAAGACATCAAGCAGCAGCTGCTGGAGATCAGTGAGCTGCAGCCGTTTCTCTTTTAAAAACTACAATGCCACTCTGGTGGTGTATTTCATGATATGAAGCATGCATAGTTCTCATCAGTGCTGCAACAGACAGTGAGTGTTTTCAGTTCCAATAGAACATGGCTATCAAAACCAGAATCCCCTAGGGATGCAGAGACAAATCTGTACTTACAGGTGCATACCATCACAGTCACAGTTAAAGAACAAATTCATAGGAATATAACAGCACCCTTTTCCCAAGCAGTTAAAAAGTCATTATATATACTAAAATGAATGTGACTTTGAAAAGTTCTTTTAGAATACTTAAAGAAATAAATGAAATACAAAGCTGAGGGAGCTCGCTGTGATGATGGATTCCAAAATCATTTGTAGTTTCCACCAGAAATACTGTGTTAGCCTGGCTAGTTCCTTCCTTGGATGTCTGAGTGAATGAAAAAAAGAAAAAAAGAAAAAAGAGAACAAAGCTGAGGGAGGAAAAAAAGCGAATCATCTTAGATATTATGAGAAATTGATAGAAATAAAGATCATTTATACATGTATCAATTCATAAACTAATACATTTGTACATGTATTGATTTATCACACTTTATTCCATAAGTTGGTACAATGAAAATAATAGAGAATAAAAGTTAAGATCAATAATTAAGAGAAGCATTAACAGGGATATGCTAATACTTTTACTTTTAAATGGTCATTTGTATACTAGTACTATCCTGTGCAAAGACCCCAGTGGCAAAATTTCTAACTTTCTCCCTGGACCTTCCCTTGTATGTTCTAGGGAATATATGGGAAGTTCAAAGAGAAGAATGAAGGAATTAAGTGTCACAAATTCTTCCTGTGAAGGCTACACAAGCCTCAAGAATGCCTGGCCTGGAATGGCTACTTCCTGAGCCTCTTTCAGGACCAGAAGCAGGTATTTCTATTACTCACAGGTAGTACTGCTATTAGAAAACAGCTCTCTGTGGCTTTGCTGCTGTCTCTACTTTATGCTAGGATGGTAGAATGGTTAGTTTCATGTGTTAAGTTGGTTAGGCTACTATACCCAGTTATTTAGTAAGGTACCAATCTAAATGTTGCTGTAAAATTACTTTCCAGATAGTTGTAACATCTATAGTCTACTTTACCACCCACAATAACGTAAAAGAAACTAAAGTGTCCTGGAAAAGGAGAAATTCTGCCCCAAAACTTCAGAATCAAATCCTGCTTGAGTTTCCAGCCTGCCCTACATATTTTAGACTTGCCAGTCCCAACAATTGCATGAGCCAATTCCTTAAAATAAACTATCTATAGCTATAGTTATAGTTTTTATGGGTTCTTTTTCTCTGGAGCAAACATACAGATGGTAACACCAACTTTTCTGTTTTGTAAGTAAAAACCTTAACTTCTCCAGGCTGTGCTGGTATCTACCAGGGCTGAATATTGATTTCAGGAATTATAAGAAATGAGAAGCACACAGCCACCCCAATCTCACTGGACAAAGATTACTACTTACATACATCAATCATAGTTTGATCCTTCTGTGATGGCAGCTGTCCTTACTGTCCCCACCTCAGCGAGCTTTCCCAAGGCTGAAAATGCGTACAGAAGGCCATTTCATTTTCCTTCAGATCCTGTCCTATATTAGATTTCAGTTATAGTAAATTTTGTGTCTGTTCATTTTCCTTTTCTTGAAAATATAAAAAGAAGACACATATAGCAAAACCATGAGTATACCAAAATTTTGGAAGAAGGGGCCCTTTGGTTAAACGAATGTCCTAGATTGCAGGAAATTTGTCTCTCTCTCTCTTTTTTTTTCTAAAGCTAGATTAGACTGATTAGATGTTGCTGGCAAGTCACACTTTAAATAAATATAACACAGAGCAATCTATCATATAAAAATGAAGCTAAAGTTAGTGTGGCCTCATTAGTAAAATATGCCCTTTCTAAGACATGAAACAGTAGAAGAGCGTTTCATGATGACAAATGGGTCAATTCCACCAGGGAATAAAATTATTCTAAGTTGTTAACACCTAAAATAGTCCTCTACATGAACAGCTACAAATGAATTAGCATATGTGTATGTCAAGTGTGTGTGTGTGTGTGTGTGTGTGTGTGTGTGTGTGTGTGTGTGTGTGTGTGTGTGTGTGTGTGTGTGTGTGTGTGTGTGTGTGTGTGTGTGTGTGTGTGTGTGTGTGTGTGTGGTACTGGGGCTTGAACTCAGGCCTTTGGTGCTGTCCCTTAGCTTTCTCACTCAGGGTTGGTGTTCTCTACTACTTAAGCCACAGCTCCACTTCTGGCTGGGCTGATTTTGAACCATGATGCTCATATCTCACCCTCCAGTGAAACTAGGATTACAGGAATGAGTCACCGTGTCTGCCTAAACTAATTTTAAAACATCTCTCTGTGGCTTTGCTGCTGTCTCTACATTATTTTATGCTATGATGGTAGAATGGTTAGTTTCATGTGTCAAGTTGGTTAGGCTATTATACCCAGTTATTTAATATATCTTTTATGTACAAAATTGATATTCTGTTGGTTAGGATGACTAGATTAGGATGACTATTTTTGATATTTCTAGTTATTGGATAGTATTAGAAATGTTTCAAAAAACTAGGAATAACTAACTTATTAAGTGCTATTAAGCCCTGCAGCTTCTCACTTTCCAAAGCTAAGCAATAGAAGACAAACGTGCCGGGCACTGGTGGCTCATGCCTGTAATCCTAGCTACTCAGGAGGCTGAGATCTGAGGATCACAGTTTAAAGCCAGCCCAGGCAGGAAAGTCCATGAGATTCTTATCTCCAATAAATCACTAGAAAACTGGAAGTAGTGCTGTGGCTCAAGCAGTAGAGTGCTCAGCTTGAGCTGAAGAGCTGAGGGACAGCACCCAGGCCCAGAGTTCAAGCCCTACAACCGACAAAAAAAAAAAAAAGATAAACGTGACTGGGATGGTGCTCAAGAGTTCAAGGCTTCTGAATGGACAAGTTTTCTGTATATTGTTTCCTCACCTAGGAAAATGGAAGGTTGGACACTTTCCTAATTCCTTTTCTGCACTTACTTGGGGTGATTATAAATAATTAACATTCAATAATAAGTGGGTAGTTCTCTCAGAGCTATTCACGAATGAATGTGGCAAAGCCTACACAGCACTTCCTGGCTCCTTCCTGGTCCCTGCTTTCCAGCATCATCTCCTGCTGTTACACTCAATACATGAACCCTGAGCTCAGATGTGACCCAAGCCACTTGCAGCTCCTGAGCACTTTAGGCTTGTTTGCTTTGTTTCCTTCTTGCTCCTGGCTCTGGTGTAACCTATTCATGCTCTCTTCCTGGGAGGCCCTTGTGTCCCTGGTACATTCTCCTTTCCCTCCTCAAACTTAGACCATAGTCCTATTCCTGAAGTTTTCCTAACCTCTTGGGGTGGAATACAGTGCTTTCTTTCTCCACCCCATGTATAGTCTCCTATACAACATCATCCTATTAAAATATCAGGTTACCTTGCTAACACATTATTTTTGTCAATCATAAAGCTTGGACTCAGGGCCTGGGCACTGTCCCTGAGCTTTTTCACTCAAGTCTAGTGCTCTACCACTTTGAGCCATAGCTCCACTTCCATTTTTCTGGTGGTTAAGGGAGATAAAGAGGCTCATGGACTTTCCTGCCCAGTTTTGACCACAATCCTCAGATCTCAGCCTCTTGAGTAACTAGAATTACAGGTATGAGCCACCGGCACCTAACTGCTATTACCTTTTGGGGGGACATGCTTTTACTTTGCCTGACCATCTAAATGATGGTGGTATACTGAAGGATAGTAGCCATAATCTGGACAGATCTGTATGCTTAATATACAGTGCAGTACTGGATATATATACTGTAAAACTGGCACACTATCTATTTTCTAGTGAAGCACCTGTGCATGATATGTACTAGCAATCAACAAATATATAGATGTATCTCATTTCTGGTAATAATGTGGACCAACGAGATATAAATATCTTTGAAGGACAGTCATGTTTTAGGTTTGTGCAGATTACTATGTTATACTGTGAGAATTATTACAAGCTATGAACACAATGGTAGGTTAATGATTTGTTCCACATAAAACATATTTACTACCCCAAAGTGGGGATACTTTATAAGGAGTTAACTATAAGCATAAAATTGTAATAATATTTTTAAATCTAAAATACTTCCTATTACTGAAACTTCAAGAGCTTTATTGATATATAATTCACATAGGTAAAATATGTGCTTAAAGGGAGTGATTTGGTCATTTTTAGTATATTCTTGGAATTGGGCCTGTTTTATCCCAATCTAATTTTAGAATATTTTCATCACTTCTAAGAAGAAATCCTATACTCACCAGTAGACATCCTCTATAGCTCCTCTTAAGCCCTTGACAATGACTAATCTAGTTTCAGTCTCTGAATTTGTCTGTTCTGGACATTTCATATGAAGTGAATCATGCAATATATGGCATTTTATGACTGGCTTTTAAATTTGCATATCTTCATATTCATCTACAGTGTATAATAAGCTCTTTATCTTTTATATTTTCAAAAGTAAGAGCTAAGCTAGTTGCAGTGGCTCAAGCCTGTAATTCCAGAGAGAGAGTAGGAGATTGCAGTTCAAGGCCGAAACAGTTTAAAAAGTTCAGGATGACTTCATTTCAACCAATGGCTGTTGTGGTAGCACACAAGTCATCCTTAGTAACATGGAGAATCATAGCTCAGACAAAAGAAGGATTAGAGGTATGGATGAGGTGGTAGAGTATCTGCCTAGCAAGTATAAGACCATGAATTTAACCCCCAGATTAAACCACCCCCCAAAAGATGTAAGAACTACAAGAAAACATGTCACTATTTCTTTTTTGAAATACCTTGTTTATTGTAAAAATAGTGTACAGAGGGGTTACAGTTAACATGTCACTACTTCTTAAGGGATCTCTCATTGAAGGGAAAAATGTCAGGGTTCAGAGGAAATCAGGAGTACATAAATAATTTTACTGCTAACTAATTCTACGTGGACCACTAGCAATTTTTTAGACAGACATTTACCATGACACCAGTTGACTCTGCAAAGGGAAGGTCCAAGACTTTGCTCAAGAGCATGTCAACCAGTGATTTAGCGGCTAAGTTGTCTTGTTACTTTATTCTGTGTATACAGCTAAAAAATAAATAAATATGATATGTTCACAGGATTATAAACATTGGACTATTGTGATATGCAAATAAGTAAAGATTTCTCTTTTAAGAAACTTTCATTTATCTTTTATTATAACTCTCAAAACAAATATCAAAACTAATTTTTAGCAAAACTAATTTGAGTTTCCTCTACTCACTTGAATAAGCAAATTATACAACTGAAATTAGTAAGGGTTCACTTTAAGTCTTTGTACCAACATTGTCTTAAACATAGGCATGAGGATATAACCATGCCTTGGAAACTATATGAGTTGTACAATTCAAGATTGTTATCTGTGAATGAATGCCAAAATAAATGAGTGATACAAATGATAATATAAACTATATCTATACAGATAAAGTTATGTATATAAAATTCTCCCCTTTCATATATGAACTTTTATAACATTAGAGTACATAGGAATTCTCTTATTTTAACTGCAGCAAAGATTACCAAACTAAGGGCATTCTACTGTTATGACTTTAATCGTAGCAAAAAAAAAAAAAAACCAGAATAGGGATACAGGTGGATCCATTGCAACAATGAAATGTACAAGTCGTTATGGAGAAAAATGAACTTTACAACTTTGGTGGGGGGGGGAAGGGTTGGGTGGGGGGTGGGGGGAAGATGGGAAGAGATAGGAAGGGGAAACAAAGGAGGAGGCTATGATGCTTGATAAGAAATGTACTCATTATCTTGCCCATGTAATTGTAACCCCTCTGTACAGTATTTTCACAATAAAAAAATAAATAAAAAGCTCCAAAATATTGTTATTGAATTCTACATTAAGTAATGCTTCAAACAACAGGTTGATGAGTTGAGGACTGGAGATCTTTGTTATACAAAATCTATAAAATATGAAAAAAATTCAAATTGTTATTGGATCAGAGGAAGGTTCTATCTGTTTTTAACCATTTCAGAAAAAAATAAGTTTTCTAAATAAAAATGCTGCAATGATGCTTTTTTCTATGAACTGCAAGATTTTATGTTATGCTTTTCTTTACATATAGTATTTAAAGCTGGTTTCATTCTAAAAGATTAACCAGTACAACTTTAAATAGGACAGAAGGTTTCCAATGCAAATGGTTTCCTCTGTCTGAAATAATTTCAAACAGAACAACTTTTCAGCACATAGAAATGCAGGCAGACTTACAATCTAGATGTTTAGTATGAAAGATTACCTTTGAAGTTTCAGTCATATAAACCTGAGTCATAGCAATCCAAAGAGCAAATCTGTTTATTTTAAGCTAATGATAGTAGAAAATATTCGATTGCACCTATTACCTTTGAGATGTTACACTTCACAAAAGCAGTTAGGTATGTTTTTGAAAATAGTATATTTGCAACAGTGTTTTATTTCAAGAGGCTCATAATCTTTCAAGCCACCCTGACTTTTTCAATAAAGCAACAATAAATAACTACTTTCCTTTTTTTTTTTTTTTTTTTTAACAAAAGCACTGATGCTAAACATTGACTGAGTGAACCGTGTCAACACTGCCAAATATCCCCTCGATCATTCTCAAACCTTAAATCCTGACAACATCCTGTTTTACGAGGAAGATTCTATTTTTGCAAACTCAGTGAGACCACCAGGTCTTCACCAGTGGGCTTGCACTGGCCCTTCTGGGATGGTGCAAAGTCCTATACAGTGAATCATTTCAGGAGTCAAGCTCTGTGAAGGTATTCTTGCCTCCTTTTTAAAAATGAATACAACCATAATGCTGGATGGGAAAATCCTGGCTGCTTTGTCCCTTGTCTGGACAGCCTCTCACTTTCCCACAACAGGTAGACACAAGCACAGACTGCTGCTGAAGGCAGCCAAGAGGCTGAAACCCACCAGTATCGGTGGTTGTCCTAGGCAAACCCATTTTCTATGGATCCTGGCAGTGTGCCAGAGCCTAATTAAGCCACAAAGAATGCCAGATGGTTAACCCTCTCTGTACCCACCTACAGTTATTAGTTAAACCCTCCAATATGCTTTCACTTTTCCTCAAAATAAAAATATATATCACTCTTCACATGTACAGCAGAGTGAATATAGTGTGTGTGTGTGTGTGTGTGTGTGTGTGTGTGTCTCTGTGTGTGTGTGTGTTCTGGTCCAAGAAGACAAGTACTCAATGTACTTGCCAGTACTCAATGTAAAGAGCAAACTTCAATTGCCAAGACTAGTGTTCAGGAAACTCTCTGACATACATATGTGAGTGGTTATATTAAGGTTTAGAGAAAGATGCAAAAGAACTCTAAATTTAATCATTCTTAATCTTCAGGAAAATATTTTCTATTAAAAGAAAGAAAATAAGAATTTGGATCACATGTGTGCTATGAATTCTTTTTTATCTTATGAATAAAACATTATAGAGCTTTTGAAATTCTCAAAGCCATTGCTGTTCAATTAAAAAAAAAATGGAAAAGAAAGCACTCTTTTAAAAGATCTAGGTGCTTTATCTTTTACCAAATGAAAAGATCAAACATAAGCTGTTATTTGTAAGCTAGGCAATGGTGTCTCTGGGACCTAGCTCAGATCAACAGCAATGAGGATGAATGAGGGGAAGCAGCGACAATGGTCAAAATGGGTGAAAGGAAGCTCTCTGTTGAGGCCAGTCTTCCCTGATTGCAATCTTAGTCCCAGGGCCTAGACCTATGTTTAAGTACTATATCCTGAAGAAAAAGTTAATTCTACTCTAATGAGAAGCATGTAAAGTTGCATGAGGAAAAGAACACAAGGAATCTAATTGAGCACATCTAATCTGATATCAGAGATTTATGTTTGAAGATAATTTAAGAATATCTAAGTTGGAATTCAGGAGAAATGCAGGAAATCGATTAGTCAGGCTAATGATTTTCTCTTTTTGACAATAGGACATCCCACTCCACCTAGCACGTAATTAAGAAATCTTTTCTCATTCTATATTCTCTAGCAACAGACACCTGCTACAGAAGTTCAATTTCCAACTTCCTGTTAACATTGATGTGATTTTCAATGGACCAATTTGCTAAGAAGCATTTCTGGCTAACCAAGAGCCCAATTCATACTCTCATTTTATCTTAAGAATTTTCTCCATTCTTTGTATGTATCTATTTCTTGCCCTTGTAACTTCTATTTCATTGTAGGAAAATAGAACCTAATCGGACAGCTTTTTCTAAAACTATCCTGGATACACAAGAATATTCGTCTAGTAATAACTGAAAATTTCACACCTATACAACATGCAATATGGCCCAAACAAAAGGGTGACTTAATTAATTGCTGGCCAAGAGCCACATTCTTTCCAAATCAGGGCTTCTGCAAGATGGCATATGGTTTGTTATTTCTTACAAATATGAAAAGCCTTTTGAAGGGATTATACTTGGTATCTGTCAAAATAATTCGATATATGAAACAGCAGCACTAAAAAGTGAAAGTATTATTTTTTAATGAAGAAAAAATTTCACTATAAGGATTTGAAGACAGCTTTCATTCCTAATGATAAGAGTGCTGACATGCCATCTGCATAGATATTACCTTCATTCCACCTAGTGTTCCATGTACAAGATGCCAACTTTACATTAATATGGAGTATTATTTTTAAAGTGGAAGGCATAGTTCTTCATTATTGGCCACATTTGCAAAGCTAGACTACATTTAACATTTAAATGTATCATATTTACTGTATTAAAGTCAATTACTATGCCATTTCTTCAAAGTTGTGCTTGTAGGAAGGATGGTATTAAAACAAAAGTATTTGACCTGAGCTCCCTAACAGTTATAAGTTTTATGTACTTCATTATCACATCTCCAGGACCTTGAATGTTGAATAGTCATTCTTTAAGTGACCACCACAAGCTCTAAGAGCCCAGTAAAATCAGCCCTTGCTCACTCAAAAGGAAAAGAAAAAAAGAAAAGGGAGGAATCCTACTCACAGGACTCTAGTTTAAAGAACAGGTGGCCTGTCCTCAGTATTTTCTAATCAAGGCCCAACAGTAATTACATACTAAGATATTAAGGGGCAGAAAGGGTCAAAATATTAGAAAACCTTGAGATTAACAAGGTTTTAAAGTTGGTTGCCTCTTGGTGCTGCCTGAGTTTCACTCCTGATGCACTTCATAATGAGTAACAGTGTAAGTCAGCAAAGGGATGACAATAAATTTTCATTTAAAAATTGAACCAAAATGCCTAGCACAGAATCCATCACCAATTAGGTTTTTACTAAATATTGTTAACTAATGAGATGCAGGGATGAATGGAAATATAAATGTAGAATATTTATGAGTGGCAAGTGAATTGTCATGTAAGCTGGAATATATTTCTAAACATTTTTTCTTTTACTTTTATGAAAGTGGTTCTGTTCCATAGAACAGAGCGAAAATTTTGCTCCTTACAATTCTACATGTATAGTAGCAAGAATTAACCTCATTAATGTAAGTGATAGCCATAAGCCTCAAGTCATTTTTGTATTTGCTGTGACTGGGGAACACACATCTCTCTCCCAGACCATCCTGCATAGGAAGAGTATAGCAATGAGAAAACAATGGATAGTACAGGTAGGCAATCAGTCCTTTCAAAACCACTTAGCATAATGACATAATAATACAGGATGGGCATGTTAAAATGATCATCATATTATAACTACCCTAACATACAATCTCAAAATTATTCTCACCAGAACCATGGAAAGGCAATGTGTTATTAATGGAAAGCATGCAAACATCTGTGGCAGAAGCCATTTTTAAACTATCTTGTTAATCTTTTAGTCTTCCTAAATCCAGCATATATGAACCTAGAGAAAGAACAAAAAATAATGTATTTTTTTCCCATAGAGGTAGTAACCAGATGTCAATAGCTGCAGCTGTGACTACATAATTACCTGTTTGCATTAACATAGACCACAGTTTAGATTTAATAGGTCAGATGACAATACAGCAAAATGCATTTAGCCTATGATTACCCCTTTCCAAACATTCTCTCACTCGCAACTTCGACCCTGGGAACATAGCAGGCACAGACTCAGGTCAATAAGAAACACTGGCCAGTACAATGGGCCTTGCCTCAAACAGCGCTGTTGACAGACACCAGCACAAAGGAAATGAATAGAGTCCCCCTCAGTTCTCACACAGAGCGAAGAATGACTCAGTGTACTGCTGCTTTGGTGCTCTGTTTGTACAGTGTATACAGCTTTTGTCCTCAGCCACTGTTCACAGCTCAATGGGGGCTAAAGAGCTTAGGAAGTGAAGGCGGAAGAATGCTCCACACTTGTCCCCGTGGCCAGCAGTTGTATCCATGTACACAAGACAGGTCAAGTGAGAACTGAAAAGTCACTACATAAAACTTACCCTACCCTAGCTTATAAAATTCAAGTGATTTCTGAATTAAAACACAAATAAGATAAAATTGAAAATCACTATTAGTTTAACATTGATACAGTTGCTGGCTGAATTACTGTTTTTTTTTTCTTTTTTTGTTATAGTTCTCATGGTCATTTATATATTTCAGAAGTGAGTGTTAAATGCAAGAGAAATCAGGCTATGACTCAACAGATATGGTTGGAATAAGGACAGAAAGTAGGCAAGGAGACAAGATCCAGGCATGAAGTTTGAAGCATCAGCAAGGGCATTTTTTTCTTGCATATATATTTTCCCAAAAAGCTTTCTCTTTATGCCAATTTCCTGTTGTATTGGGGCATAACAATAGAGACCAAGCCAGCCATAAAACAGAATTCTAAGATAACACATGAACACCATGGACAGGCAGCTTTCTTTGGTTTAAAATGATGTACTTGACACTGGTCAAGAAAACCTAGATAGGGAAAGTACAAATTCAGGTGCTGAGTGAAATGACATTTCCCTAATACATCTTGCCAGAATCACATATATATTTAAGTGCCATGTGTTTGAATTTGGTTCTACTAATTATGAACTACGTGATCTTGGATAATCTCATAGTGCTTTCCTTTCTCATCTTTTCCTTTCTTGTGCCCACATACCATTTCCTCACTCAAAAGATTATTATTATTTATTAATTTTTACTTACTAACGCATATTTGTACTTATTCAATATGTATATACAATTATAATGTTCAACTCCAGATAATTAGCATTTCTTTCTCCAAAGACAATCATTTCTATGTGTCTGGAACTTCAAGCTCATGTTCTCTAGTTATTTTGAAATGTGTAATTAATGACTGTAGATTATAGCTATGCTATAAAACAGTGCTATAAAACATTTGTACCCACTACCCACTTTCTCCTACCTACCTGTTCCAGCCTCTATTAACCTCTGTTCTCCTTCAAAAAATAATAGCTCCTTCCTTGGTTGGCACAAGAATAAAATACACTAATACAAGGGAGGAGGGCCTGGCATTCTGTAAGCATTCAATAAACGTTATATGAAACTTTTAGCCTCCATTGCTTCTATGACCACTATCAATTTCTACAACTAGTATCACCACTATCACCACTACTTCTAGTGAGTGGATTCTCACATTCACACCTTGACAGCAGCACTCTTCCAGATAGTGGGGATCACTGAATCTTGAATCCATGAGATAATGCTCTTTTCAGTAGTCTCCAGTACATAGATAAATTTAAGTTTTACAAATGCTCTATATGTGATGGAGCTATATACAACAAATGCAAACCTATTACAAGTAAAAATATGTATAATTTTTGACATTTTTCCTCCAAATCTAAACCAATAATTGTTATGAAGAGGGAAAAACAGTAACAGTCATTAGATGCTTACATTTTAGGAAACAGATATTTCTTCTAAAAATGATTTATCTAAAGTACAGTAAAGAAGTTGAGGGACAGAACATTAAGTAACTTGCTTAAGATTACATTTTTCAACAAGCAAAGTCAGACAATCTGAGTTGAGATCTTGTCATAAATACTATACAGTACTGTCTCATTGGTATTCCTGTAGAATCATCTGTAACAACTTGTTAAATGGCACTTGTCCTTATGCCTGGCAAAGAAAAGAAGGCACTGCTGAGGAAAGGCTAGCACAGACTCATACCATGACTCTACAATAGCCTGAACGACAATATCCTATGAATTATGCTTAAGCTTTATCCTTTTATCCTTTTGGAAGAACAGGCAGTTGCTGACCACAGGTAGTGTTTAGGAGTCAAATGATTTGCTTAATTGCTTTCCTAAATCCTCATCACTACAAAGCCATAATTCGTTTCATGCTTATGAATTTTATCTCACATATCAATTATAGCTACAATGATCCTGAGAATGCAAAGAAGTTAACTAATAAAAAATAACTGCCTGGAGGATAGATGCTTTAAGCCCATAAGTGATTATAAGAAGGAAAAAAAGTCCACTATTTCAACTATTTTCAGAATGTCTCCCTATGACTAAATCTCCATAGTACTGGTCAATAGACCAATGTCAGAAGTTTAAGTAAAAATTTTCCCTTATTTTTTAAAAGTTACTTCATATGCTTTGATTTAATTTAGTCTTCAAAGTCTGAACTTGTAAACATACATACATGTTTACAAATGATCATTAGTATGATTGTAAGGAAATTTCAAAATAAAGTTAATAGACTCCACATCTAGTAGTATGTTAAAACAAGTAAGCTGACTAAAGGTTCTGTTAAGAAAAAAACATACTGGTTAAAAGATTTAAAACATTTTTTTTTTAATTGTATCACTGAGCCAGTACTTTAAAATTGACCATAGAGAGGCAGGAAAGGAAAAGAGAATAGAAAAACAGAACTAAAGCAGTGTTTTGCAAAACCTGAACTTTTTTTTTTTATTGTGAAAATACTGTACAGAGGGGTTACAATTACATGGGCAAGATAATGAGTACATTTCTTATCAAGCATTGTAGCCTCCTCCTTTGTTTCCCCTTCCCATCTCATCTTCCCCCACCCCCCTTACCCAACCCTCCTCCCCCCCTGAGCTTTTTTTTTTTTTTACTCTGTTTTGTTTTGTTAGAGAGGGTCTGGCTATGTAGTCCAGGCTGGGCACAAACTTGTGATCCTCCTGACTCAGCCTTCTGGATGCTAGCATGTACCACCATGTCCAGCTTCTTTTAAGATCCACCATATAATGAAAAAGAGATAGCTAGAAAATTCTAAATTTCTATGGAAGAACTAAAACAAAATAAATAAAAGCCAGCCAAGGCAGAAAAGGCTATGGGACTCTTTCTCCAAAATAACCAGCAAAAAATAGGCTGGAGGTGTGGCTTAAGTTAGGGCAGTGGAGCAAGCAAGCCTAGTAGGCAAGACACTCTTGAGTTCAACCCCTGGAGTTAGAGAGAAGATGAAGAGGAGAGGAAAGGAAAGGCTAAAATGATTACTAGCATGAATGATTTTATAAATGAAACATTTACGTGAATTGTCATGATATTGAATAAGAAGAGAAGCTTTAACAAATTTCACATACTGATCCAAATAAAATTATGCTATGTATCAATTATAAAATATCTCCGTTTGTTCAGGAATTTAACATTTTCTATAGACTCACGAGTCAAAGAAAAAAAAAATCATGGAGTTTAGAAAACAGAGTAAAAAATACATGAAAAATCAGCAAACCTGTTCAAATGATCTAGTGAAATAATAGCTATAAACGGAAAAAAAAGTATGTAATTCTTTTGAATTAGTTTACTTTATAGCCTGCAGTTTAATAGCTTGGCTTTAGTATTTTTATCATTCATAAAAAATGTTGGTAAATATGCATGGTATGTATAAAATGTGACTAATACATTTTCATTATAATAAATTATGTGGTATTTCACAATATACTTATTAGAAATCTTCCTAGGCTGAACAAATGATAATTTGTTCACATTGGTATGTGAACAAATTTGTATTCTGAAAAATATACATTTATCCTCCTTTCACTTCAATGTTCATATTCCTTTCAAAATGAAATGCTGAGTGATTATGTGCATATATTTAAAAGCAATCTTGAGCTGGGTGCTGATGGCTCACACCAGAATCTTAGCTATTCAGGAGGCTGAGCTCTGAGGATTGCAGTTCAAAGCCAACCCAGGTAGGAAAGTTCAAGAAACTCATCTCCAATTAACTACCAGAAAACTGTAAGAGGAGCTGTGGCTCTAAGTGGTAGAGGACTAACCTTGAGCAAAAGAGCTCAGGGACAGTGCCCAGGCAATGAGTTCAAGACCCATGACTGACAAAAAAAAAAAAATCTTGAAGGCTGAAGCAAAAGCACTAGAAACTCCAGGACAACCTGGACTATTGCAACACTGCCTCAAAATAACAAAAAAAATTTAAGTAATTTTTTTTAAAGCTATCTTGCAGTCTTGCCTCTCAGGAAGGTAAGACTTGAGAATATGGGTTCAAAGCCAGACACAGGAGGAAAGTCCGTGAGACTCTTATCTCTGATTACCACCAAAAAGCCAGAAGTTAAGTTAGAATGCTAGTTGTGTGAGCAAAAAAACACTGAGGGACGGACTCTGGCTCTCAGTTCAAGCCCTCGAATCAGCTTGGGGAAAAAAGCCATCTTGATCCCTGAATACATTCCTTATTCTCTATAATTACTAATATGGCTATAAAACGCAGAGTTATTTTTAAAGTATAGGAAAAGAATAAACACAAGAACCTTGAAATAAATGCTTAAGATTACTGAATTTAAAATTCGGGGTTATAATACATGCTCTAAAATGTGAATTCAATCCAAATGTTAGGTTGGACTGAAATATAAAGGCATGACCTACAACTTTTCAAATCACTAAATCAAGAGTATGTTGTGTACATGTCAAAACACCTCTCAAAAATGGTAGGCCTAATATTCCTAATAGCATATCCTTATTAAATTTAAAAAAATTATTATCATTATTTAAGCAGTTGTACAAAGGAGTTGCCATTTAACAAAACAGTTTATGAATACAATGTAACTTGATTAATGTCACCCCTTTCAACATTGTCACCCGTCCTGCCTCTACCCACTCCTTCCCTCACTTGTCTTAATTTTGTCAGCTATCCCTTGGATTCTTAACTATATTCTCCCCATCTTCATTCATCTACCTCTTTCCCTTTGACCCTACCCCACCCCTTTCAAGTACCTACTTCCTTGTGTTTTATTTTGCTGAATGACTTTGTCTTTCTAAGGAATTACACTAGTTGAGATCTCCCTTGAATCTACCATATTTCAGTTAACGCATTTGTATACACTTACATCTAGCTTCCACATGTAAGGGAAAGCATGCATATCTTTTGATAAAAGACAAGAAAAGGAATGAGAGCACAAAATAATTGTGTGTGGATCTGGCTCCCAGAGACTAACAAGCCATAAAGAACACAGGCCAGCGGTGTCTCTCTCTATCTCTGTCTCTCTTCTATGTATGTCTGTGTGATCTCTTCCCTCAGATTAGCTTTCTCTGTATGATGTACAAATGACTATGCTGAGCTCTTGAATTTAAAAGTTAAAGCATCAGTCATGGGAAGAGACAAATTTTGTGCTTCTTGGTCCCAATACCCAATTCCAAAGGATGCAAGTTGGATTAGTTCCAATTTGGTTAAGGTGTCTACTCTGGTCTACACCTTTACTGGCAGTCAGGTATCAATTTGGACAGACAAGGCACAGGACATTGCCAGGCGCTTTTGGTGGAAGATGTGATGTCAGTTGGTCTTTGAGGAAAGAGGAGAAGGGTTTTCTTATGATGATTGTACAGCAGAGTTATATAGCCAGTACTGGCTCAAGAAGGTGTCAAATCACATTTAAACAGAAACAGCAAATTCTTACTCACAAGTGATTGTAAACATAGTATATATACTATCATGAACACAAAGATTTAAGAAAGTTAGTATAGCAAAATAATTTTTCTCCTCTCTAAGTATGACTAGCCACTCCTTTGCTTAGCCTATGAACAGTAACATATCCCTTTAAATCTTCCCCATTTCCTTCCTGCCTATCTTTGGAGTCCCACAGTGAAACACCTTCACTGAATCACATTGTGAGTTAACTTGTGCTCCACTCGGGGAGTCTGAGCTTTACATTATAGAGCTAGTGATGTCAGATGCTTAATGAAAAGATATTTCGGTGGTGCCCTCCATTCCATTAGCAATGCCACATCTAAGACTTTATTGTCTCTTTTCTAAATCTTTTTCTAATTTTTTTCAGTTTTCTAATCAATCTATCTCCAATCACCATATATTTGTATCAGTTTCAATTACAATGATCTAAAACAAAATCTTGTCCTTGTCACATACCTCTAAGTCTCTATTAGTTTTTCATACCTTTTAACAGATTTTTCAAACATGCTTATATCAGAACCACCTATCACGCCTTACCCCAGAACTCGTGAATCAGAATCTTCTGAAGTGAGGCTTAGGATCTACCTTTATAACAAGCTCTCCATTTGATTCTGAGAGTTCAACTGTCACCCCCTCTTTGAAATCTCCCTTGATTTCTCTAGCATTAATTCATTTTTGGTTAGAGTGTTTAAGAGACAATTTAATTGATTACAGAGCTGATGTTCTGTAATCTTTGCCAGATGTTTGAACTCAGATTGTGAATTACTAAGTGAGTAATACATGGCCTTACACAAGTTACTCATACTCTCTTTGCCCTTAGCTGCTTTCAGAATGTAAAATGGGAATATTAGCAGTGTGTCTTCAATGTAATTCTAAGGGTTAATGAGTTTAAAGCATGTTATATATTTGTCTGGGACTGAGCAAATTATCCTTAAATACTAGCTTCTCCTTTAACAGTTCTGAGATTCCATGGTATAACCCCTTTGAACAATTATCAGTCAGGTCAACAACATGAATATCAGGAAGCTGAAACATGTCTTGACTAAGGTGGGAGTAGGAAGTTAAAAGAAAGTGGTAGACGAATGAAAAGAATAATGGTGGGTGAATATAGCTATCATACTTTTTGTATATACATCAAAACTGAAACAGGAAATGTGAGGAGATGGGTAGGGACAGGGTATGTGTGTGTGTGTGTGTGTGTGTGTGCGCGTACACACGCGCGCACATGTGTGCACGCACATATGTGTAACACTGGAAAGGTTAATTCTGAGATGCACTATATACATAAAAAGACATGTTAAAATGAAACTTCTTTCTTTGTACAACTATTTGAAGAGAACCATTTTAAGAAGTTACTCTTTCACCGGACACTATGTTGAAAATGAGCTATATAACTGTGGCTGGAGATGGGAGGAAAAAACTGGGAGAGAGTAAGAGAAGGGGTGGGTGACAATGTATAAAATGAAAGGTAGTCTCTGTACCTGACTTATGTAACTATAACCCCTGTGTACATCACTTTTATAATAATAAAAGTTTTTTAAAGTTATTCTTGTTCCTTACAATGATAAATCTTAATTCTATTCTATAGATAGTCAATTTAAGAATTTCACTGTTTAGTTGTGGTACCAAAAAGAAAAGATAGTAAAACAAAATCACTTTTCTCATTTCCTTCTTAAAAAAGGACAGAGGGGCTAGAGCTGTGCCCCAGTGGTAGACCACTTGTCTCAACCTGTGAGGCCCTGGGCGCCATCTTCAGATGTGGGTGAGGGAAGGTAAATTAGGATGATATACTGAAACTACTTAAGGAAAAAAGGCATGTATGTAAGAAGGCACTTTGTGTGTGTATGTGTGCATGCACACGTGCATGCATGTTCGCACACACTAGCACAGTTCTGAGACTTGAAATCAAGGCCTATTCTCTCACTTGGCTTTTTCACTCAAGACTGGTCCTCTACAACATGAGCACTTCCGCCACTCCAAGCTTTCAGCTCTGAAATAAGATAAGAGTTCTTCCACAAGCTGCCTTACAACCTTGATTCTCAGATCTCAGGCTCCTGATTACAGGCATGAGCCATTAATATAGAGAACATTGAAGCCTGGGGATACAACTTAGTAGTAAACTACTTGCCTACTGTCTCTATAGAAGAGCCCTGGGTTTGGTCCCTAGGACAAAAAAGACCAAAAAAAAAAAAGTCTAGAAAGAAATCTCACACAATAAAAATTTCCATTATTTATAGGATTATAATTCTAGGCAAAAATGTCAAGAAATCCTTCAGGCTTTCAACCGTTTGGATAGTAGAATGTTAGTCTAACAAGCATTAGGCCCTGGTTTCACAAAAAGGTCAAAATATTAACTAGAAACAGTATAAAAATTTTTCATGCATCCTGCATTTGGTCTAACTATTAAAGTAATATCTGAAATGACAAGATAGATTAAAGAGAAAACATGCTTACCTGCAACAAAAGGAAAACAAACATGGCTATGCAAGGTTAAAGAAAACAAGAGCTGGCCTAGTGGCTCATGCCTGTAATCCCTGAAAGGGAGAAGTTGAAACAGGAGGATTGAGTCTGAAGCTAGCCTGGGCTACTTAGATAGACTGTTGAAGGAGGGATGGGGAGAGAAAACATGAAAGGAAAAGGGAAGGGAGAGAGGGAAGAAGGAAAAAATAGGAAAAACTTGTGATGTTAAGTCACTACCAGACACATTTTCCCTTTCTTACTTTGGCTCCTGGCTTATCAGCTATTAAGAATGGATTAAAACAAAATATAGTGAAATCTGACAATATGAATCAGCTCTTCTGCAGAATACATTTCTCCCCTGGACCCATTCATTCATTGTTTCAACAAATATTTACTAAGTACCAATTATTATACATGCTTGAATAAAGCAGTGAACAAAAGCAGCAGTAAGGTATGGTGCCATTCCTGTGGAATTCACCATGTAGAAAACCTTTGTATTCCAACAAGTTCAGCAACACTCTCCTACCCTATATATACTGGAACATATGACTACTCTGGTTTGACCTGCAAATACCAACATCAGCAATGACAGAGGTAACACCCATTTTGCTTCTGAGACTTCCAGATCTGGGTTTTAGCCAGAGAAAACTGAGAGCTCTTAATGCAGCATGCAAAATGTATATAGTTCATATGTGTGGGAATTTCCCTAGACAATGCTCATGTGTTTGTCAAGTGACCTGGGAAGTATAAATGATCAGTGCTCTAGGTATGGGAAATTTCCCTCCCAGTTCTGTCCTACTGAAAAGGCTGCTGCCATACATCAACCCAGAGGGCACTTAATAAATTCCTTACCTGACACTTCATGGTACAATGTCCAACAAGTTAAACATAACTGACAAGCTATGTTTTGCTCATCTAAATTCTAGCCTCAAATGTTTTGAGTAGCAACAATCTGGTCAGTCTGTTTGACAAAGACTTCTTCCAAAACAACTGTTTATAGAACTTGGGCTCCAGCAACTTTTGCAATATAATCCTTGTGTATTACTGAACCACAGAAAAATAACTCCTTAATTTGTGGTTAGGATAACCACTGCGGAGCAACCTACAGTGGGTGGCATGAAACTATCCCAATTATAAAGTAACCAAGCAAATAATATACTATGTCTCTCAGAGATAAAATGTTATAAATTGAAAACATACATTACTATAAATAGTCTGTGGTTATTTGCTAAGATATTCTAACACTGCAGTGACAAGGGCTGCTCTTAGCATGTTTTATAAAGAGCTATTTGACAGTAGACTTGACGGCACCACATGTATTGTTTGGGCTGAGAAATGAGGTAAACTGTACTGTACAGTAACTTTGGTAAAATATGGCCTTTAATATAAACAAACAATGGATTGTCCTTTAGAAGCCATGAGAAGGGACAGGAGGGGAGCAGCTCGCCTGCAATTTGGGCAACCATTGAATCAGAGCAATCAGTGTGTCTACATCTATACTTGTTGACAGCTATAATCAGATCATTTCCCCTAAAATTAAAATCATAGATTCTAGAGTTGGGAAAACTAAAGACCAGCTAGGCATCAGGGATTGAAAAACAAAGAGGATGTATGACTTGTACAAGCTCATAAAACAGAGCAAAAGAAAGTTTTTCACTCTATCATTCTGCATATTTTATTTGAAAAAGTTGTTTTTGATTGAAATATAAAGCACATGCCATAAAATTCACGAACTTAACTCAACAGACTTCAGTATTACTGCTCACAAAAGATAACTGTATATCAATCAACATTACCTGCAAAAGACATTTATTATCTTTCATCCATCATTCCCTTCAGGCTTACTCTCCGAACTCCTGCATCACTAGGCCACAGCTAGTCTACTTTCTGCCTCTGTGTACATGCCTACTCTAGGCATTTTATATAAATGGAATCATGTAATCCATAGTCCCTTGTGATGAGCTTCTTTCACCTAAAAATAATGTTTTCAGGATTCAGTCATGTTATTTAATGCCTCAGTAACTTCATTATGTATGAATGGCTAAGTAATATTACACTGCATGGATATAGCATATTTTCTTTACCCATTCATCAGCTGATGGAACATATGGATTATTTTTCTACCTTTTGGCTATCATGAATAGTCATGTCACTATGGACATTTGTACAAAACTTTCTAAGTAGACATGTAATATCTCTCTTGAATATGTATAAACCCAGTTGAACTGTTGGGTCATATGCCAATTCTAACCACTTAAGGAACTGCCAAAATGATTTTAAAGTGGCAGTACCATTTTACACTCCTAGCTATCAGAAAGTTCCTATTTTTTTTTTTTTTTTTGCCAGTCGTGGGGCCTGAACTCTGGGCCTGGGCGCTGTCCCTCAACTCTTCAGCCTACGCAAGTACTCAACTACTTGAGCCACAGCACCACTTCTGGTTTTTTCTGCTTATATGGTGCTAAGGAATCAAACCCAGGGCCTCATGCATGCAAGGCAAGCACTCTACCACTGAGCCACTTTCCGAGCCCCAGAAAGTTCTTGCTTTTAGGTTTATAATGATTAAACCTACTATGAATATCTTCCTTAATTTCTGGTAAAGGGTAAAAAAAAAAAACCACGTGTTGATAAATATACACACATACTATTAGTACATGAATCTCAGACTCAGTTCAGAACAAAAAGAGCTTTAAATTAATATTTTGAAGTGTTTTATTAGAGTATAATAAATTTTATTTTATTAGAGTATAGTAAATATTTCCCTTAAGTATTTAAATCATGTCAAAATTTTAAATACTAGAAAATATAAAAATATAAAGGCACACTGCAATTTCTCAAATTAAAACCTATTACCAAGTAAGAAGATAGAGTTTCAGCCATTAGAAGACAAGTTATTTTAAAGATAGAAACTGATATTCAATAGGGCACATCAACTTGATAAACTATGTAGAAAACTGTATTTTGGATGGCAAAGAACCCACTTCTATTTATTCTATATACGTCCAAAATAATAAAGTGTTTGTACCTAGTAAGTGCAAAGGGAGCACAAAGGAGAATTTGGTCAAGAATCATTAACTTCCATAGTTGTTTCTTCCAGGAAGAGTTTAGAAGACTAAAAACACCAACAAGCAGTCAAGTAGAAAGGAAGAACTAGAATCAGAAATAGAAAGCAAAAATCCTGCAGATGCTAAAATCTGTAGAAGCTCAACTCATATATAAAAATACACAGTGATTGCATATAATCTATGCACACCGTCCTTATACATTAAATCCTCTCTAGATGCCTTATAATACCAAATATCATGCAAACGACTCCCATACTATAATGCTTAGGGAAAAAGGATAACAAAGGATTGTACATGTTCAGTACACATATTTTTTTTCTGAAAATAAAGTCTAATTAATATGTATGTATATATAGAAAGATGTACATATTTTCTAGTTCTGCCACTTCAAAGGTCTTATCAAAGAAAATAACCAGGTAACAGCACAATTTATGCACAGAAATGTCATGGAAGTTGTTGGTAAAGAACAGTGAACTCTCTGTAATTCATGAGTTTGGAAACAACATCATTTGGGAACTTGTAAAGAATGGAAAGCTATATAGTATTTAAAATTTTATTGACTGAAAACCTAGCTATCAAATTAAAAAATTTGACTATTTGCTAATATTTTTGCACATATATAAGTGTATTCAGTAGGTAGTCTTTTGCTTATTTCAGTTTATCTGAATTGGTAGTTTGCAATTAGTTTGAAATTATTTTTATAAACTACCTATTTTTTGTTGTTGTTGTTGTTTTTTGGGTCCGGTCGTGGGGCCTGACCGCTGGGCCTGGACGCTGTCCCTCAGCTCTTCAGCTCAAGGCTAGCACTCTACCACTTGAGCCACAGCGCCACTTCTGGCTTTTTCAGCCACTTCTGGCTGAGGAATTGAACCCAGGGCCTCAAGCATGCAAGGCAAGCGCTCTACCACTGAACCACCTTCCCAGCCCCATAACTACCTATTTTTTTTAATGAAAAGTTGAGCAATCTTAACAATATTGAATTCTTACATCAGGAGGATATCCTAATCCCAATATATAAATAAGTTAAACAAAGGAATAGACAATTTATAAAAGGTCACTACTATTAATAGAAGCAATGTTTAATCTGTTTACATAGCTTGAAAAGTATTAGCCAGCTGGCACCAGTGGCTCACAGCTGTAATCCTAACTACTCAGAAGATCTGAGGACTGTGGTTCAAGCCAGCCTAGGCGGGAGAACCCATGAGACTCTTATCTCCAATTATCCACCACAAAACCAGAAATGGTGCTATGGCTCAATCCTGAGCTGAAGAGCTCAGAGACAGTGCCCAGGCCCAGAATTCAAGCCCCAAGATTAACAACAACATCAAAGAAAAATATTAGTCACTTCTAAGCCTTGTTACTTCACTTAGTTTGTGGCACTTATAAGACCAAAAAAGCAGGAACAACCTAACAAACAAGAATGCCTAAAGAAATTACTACATAAGCCAGGTGCCAGTGGTTTATGCCTGTAATCCTAGCTACTCAGGAAGCTGAGGTCTGAGGATCATGGCTCAAAGCAAGCCCAGACAAGACAGTCCATGAGACTATTATCTCCAATTCACAAAGAAGCCAGAACAAGAGCTGTGGCTCAAGTGGTAGAGTGTGCTAGCCTTGAGCAAAATAGTTCAAGGACAGTACTCAGGCCCTGAGTTCAAGTCCCAAGACCAACACATACACACACAAAAATTATGACATAACCAATAATATACAGTACACTATTCATAGTGAAAAATTGTTATGCTATACAGTCTAGTGAGAAACTCAAGATTCAAAATTATAGAGAGTACAACTTAAAACCACACATAAAACCCAAAACCATGTCTGGCTGAAAAGTCTGGAAGATGACTTAGAAGTCTGAAGGTTTTTTTTTTTTTAAGTTTTAAGTTTTAAGGAATTCTTTATTATTTTATTATGAAAATACAATCAAAAATGGAAAAATTAGTAATAAAAGTACTGACATAAATATAACCTTACTAGCTGAGCTTAATCGTTGAAGAATTTTAGCTTTGATATCTTAGTGATCATATTTAAAATAAATGACTTAAAATTTTAATCTAAAGTAAAAAGACCAACAGAATTGATTGGTTTGCCCTACAAAATATCATGTTTTTATAAATAATATGTACAAAAACAGAAAAAATCATAAAAAGAATAAACTGCAAAAATTAAAATTTATCTATTTAATAACCCATATTTTTAATGTAAAAGAAAATTTTTAGCACTTGAAACATAAACATACATAGTTTTCCTACTTTTCCTTTTCTTACAAAAATGCAACAAAACTGTTTGCTTGATTAATTATCCAATGAAAAAAGAAAGAACCTGAAAACAGAGTTACATACACAGAAAAACAGAGCATCACACTGCAATGTAACTAGATAAGACATAAACATAATACTTTGAAATCTAGACTAGAGAAGATAAGGCGAAATCTATGTATTTACTGGTCACTGATAGTTTATGACTAACAATATTCCAACTGAATTTAGTCAAATTTAGTGAAATAGTACTTAGTAACATATCTAGTAAAGTGACTTTGTAAAACAAAAATGGGAAACTGTACACTAAGGTAAACTTAGCTATATTCTATTTAAGATAAATGTAATCAAGAAGTGATAAAACTTTTGAAGTGATTTACAGATATTTCAAGTTTTAATCTTCCTCTTCTCAGCCCATAAACATGTAATTTAAATATCTTAAAAGAATTATACACCAATCTGTCTTAACTGGAAAGAATGGTCAGGATTTTATCCTTGTACTGTGAACTGGGGCATGTTTTAATAAAAATTCTACTGAAAATATAGTTTATTGAATATGTATATATTTAACAATTTTTCTAATCTGCCTATATACCTAAACTATGGTTGATATGGCCTCAGAACCTGACCATACTATACTATCCCTTTTCTGCTACAAAATTCATTATAGTTTGCATCAAATACAAAAACAGAATAAAAGAGTAAACTAGCATTATATAATTATAGACTGAGACAACCTGAATTATGACTTTAATTTCACCCCCCTACTTTTCTCATCACTGTAAAAACAAGATAAAAAATACTCAGTTTCCAAGAATTTTTATTTTTATTTTTCTAGAAAATGAAATTAGTAGATACTACTCCTTAGGAAATAAACATAGAACAAACTTGCTTAATATGAATTAACACATAATTAGAACAGAAAAAGATAGCACTTTGATTATGTATTATATTTTTCAATAAGAAAGTTAAAAATTGTTACCAGAAATCAGTGAAACAAACTCTATATAGCAGTCATTTCTAAATATGAAACATATTCAGTCACTAAGGTTTTCTTTTTAAATAGGCTTTATACTTCTACTTAGAGATAAGGCCTAATACAACCTATACCTTCAAAACTCAGCCAACCTAAAATGATAATTTTTATTCTGAAAAACAAAAAAAATTCAAGGAGAAAAATTATACCTATATGTATGTCAGATGTTTATTTAAAATGTGGATAACATTGGAAAAGAAGGCCTTTGGAGGGAGAGACTCCAGTTGGATCTCAGCATGGTCATTTATTTTGAGGCAAATAGCTAGGTAACTATTCCCAATCACACTTTTCCCTTTCTATAACAAAGAAAAATTCAATTTAAAAATCTTTTTTGGGGGAATGGGAAGTTGGCTCAGTGGTAGAGTGCTTGCCTTGCATGCCTGAGGCCCTGGGTTCGATTCCTCAGCACCACATAAGCAGAAAAGGCTGGAAGTGGTGCTTTGGCTCAAGTGGTAGAGCGCTAGCCATGAGCTGAAGAACTGAGGGATAGCGCCTAGGCCCAGAGTTCAGGCCCCATAACTGACCCAAAAAAAATAATAATAATAATATATTTTTTTTAAAGTTGGGCACTGATGGCTCACTTGTGTAATCCTAGCTATTCAAGAGGTTGAGATGTGGATCTAAAGCTTGTAGTCCCAAGCCACCCAAGGAAGGAAATGTCCATGAGACTCATATCCAATTAATTACTAAAAAGCCAAAGTGGAACTGTAGCTCAAGTGGCAGAGCACTGGCCTTGGGCACAAAAGCACAGGCACAATGTCCAGGCCTTGAGTTCAAGTGCTAGGCCTCCCCAAACAAGAGCAAGATGGTGTTTTTTTGTGTCTGTTTTTTAAAGGGGAAAAAAGGATTAAATGTTGCTGTTCAGAGCCATCCTTATATCTAAGCGAGGGACCATGTCATACAGAGCTGATCAATAAAACAGAAAGTGCAATCTACAGAGTTCGAACAGTTTTAGCTTCCAAATAAAAAGGCCAAAGCAGTTGACCCTATTCTCCCTACTTTCTTCCTCCCTTCAACAGATATGCTGCCAGAACAATCAACAGGCTACTGCACAAAGCATAATACTGGTGTTGAAGCATGAGGCACCAATGTCAAGCTGAGGCAACCCCAGAGAGCCACCAACATCAAGGATTCATGTGCAAAAAAAGTAAGTCTATATATTTAAGTCATACGTAGTCAAGATTTCCATGATTTGCAACTAACACTAGTCTAAATGATTTGGAAAGTCACCTCACTTTGCTGAAGCTCACTTCAACTAGGTTGGCATGATGATTACATGGTATATGCAAATGTAATGTGTCACACTCAGGAAGTAAGGGAAAATAAGTACTATCATTCCATTTGCAATCAGGATTTAAATTCAGAAATGCTTATTCTAGGAGCAATGCTAAGAAAAATGACAGAACAGAGTAAGAGTTGACAACGAAATATTGTAGGCTTTCACGATCATGGAGAAAAGAACTGGTAGGAAATTTTCTATAATAAATACTCACTTAATTCACTATTAATTTTATTTTCCTTCTTAAAAATCAAGAAGGTTGGGGCTGGGAAGATGGCTCAGTGGTAGAGGGCTTGCCTTGCATGCATGACACCCTGGGTTCGATTCCTCAGCACCACATAAGCAAAAAGAAAAAAAAAAGCCGGAAGTGCCGCTGTGGCTCAAGTGGTAGAGTACAAGCCTTGAGCTGAAGAGCTGAGGGACAGCACCCAGGCCTAGAGTTCAGGCCCCACGACCGGACCCCCCCCCGCCAAAAAAAAGAAGGTTCTCATGTCTTCAACATAATGGGAGTATTGAAGCCTCTTCACCAAAAGTAATTTTGTTCCTAACAGTATATATCTCAACCAACAATTGAAATTCCCTACTGTTGACTATACTGTGTATCTCACTTACCAAAAAAGGTAAGTAATGTATCTAGGATTTAATCCTCTTGTGGAGTGCAAACTTAGCAGGTACAAACTCTGAGTTTACTCTCAAGCAACAAATAAAGGAGAAAAAATAAAAGAAGTAATGAATATTTACAGTAAATTTGTACTCTATAAGGCACCATCCCAGAAATCTAAAATTTATTTTTCCCGGAAGAAGTAGCATATGTTTGTTTTCTTAAAGTGATTTAAGAGGCCTTTAGAGGGAGTTCTAAAATTAGGAAGTGACTGCCATTGTTATCAGTCATCCACACCGTCATATCTTCGTCATCATTACCACTACCATTAACAACAAATATCAAACTTGTATCACAAACCAGCAGATGCTAAGGTTTACTTTTTCAACACTTTTCTTCAAACTTCAGGTGTTTCCTTCAGTGAAATAAATGAAGATAAAAAAAACAAAACTCATGCTGAAGACAAACTGCTCCTAAAACGAGCTAACCTCAGAAATAAAGTTCCTAAATAAGTTACATTCAGGAAACAGTCTAACTTATCTGCCATTGGAATCAAGAAATGCCATTTTGTTTTTGGAACAGATTTTGAGATTTCAAATGTTTATGTTTAGTTGTTAACTTTCAAAATAGTTTGGCATATTATTTTTCTAGTACATTTTTTAGAAAGTCATGTAAAGGCCAAAACAAAATGGATTTTGTGAAAAATATGAGGCCAGGTTAAGCCAAGTAAAAACACTGGGTCCCCAAATATGTGTATTTACATCAATATGCTTTGGAAGACAACCTATCTGCAGTCAGAGGTTCCACACTGAAAGAGGTCAAGCTTCTCCATCACTTACCACAACAGAGTCAATACTATCACTTTCATAGGAGCACAGTATAGAAAATAAAATGCTTTCAAGGAAAATTTATCAAGGAAAGATTCATTTGCTTAATAAATTCAAAATTGAGAGGCAATAACACAAAATCCCTGTGAACATTATAATATGCTCAATCAGTACTAATTAAGGATCTAATTATACCTATTTAATATCTAATTTGCATTTTAAAAGGAACACAAAGTATTCTATTTTAGGTCCAAAATTAAGGTTCTGATTTAAAACTTTAATAGAAACCTAACTGCAATCTATTTGATGAAAAATACTTTTTTTAAAAAAAATTCTAAGTACAAAATTTTAAAAATTCTTTTAAAAAAAGTGAAACACAAAACCTACTTTCAAATATTGGACTACATTGTGCCTATGTGATTCTTTACTTACCAAATAGGAGAAAAACGGAGCTGGGTGCAGGTAATCCTAGTTACTCAGGAGGCTGAGATCTGAGGATTGCAGTTGTAAGCCATCCCAGGCAAGAAAGTCCACAAGATTCTTATCTCCAATAAAATCCATGAGACTCTTATCTCTCTCCAATAAACTACAAATGATATTTATAGACCTATAAAGTACAGCTCAATTAAGAAGTACTGTGGTTTTTAAAATAGGAGAACACCAAAACAATTCTCTGAGAACAATTCCTTTTTATGTGGCTACATCAAGAACCTATCTCAAACAGCAACAACAGCAAAGCCCAACTAAACCTCAAATGAATGAATGAATGAATGAAAATTCAAAGTAGCAAATAAAAAATCTAACGTATGTTGAATCATGTGAAATTTCAGGTATTCGCTTTTTTTTAACTTAGAAAAATCAATGTTTTATATGGTTTAAACTTGATTTCAAGAAAGAAGAAAAATTTTTCTGCAAAGAAGGTAGAAGAAAAAAACAAAGACCCTAAAACGTAAAATGAGAAGGAATACTAGAAACCAATGAAAGAATCTGGAGAGTACTGGTTGAAGAGGGGTAAAGTACAGTGATTCTACAGGATCTTGCTAGGTAGCTCAGGCTGGACTTGTAAGTGGGATCTTGACATTACCCCTTTTCTCCAAAGCAGTCTTGTTTTTATACTTGTATTTTAGAAACATAATTTCTCTGCTCCAACAGGAAGGCTGTGCTATAAGCGCTCAATCACTCTTACACAAATTTGCACTGATGCTACTAGTTCTGTGTGTTTGTTTTATTTTTCTTTGCTTTTGCTGACAAAGGTAGACAGCATAAACAGATTTACAGTATAATATAAAATAAATTCCAGGTCTATTACTATCCTACAGCATAATTTCTCATTTTTCTAATCCCATACCTAGAAAATGATCACAATATGTCTGAGTGTCAGCCTCTGGAAAAAAGAGCTTTTACCATCTCAGGATTTCATTGGGGGTAGGGAGAAAGAGAAGAAGGTGGGGGTAGAGTAAGGTGGATGTATGGGCGGGGAGGTGGCAGACAAGCAAGTATGCAGTAAAGGTCAAATTGAACCTAACAAATTTGATAAATGTTTCCTGAACTACACCAAAACTATCATTGGCTCACTCAGTGCACACATAAGTAAGGTTTGGGATTTCCAAAATCACAGCAGAAAAGAGTAAAATAAATATATATCTTGGAAGTATACAGAAAAGGAATTAAGTAGAATCTAATAAATACTTGTATTAGTACTTAAACATTAAAAATGGAGTAGAGAAAGATGTTTGTATTTTCTTCCATCTTCTTCTGTATTTCATTGTATTCTCTCTTTTTGTTTCCTGACCACAAGGAGGTGAATAACTATGACACATACTTTTGCCACCATGATACTCTTCCCAAGCACATGGAGCCAAGTAACCACAATGTGAACCCTGTGTAACCATGAGCAAAAAAATAATAATTCTTCCCTTCAAGTTCTATCAGGTGTTTTGGTCACAGAGTCACTAAAGTAGCTAATTAACAACTTATATCAAAGAGAATACAGCATAAGTGACAATGTGGAACACCATCATGTGAGATCTTGTGACATTCCTATTCTTCTCTATTATTCATGAGGACATTTCATTCAGCCCAATGAGTTCCATATGACAAGGTACTAAGGGCTCTTGCCAAGTGTTAGTATGCTGTAGTTTGCATCCAGAAGTCCTTCTAATTTCTATGTATTGAAGGCTTGGCTCTTACCCTGTGGCATTATTGGGAGGTGTCAGAACCTTTAGTATGTGAAGCCTAGTAGAAGGAAGTTATTTCTTTGAGGGTATTCCTGAGTGGTGCTACCAGGTTTGGCTTCATTTCCCAAAATGAGTCTCCTCAAAAGATAAAAATGTAGATAAATTCTAAAAGATAAGGGAGTTGTTGCAAGATAGATAAAGAAATACCTCTAGGGGAAAATAGCAGGAGCAATGGCAAAAAATTAAGAATGAATTTGGTGTGATCATATTAGTTATCTATGTATAGCAAATGGCCCACAAATGTAATAGCTTAAAAACAACAAACCTTTATTGCCTTATGTAATTGCTTTTGACCAGGAATCCACAGTGCCTTAACTGGATTGTTTGGGTTCTGAATCTTTCATTTTAGTCCATTTAAGGTATTGACAAAGGGCACAGCCTTCTGAAGGCTAGCCTGGGTTTGAAAGATTTGCTTTGCAATTATATACTTGACAAATTAGCACTGTTTGTTAGCAAGCTTTTTGTCACAGTGATTTAAAAAAAAATCAGAAATATTCAGCTTACATAGAGGAAAGATTTACGTTAGCTCATTGTTTCTAAGGTTTCAACCATGGTCTGCTGTGTTGGCTTTGTTGTTTTCAAACCTTTGGTGAGGCAGAACATCAGTGACAGGGGAGTATGTGGTAAAGTAGAAAACCATCTTCTGGTACTGTGTGTTCTCTCTCTCAATGTATATGATATATATGATATATGATATATACATCACACACAGATACATATTATATTTTTTCTTCCTAAAGATGTTATACAGATTTTTATTGTTGTTGCTGCTGTTTTTGCCAGTCATAGGCTTGAACTCAAGACCTGGGCTCTGTCCCTGAGCCTCTCTGTGCCCAAGGCTAGTGCTCTACCACTTGAGCCACAGCACCATTTCTGGCTTTTTCTGAGTTGTTTATTGGAGATAAGAGTCTCATGGACTTTCCTACCTAGTCTGGCTTTGAACAATGATCCTAAGATCTCAGCCTCCTAAGATCTCAGCTAGGATTACAGGTGTGAGCTACCAGTGCCCAGACATAAAGATTGTTTTTAATTGCATTCAGCACATTGCAATTAAGGTACTCAATAAACATTTTTCTGGAAAATTATCAAATTTACACACACACACACACACACACACACACACACACACCCCTGGAAGTGTATCTGAATAGCATAAAGTAGGTTTTGTTTTGCTGGTTCTGGGCTTGAACTCAGAGCCTGGGCATTGTCCCTGAACTTTCTCAGCTCAAGGTTAGTGTTCTATCACTTGAACCACAACTCCACTTCCAGCTTTTTGGTGATTAAATGGAGATAAGAGTCTCATGGACTTTCCTACCTGGACTGACTTTGAACCATGATCTTCAGATCTCAGCGTCCCGAGTAGCTAGAATTACAGGTGTGAGCCACTGGCACCCAGGATAAAGTAGTTTTCAACAAAGAGAAATTTGAGAAGCTGTATTGCCTCAGGTCTACTCACTTACTAATTGCCATCCTTGAATAGATTTTTCTTTCTTCCTTCTTTCCTTTCTTTTTGCTCTCCCTCTTTCTTTTTTCTTTTCCTTCCTTTTCTTTTCCCTTCCTTCCTTCCTTCCTTCCTTCCTTCCTTCCTTCCTTCCTTCCTTCCTTCCTTCCTTCCTTCCTTCCTTCCTTCCTTCCTTCCTTCCTTTCCTTCTTTCCTTTTCTTTCTTTTGTGTCAGCCTGGGAACTGTCCTTTAGCTTTTTCACTCAAAGCTGTACTTTTCACCACTTGAACCACAGCTCCACTTTGGTTTTTTGGTTAGTTAATTGGAGATTAAGAGTCTCACAGACTTTACTACCCAGGCTGGCTTTCAACCACAATCTCTGCCTCCTCAGTAGGTAGGATTATAGGTGTGAGCCACTAACACCTGGCTATTTGATATTTTCTATCAGTATAAGGTAATTGTACAAAGTAGTATGTTTGATCACATTTTCATATATGTGTATGTCATACTTTGATGATATTCACCCCTTCTATTACCTAACTCTTTTGATTATCTTCCCTCTTCCACATCTCTGACAGTCCATCTTTAATTACTTAAAATCTCTGTAAGCTTTAGGTTCCTCAGTGTTTTCTAATAAGGACCTTAACCGTACCTACCCTAGAGTAATAAAAAGGTTAAAGAAAATAATGCATACAAATATCCTAACAAAGTGCTTAGCATAGAAAGTGCTCAGCAAATGTTGGCTATTATTGTACTTATGAGTAATTAAAGCACATAATAGAAAATACATGCTGAATTCTGGGTGTGTAACATTCTGTAGTCATTATAAAGTATCAATCTAAAATATACAAATTTTGACATACCGAAAATAGAACACCTTCTATTAGTTTTAAAATTTTCAAGTACCTACTCCTAGGTCAATAGAAGTACAGCCTGAACAAATTGTAAGAATGCAGCCTTGAATTTTTCTCCTCTTAGTCCTATTAAGATATCAACTTCAAAGCTTTTGTGGGAACACTTAATTGCCTGCATTCCTTAACAAGCAGCCACTAAAGTAGTTTCCAAATTCACATTTGACCTTTACAGTCTTGAGGAAGTATACGAGGCAAACTTACTAGACACAGAAATTGAGACAATATCTGGCCTGACAGAGAAATATATGACTATTACATGAAGCAATCAATTTTGCTTATCCAAATAGAATCCAATAGTACAACAAAACAGAATCCAACAGTATAATATAAGAACTTTCCTGGGCTGGGAAGGTGGCTCAGTGGTAAAGCCCAGGGCCTTGCATGCATGAGGCCCTGGGTTCAATCCTCAGCACCACATAAGCAAAAAGAAAAAACCTGGAAGTGGCGCTGTGGCTCAAGTGGTAGAGTGCTAGCCTTGAGCTGAAGAGCTGAGGGATAACGCCCAAGCCCAGAGTTCAGGCCCCACGACTGGACCAAAAAAACAAAACAAAACAAAAAAAAAAGAACTTTCCTATGAAATATATCCAAATAAGAAGAGGTTAAAAACACTTTATTGTTGGGGCTCATTGGTAGAGTGCTTGCCTTGCACTCATGAGGCCCTGGGTTCGATTCCTGTACCACATGAGCAGAAAAAGCTGGAAGTGGCACTGTGGCTCAAGTGGTAGACCACTACCCTTGAGTTGAAGAGCTGAGCGACAGAGTTCAGCCCCCTCAACCGACCAAAAAAAAAACCCACAAAACAACATTTACTGTTGTTTAGTCTCAATTATATTTATATAAATCCAGACTATTTCTAAAATTTTATTTTATAACTTGGTATTTGCACAGGCGGTTTCTTATTAAGAATTAAAATATAAGAATTAAATATAAGAATTAAAATATAAGAATTAAATATAAGAATTAAAATATAACAGAATTAAAATATAAAATATGCTTGCTCTTTTAGACTAAGGAATCAGATGTCTATTTTAAAAAAACTAATAAGGTGGGTTTAAATTATTTATTTATTAAAATGTAGGGATAGATAGGGGAGAGATGGATGAGAATATTGAAAGGGTTGACACTGATCAAGATATACTGTATCCATAAACTGCTTTGTTTAATGGTAACTCTTTTTTTTTTTTGGGGTCCAGTCGTGGGGCTTGAACTCTGGGCCTGGGTACTGTCCCTCAGCTCTTCAGCTCAGGGCTAAGACTCTACCACTTGAGCCACAGCACCACTTCTGGCTTTTTTCTTTTTGCTTATGTGGTGCTGAGGAATAGAACCCAGGGCATCATGCATGCAAGGCAAGTGCTCTACCACTGAGCCACCTTCCCAGCCCAAATGGCAACTCTTTTGTACAAATACTTAAACATAATAAAAAGTTAAAAAATGTGAAAAAATAAAAGTAACAAATAAGGATATTTTAACATGGTGTTCCATGTCCTTTACAATGAAAAGAGGCATTTAATTTGAATTCTTATGTTCTCTTTCTTCTACCAATGTCTTTAACACTTCAGTTTTTGAAACATTCAATATATATTCCACCATCTATTTGACCCTACGTATCACACAACCTGAAATAGAAACAAAGACTGGGAAATTAGCTTGTTTATTCCACCTTAGTGTCAAACAAAAGTACAAATAACATTCAATGCACGTGCTAGTTACTTTAGAACTGTCAATCATGCTTGTTTTGAAACTCTATGATTTTCAGAGCTGTCAATCGTGTGTGTTGTGATACAGATGCCAGTACAGAGATAATGCTTTAAAAGATAATCCTCATTTACACACTAATAAATAGACTTTACTTATAAAACTGGACTTAAAAGATTTTCAGAAAACCTTACAACTCTTTAAAAATTAAAATATAATGAAATGGAAAGATTTGGAAAATGTGGTTCTTTAACAAAAGCAATAAGCATAAATTAACCACATGGGTTTTATATTTCAGTAAAAAGAGAAATAAAAAGTCCCGGATTAATAACTAATCAGAAGTACTATGGCCATTAATGAGAATGAGACAAACTGATCTGAAGCTGGACAAACGGGCAAAATTGAAAAATATGCCCCTGCTTGGCACTAGAAGAGTAGAACTATGTTCAAAAGCCTCACTGACAAGTTTGAGGCCCTAAGTTCAAATCTCATTACTGATAAACAAATATACTGTTCCACTTCCCTAATTCAATACAACTCTATCTACCCAGTAACTACCATTTAAAATGTTATTTTAAAAACATCTTCATCTGCCTCATAATCTACAACTACTGAGTCAACAAGACAGGTCTCATGCCACTCAAATTTCTGGGCAAAGTTTCTCTTTTTTCTACCATTAGGCTTATTTCACATTCTCATCAATTCTAGTATACTTGATACCTCTAACAGAATTATCTAACCAAAAGGCAGATTTGATCCACATTACCTATTCCAATATTTTAATGGCTATTTGCCACCTCATAATACAGTTCCTTCCTTTCTTCCTTCCTTCCTTCCTTCTTTCCTTCCTTCCTTCCTTCCTTCCTTTTTTGTGGGTTGTTTTGGCAGTTCTGGGGTTTGAACTGAGGGCAACATGCTTGCTAGGCTGATGATTCAGCCATGTCTCCAGCCATATTTTTCATTGGTTATTTATAGGACAGGGTCTTGCTCCCTGAGCTAAACTTAGGCTAACTAGGCCATGTAGGTTTCCAGATGATCCAGGCTATCTCTCATTTGCAAAGCACTGCTTTCTCATAGCACTTTGTAACGTAGTTAACTGTTAGTATTTCTGGGAAAGCTTCCAGAGAAAAATAGGAAACAAGCACTAAACTATCAGTCTCCTCTTCTCCATACCTGTAGAACACAGGAGAAAGAGATTGTGTGCCGGTGTATGCATTATTTTATTCTATAGGCCTTGGACTAGATCAACTCTCAGAAAGCAAGGACTATCTTAATCTGTACATTATTAGCATTAATAACACAGAAGTAAGAAGAATTGGGATACATTTTAAAGTTTGCTGGCTCAATAAAAAATTGCACCATGACCAGTGCATTTAAAAATAAAATTAATAGGAAATGTGGCTTAACAGTAGAGTGCTTGCCTAGCATGCATGAAGCCCTGGGTTCGATTCCTAAGTACCACATACACAGAAAAAGCCAGAAGTGGTGCTGTGGCTCAAGTGGTAGAGAGCTAGCCTTGAGCAGACTCAAGAATCAAGAACAGACCCCAGGCCCTGAGTTCAAGCTCCAAGACTGGCCAAAAAATAAATAAAAATAAAATTAATAAAATTAGTGGTTTAATTATAAATAAATAAAACTTTACCTCGAGACTGATAAAAATATTTTACTTGCACGTTCCAAAATCACCAAACTAATCACTATCATAAAGCTCTGGGTTTAATCAAAGTTTTAAGGAATTTAGTAATTTACTTAAATTCACTGTAAGAACTGACACCCACATAAACAGGATTTGGGGTTCAATAACCCCATCTTACTTTCCCTACTGTTCCTACTGGAGGTGTTAAAAGTTTCAACCATAACAAATGCTCATGTTCAAGACACTCAGTACCTTGATTTGTTCAACAAACACTGTTGTGATGTGACAATTCCTATCAAGGGCATAAGTGAACAGGCACTGAACAGGCCAATCCACACCAGTTACACTTTACTTATCAGGAAGTTAGTTATCTGGTGACATCAAATATTTACAATCCAGTAAGAGTTAAACAGAAGTTGAGGAGCAGTCAAAACATGCACTACATGTATTCATTAAACAGGAGGCTACTTACACAGGTGCTCTTATTTTAAATATATTATAACAAACAATGACCCATTTCTTGGTTATCAGCACACTAGAAAAACATTAAGAGATCTGAGAAAGCATTAAAAAGCAGAAATGGACAAGGTGCCAGTGGCATATGCCTATAATTCTAGCTACTCAAGAGTTTAAGATCTGAGGATTGTGGTTCAAAGCCAGCCTGGACAGCAAAGTCCAAGAGATTCTTATCTCCAATTAACTACCAAAACCAGAAATGGATCTGTGGCTCCAAGTGGCAGAGTGCTAGCATTGAGAATAAAAGCTCAGGGACAGTGCCCAAGCACCAAGTTAAAGCCTCAGGATTGGCGCATGCATGCATGCACACACACAAGCGTGCGCGGAAATAAGAACAACAGCAGAAAAGGTGCATGGAAGAAAAAACTATAGAAACTGGGGTTATATGGCTATTGACATAGTATTTGTATGATAATAATTTATATTTATTATGACTCTAAATTCTAAAAAAGCGACAAAGTTAAATGACTTTAGACATAACAAAGTAGATGGTAAAAGGATCAAGGCAGTGTCCCAAGTCCTCTTTAAAAAGGGCACTAATCTTATTCATGTAGGTGAAGCTCTCATGACCTAATCACCTCCTAGTAGCTTCACCTAAAAGCATCACACTGGTGATGATTATGTTTCAACATTTGAATCCCAGGCAGGGGAGGAGGGGGAATATAAACTTTCAGATCGTAATAACCATGTACATCATAAGGAGGGATATTACAATTGATTACCCACCATTCCTTATCGTATCTACAAAGAGTAGATATCTTATTACCACACTGCCTTCAGGGTCCCTGGTATGAGATTATTTTAGGAGATTCTTGTGACTCCTGAGTAACTATATATTGTATAACTTAGAAAACAACATGGTAGGGTAAATAGCATTCATGGATTTTATGTTAACACACAGCCCAAAGTTTGAATTCCTGCTTTGTTAATTACTAATGTCTTGTTGTACCACATTATTTATGCTCAGAGATTCACTTTCCTCAACAACAACAAACCCCTCAAACCCTGTATTTTAGAGTTCAAGTCATTCATTAAGTCTTACCCATTCCCCCAAACCTCTCAATCTACTCACATTTCTGTTTTGCAACTCAATGTAGATCACAATACTATTGTGCATGTATAAAGTAGTACAACTTAGATTCTGAATGTTACTATTTACATAATGATTGTCTAGAATAAGCTTCTTTTAATGGTGTTTTTCAAAACTTTTTTTTGCAGTAGAAATACTCATCACTCCCCCTAAACACACACTTTAAACAAAATGTGTAATATATAAAACAGATATCATATATAGTATATAAATATAAAACAAATAAGTGGGAAGAAGAAAAAACAGACTATTTGGGAATAAAGTCAGTGGGAAGGAGATGGGAAACAAATGAATAAACAGTCTGCTCTAATGGTAGGGTCTAAAAGCGTCTCTATCCTTACTTTGCACAATCTCTGGAGTTTTCCTGAAAAATTCTCTACCTTTTTGATGCAAAAGTTGAAAAATACTCCATTATATTGTAACTAACAGTGATTATTAAAACAAAAAACTGCCAAGCAACAGTGGTGGTTCACACTTTAATCCCAGCTACTCAGGAGGCTAAAATCCAGAGGTCTCAGTTTGGAGCCAGCCTAGGCAGAAAGTCTGTGAGGCTCTATGTCCAAAATAAAAAGCAAAAATCCAGGCTAGAGGCATGGCTCAAATGGTAGACTGCCAACTAAGCAAGCTGAGCAAATGAAAAGACCTGTGTTCAAACCTTAGTACTACAAAAATAAATAAATAAAAACTTCTATAGAGCTCATTTAAACCTGTATTGAGCTAACTAGAATATTTAATTAAGCAAATAATTTCTATTCTTTATCAAGTTGCTATAATAAAATGCCATCAAACTTATTAAAGTATTAAGAAAATAAAAATATTTGGCTAAATTAAATATGTCATCAAATTTTTAGTTTTAGTGGCGTGTGTGTGTGTGTGTGTGTGTGTGTGTGTGTGTGTGTGTGTGTGTGTGTGTGTGTGTGTGTGTAAGGTGCATGTATGTGTGCTGGGTGCTGGCACATAGGCCTGAGCACTGTCTCTTAGCTTTTTCGCTAGACTGGTGCTCTACCTCCTGAGCTAAAGCTCAACTTCCAGCTGTTTGGTGTCTAACTGAAGAATCTCAAGGACATTTGTGCCTGGGCTTCCTTTGAACTGTGATCCTTAGATCTAACTAAGCCTCCCAAGTAGCTAGACTTATAGGCATATGCTACTGGCTCCCAGATATATTTTAGTTATTTTTCAATGTATTAATCCTTAAGTTGTACCAAAGTAGAATATATTCAACCACATAAAACTTTGAATGAGAAGAAAAAATAATTCTCTAAAAGAATTTTTTAAAAGAGATCAGGCTGATGAATGATCAATTATGTAAATACCCATATTTTATCATCAATTTATAGTGACTTAAAATGTAACAGGAAAATCTGCCATAATTGAGATTTAGGCTACTAGAATATTCAGTCAAAAGATGGCATTGTGGAGCAGGCAGAATGCAAACTTGTTTCTAGCTTGATAAGCTGTCTATCTAATCTATCAATATTCATTCATTTTAAAGACAATATGATGGCATTTCAGACTACCACAAGAGAAGTAGAGGTCAATGGACTTTTCTACACATTTGCTAATGATGTTGCTATATTACTCCTTTCTGTTTGTGTAATTACCAATATTTTTCAATTGATTTGTGTATTTGTTTAGTACCTATTCCTCTTCCTCCTGTTAGAATAGTCACTTCATGAGGATGGAGAGCTACTTTGTTTACCAACACTACCAGTAGTATCTGGCAAACTGAAGAGGTCTATTAAGCATGAGACTGGAAAAGACAAGGTGAGAAGAAGGGAAAGAGAAGAAGAAAGGTAGGAAGGAAGGAAGGAAGGAAGGAAGGAAGGAAGGAAGGAAGGAAGGAAGGAAGGAAGGGAGGGAGGGAGGGAGGGAGGAAGAAGGGAGGGAGGGAGGGAGGGAGAGAGAGGGAAAAATTAACAAACCAATTTCTGCATCACCATGGTTCCTCTTTCCTCTTTCTTCATGATCCTCATTAATGAATATATTGATTTTCTGAGTGCTTGGAAGTTAAGTAATGATGGCAATCGGATACCAGCTAGGTTCCATGAAAGCAGGCACTGAGCAATAAGTACTACAGGTAAGTACAGAACAAAGAGATACATTTGACACTCCTACATACATATAATAGTATTTCCAAGAAATAGCTTAGAAGAGTTCTCTACAAAATACAACTTCTATAAAATTATACAACTTTTATAAAATTAATACCCCATTCTCTTGTAAGTCTAAAATAGCTACTATAACTAGATGAAAAGTTTGTAGATATAACTTGAGACTAAGCCACACGCCGGTGGCTCATGCCTGTAATCCTAGCTACTCAGTAGGCTGAGATCTGAGGATCATGGTTCAAAGACAGCCTGGGAAGGAAAGTCAGTGAGACTCTTATTGCCAGTTAACCACTACAAAACTGGAAGTGGTGCTGTGGATCTAGTGACAGAGTGCTCTCCTTGTGCTGAAGAGCGAAGGGAAAGCACCCAGGCCCAGAGTTCAAGCCCATGACTGGAGACTAGATTAATTCTTTGTGTAAAATAAAACAGTACTTCATTTCAAAATTACTGATAGATGATCTGTTATAGCTTCTGCTAACAGCTTTATGCTGTCTCTCTTGATGGATAACTGTAAGACCACATATATTCATATTTGTGTCTTTCAAAAATATTTGTCATTAGGAATGTAATTATTTTATTTATTTATTTATTTTGGTAAGTCATGGGGCCTGAACTCTGGGCCTGAGTGCTGTCCCTGAGCTATTCAGCTCAAGGCTAGCACTCTACCACTTGAGCCACAGTGCCACTTCCAGCCTTTTCTGCTTATGTGGTGCTGAGGAATTGAACTCAGGGCCTCATGCATGCAAGGCAAGCATTCTACCACTGAGCCACCTTCCCAGCCCCAGGAATGTCATTAAGTCACGAATATTTCAATAGCAATGAAACAAAAGTAACCATAGTTACTTTTGTTTACCATATGCTGTCATGGTTTAAATTTTGACATATAATAACTAATCCTCCCAATAACTGTACAAATATATATATAAAACTTTTATGTAGAAATATCTTTAAATCTTACTACTCCTGACTGATCTTATATGCTATTTGATGAAGCAACTCAAGCCATGCCTTACTAAGACACTAGCTGGCTTCTCTTATCTGATATAGATAGAGGTGTGCCAGAGTCAGCTTATGCTAGCTTGTGAGAGCTATACATATAACTTCACAGCTCTGTATTCAATGGCATCATGTTGTTAACTTGATACTGGCTGTGATGTGATGAGTGTGTTTTGTACCACAGAAACTTGAAAATTTGTGGCCTTCTCCAAAAATATGACAAATCTGCTTGTTAAATATCTATTCATGTTATCATTGTTCTATATAATCTGCTAATTTTGTCTTGCCCTTTTCGGGCTCTCATAGGTCATGTTTGTGTCCCTTACTTGGATAAGCCCAGTCATCATCGGCACCTTTGGAAACCTGGAAAAGGCAACCTAGTCTCCCAATTGTTTTATTAGGTCTAGAGTAGATTCTGTCCTTATTCATTTCCATAATAGTAAACATCATCACTTTTTAATCACTTCCATTTATCCAAAGACATCATTGACTACTAGATTCATCATTACTCCACATATTATTAAGAAGGAAAAATACTGTCAACTAAATTGATATACTAAGGACTGGAAGATGCCTCATGATACGAAAAAATACCTAAAGCTAAAAAAATGCACATTAAAAATTTATGGGAAAAGCAACCTTGCTCACTATTGTTTTCTCATCTCATCTCAGATTTTTAGTTCAGCATTTCCTTTAGCCTTAATATGCAACTCCTAGATCTCTCACCTTGATACTTTCTCCAATTAACATTTATATTCATAAATATCTTTACCTGTACAGACTATAAATAAAATGGAGTATATATATGTAATAGGAAAAATAATCCTGAAAAAGATATGTAAAGCAATAAAGAAAATGATAAAGCATCAGAATTCAGTGGTGTAAGAGGAAGAAGCAAAAGTAGGAGGTTTCCCTGATGAGCACAAAGAGACCTGTGGATAGAGAAAGGGAAAAAAGGCTTAGAGGCAAATGGGCTGAAGCAGCACTTATTACTACAAAATCTATTTTAATTTTATAGTGTAGATTGGTAATCAGGATAAATACTCATATCTTCCCTAGAACCTTTTCACATTCTTTGAAAAGACACGAATGTGGCCTAACATGAATAGCAAGTATCTTTCAACAATTCACTTTTATTTTACTAATAGCATTACCATAAGACATAAATATACTGTTTGTCTTCAAAAACCACTATATTCAAAAATACTTTTGAGATGTGTCAACTTTTGTTTTAAATACATTTTTATTATAAAAATACTGTACAGAGGGGTAATAGTTACATGAGCAAGATAATGAATACATTTCCTATCAAGCATTGTTACCTCCTCCTTTGTTTTTCCCCTACCCTCCCTTCCCTCCCATCCCCACAACTATACTCCCCGTCCCTCCTCCCCGCCTAATTGTTTTTTCAACATAGTATCTTATTGTTTTTTCATCACAGTATCTTGTACATCTCATTGTTACAATGGGTCAACCTGTATCCCTATCTAAGCATTTTGTTTTTTCCCTTCCCTTCCCCTCCTCAAGCTAGAGAAGAGTATATACAAGATGCAGAGTAAAAACAGGGGTTAAGCTGTGGGGGAGGAACATAACAAAGAAACAAAAAAACCACATGGTACATTATAATACTTTAGGAACAATAGCAAAAAAGAAAAAAACTACTTGTGTCCCTACCTTGGGGTTCATTTCACGAGATGTGTCAACTTTTATAACTACTCTTAAAACATTTGAAAATGATTCTACTTACTCTCCATCCACTTCTGGTCTTTTACACACACAATGGAACTTTCCACCAAAATCTATGTAAAGATCATCCTCCACAATATGAAAGATTCGTCCAATGACTATTTTATCCTTGACAGGTCCCATCTGTGTGAGCGGAGAACGTCTCAACATGGATGCAAAGGATTCCCCATTTTTAGAAGACTCCTAAATATGAAGAGATATTTATATACATAAAATTCAACAAAAAGACATAATATAGTAAGTTTAGTAAAGTACAATAAAGATGAAAAAAATTTAAATCAGTTCTCTGTGCATTAATATTTTCTATCAATACTAAAAGAGTGTAAACATGTGGATCAGTTATGAGCCCAAATAAGCAGTTCATACCTGTAATCCTAGTTATTTGATTGGGAGGATTGCAGTTCTAATTCAATCAAGCAGAAAAATCTGTGAGAACTATCTCAACAGAGATGTGACATATACCTGTCATTCCAGCTACAGTGGGAAGCAATGAAATAAGAGTATCTCAGCTTAGGTACCACCTGGCAGAAAATGAGACCCTATCTCAAATATAACCAGGACAAAAAAGGCCTGGTGCCGGGTGCCAATGGCTCACACCTGTAATCCTAGCTACTCAGGAGGCTGAGATCTGAGGATCACAGTTCACAGACAGCCCGGGCAGGAAAGTCCGTGAGACTCTTATCTCTAATAAACCACTAGAAAACCAGAAGTGACGCTGTAGCTCAAGCAGTAGAACGCTGGCCTTGAGCTGAAGAGTGCAGGGACAGCACCCAAGCCCAGAGTTGAAGCCCATGTGACTGACAAAAAAAAAAAAAAAAAAAGCCTGAAAATATAGTTCAGTAGTAGACTTCTACCTAGCAAGTATGAGGCTCTGATTTCAAATCCTATTACCACATACACAAAAATGTTTCCTAACATAAAATTCCAAAGGAAAAAATAGCTTCTTTAACCATTTTGAGCTGCTTGATTTCTAAGTCTTTTTGCAGGCTGAATATGCATTAGGTATAGCTAGACATATAATATCATCTGATTACTCCTTTCTTGTATTTTTTCTAAATATGATTTTTTAAAAACACAAGTATACATTTGTCCTTCTACTCATCTGTAATGTGTATATTGTGCTGTATGTGCACAATTTGGCACAAACTATAGGAAGTACTAAGTTTTTACTTAGAGAGCTAACTACAAGAATATTAACAATTTAATCTCACTATCTTCACTCTGTGTTTAGAGTGAATTTTCCAGTTATTACTTAATGTAGATGGTTACAAATTCAATAATGTATTTACTTTTTAAACTAAACAACTATATTTATGACTTAATTTCATAGCATGTATTACTCCAAAGATTACAAAAGCCAGGCATATGGGAGCTTGATACACAGAAGAATGTGTTTTCAGTCTAACAGGTGCAGTTACTACTTAGTTCGAGCTGTAACTTAAGTCAAGTAGCTGCCACTGGTTGCAATCTTCCCAGATGTAAAAAGTGTGTGTGTGTGTGTGTGTGTGTGTGAGTATACACACACATAAATAAAATTACATAAATATAATATTTGTGTAATTCATAGTTATCCTTATTTATGTTTATATATAAATATATACTATCACATACAATAAATTTGTATTATATTTTAAATATTATGCATATTTACATACATTTATAGATATACATTTCCAGTTTTTAAACTAAAATTGGATTCATACCAGACAAGTTTATGACTTCTGCTTTAGGAAAAAGCAATTCAGGACATCTAGTTGATGGCAAGTCCTTCAAGTGCTGGAGTGAGGGTATGCTGGAACTGATTACAGTGGTTGAAACACTGAGAAGGAACTTAGCACAGAAGGGTCCATTTAAGCCAAAGACAAGTCAGTTGATGTAGATGCTAACTAGAGCTGAAAGGATAGGCAGGAATATAGGCCATGAGCTATAGCACTAGTTTATAACTCCACCAAGTATAGTATTATAGCTCCTTGAATAAATATCTTTAAAATAGTTTTTTCTTGCAAAGACCAAGAAAAAAAAATGCATTCTACAAGGTCAACCCAGTCACAACTATAACTGACCTCAGAAGTAGTGTAGAGAGCAATACTAAATAAAACTAAGCCAGGAGGGACAGAGTATCTACTGTGCCCCTCAGCTGGGAGCCACTGGGACCATCTTACAGTAACTGCTACAAAAGCAGTGAAGAGCAGGACTCAAGAGAAAAGGAAAGCATCAACATGAAGGCCTTGTCTTGCTTGCAGCAGGGACAACCTTGCCCAGCTTTCCTCACTTTCATAATATTCCACTTCCATAGTTGACAACTACCAGGTTTCTTCTCATGTTTCTTTTTGTAAACAGCTTCACTTGAAGCTCAAAGTTCCATTAAAATAACCTCAGATGACAGGAAGATCTAGTAGTTAACATTCTTGAAGATAATTCAAAAAACTACACTTATTCCTAAAATACCATAGTATCCTTTAGAATAGTGAAGGGATAACTGGGTTAGGATTAGTGTGATAGAGGTACTTCCCCTTTTGTTTTAGGTAATTAAGTAGTTTTGACTATTTAAAAAGGATTCTCTTGAGAATTTTAGTAAATCTACTGTGCAATGTTGGATATCATAAACTTTGTAAAACTAATTAGCTAAACATTGGCAGTTCATACTTAGCTACTTGGGAAGCTGACATCTGAAGGATCACGGTTTAAGGCTGGCCTGAATATCCATGAGATTTCTACTCAATCAAGAACTGGGTAAGGCGATATATGTGCCATCCCAGCAATACAGGAGGATGAGAACAAGATCTCATCTGAAGGCAAAAACTTAACAAGATTCCATCTCAAAAGAAGATGGTCATGGTGGTATGCACTTAATATTTCAGCTACAACAGGAAGTCAAATTACACATCACAATCCAAATGTATACCAGTGCAAAAGTCAAGATACTAAACCCAAATAACCAGTGCTAAAAGGTGCTGGAAGCATGGCTCAGATGAGCCTGCTTTGCAAGTGGGAGCCCTAAGCTCACACCCCCTAGTACCTTCAAATAAAATAAATTTTAAAGCAACTTTCAATCAAGTGGCAAGAAACACTGCTTTCACTCACTTCACATGCAATAGAAGTGCATTTTCAGTAAGTGAAATGACTATCACAAACATCAGACCTGACCCCTGGGTAGATTCTAAATTTGCTCTTAAATTTTGCCTTCATTAATGTAAGAATGATTTTTGGGTAGCTCACGCCTGTAATCCTAGCTACTCAGGAGGCTGAGATCTGAGGATCGCGGTTCAAAGCCAGCCTGGGCAGGAGAGTCCGTGAAACTCTTATCTCCAATAAGCCACCAGAAAACTGGAAGTGGTGCTGAGCTCAAGTGGTAGAGCGCTAGCCTTGAGCTGAAGAGCTGAGGGACAGGGCTCAGGCCCAGAGTTCAAGCCCCACAACTGACAAACAAAAAAAAAATCATACTCTAGAACCACCTCTGAATTCAGAGTGTAAGTCAAGCTGAACTTATTTACTTATTCAGTAACTTCATAAAATAATAAGTGCAGAAACTCCTACAGTACGTGTTGTCAACAGGGATCCTTGTTTATGAAGTGTCTCAACCAAAGCTTGTAAGCACCTCGCATGCTGATGCAGTCTGCAAAGATTACAGGCACACTGTCACCTGCTGGGGCTGCATCCAGAGCTCAGTGCCTACTCCTGACTTTGGAAAGTAGGACCATAAAGCTCATAGACAGAGGTGCTATAGGCAAGCAAGTAATCTGGAGTTAAGAGTTGGTTGTAGAGCTCAGAATTCCTGTTTTTGTAATATACTATTTCTAACCTTTAAGGAGCAAAAGATGAACAGACAGGAATGGTGAAGGTAAGAAGATTAAAGATACAGAGAACAGTACAACTTTCAGTCATTCATTCATCAAGCATATAGTTGTGCTCATCATATATCAGTAACATACATTAATTAGGGGGAACAGGGAGTTAACCAACATGACAACAGAGCTTAGAGTCCAAAATCTGCTGAAAGTAATTGCTACTCACACAGGTTCTGAAGGGTCTTGTGTTCTAGGCTAAGTTGGTTAAAATTCCTATAAGCAATGGACAGTCAAAGTATTGGTTTCTTATCAAGAGGGTGAAAGTATTTGTTCTTTGGCAAAGAAAGCCTTGGTAACAGTATACAAGATATGAACCAGAGGGAAATAAAGAAAAAAATAGGAAAAGGTTCAACTATTTAAATGTTCCTCCAATTAGCTAGGACGGAGATTATAAAGGTCTATACTCAAGCTGTGCCCATGGGAAAACTTAAGAAAGGATATAGTGATGTTCACCACACAGTACAATAAGAACCTGATGCCCAGCTGGCTATAGAACTGAGGGAAACTGTCAGGATAAGAGGGAAGACCAGTGCAGTACAGGTAAGGGAGTAAATCTAATATGGTAAAGGATAGATTTATTATACAAACCTAAATAAAATTTCAGGGAACACTAGCAATTTAGTAGCTTAAGAAAACACTATTTTTCTGTATATTTACATATATATTTAGTGATATTGTAAAGACATAAATCACTAAACAGAAATTCACTAAATATTGACTGTAGTAATTTCTATATAAAATTATTTTCTTCTTTATATCTCATGACTGAAAACTAAAATAAAAAGAATATATATTACTTTTAAATTTGACATACACATTAAGCAAATACGCCTATTAAAACTATTGTTCATATGAGAACACTTAATATAGAGATTGAAATCAGCGGTTATTAGAGTTAAAACAAAAATAAGTCATATACTATTAAAAAGTCCCAGCTAGCCAAGTGCTGGTGACTCATGTCTGTAATCCTAGCTACTCAGGAGGCTGAGAGCTGAGGATCACAGTTTGAAGCTAGCCTGAGCAGAAAAGCCCTTGAGACTCTTAACTCCAATTATCCACCTAAAAGCTAGAAGTGAATCTGTGGCTCAAATGGTACAATGCCAGCCTTGAGTGAAAAAGTTAAGGCAGGGGCTGGGAAGGTGGCTCAGTGGTAGAGCGCTTGCCTTGCATGCCTGAGGCCTTGGTTCGATTCCTCAGCACCACATAAGCAAAAAGAAAAAAGCCGGAAGTGGCGCTGTGGCTCAGGTGGTAGAGTGCTAGCCTTGAGCTGAAGAGCTGAGGGACAGAGTTCAGGCCCCACGACCAGACCCCTCCCCCCCAAAAAAAAATAAAGAAAAAGTTAAGGCACAGCTAAGGGATAGGCCCTGAGTTTATGGCCCAATACTCTCTTCCCCCCCCCCAAAATAGCTCCAGATATCAGTCAATGTAAAGGAATCTAAAAGTTCTACAACACTCCTAAAAGAAACCTTCACTTCTTTTAGTCACACAATAGAGTTCTAAAAAACAAGCCCAATGTCTAACCTCATAGATAGCTGAATGACAATGAAAATCACATTCCTAATTTTCTAAGTTTCTAGTATTAGTTAAGACACTGTGTAGAAAGGCAGTGGATTATGGAAACTAGAATAGGTTATATAAACAGATGCTAATGAAGCTAAAGAACCTGGAACCTCTAAATTCTGCCCAGAGTTCAGCAATAAAGAAGATCCTTGCTTCCCAGTGTGAAAAAACTAATCTCAACTTTCCTAAAGGAACTGCGGTGGTCCCCACTGAGACAGATGATTACAAAGACCATTCATCCTCCTTCCTCCATCTCTGCCACTCCTTACTGCTTCTAGACCTACACTATGGTATCTACCAGACTTATTATACGATTACTCTTAATTCTAAATTAAAATTAAATTAAAAGCCCATTTCTTCAATTGTTCTATCCATATTTAGATGCTCAATAGCTAGATGTGGGTAGCATATTATAGGATATTTCAATTATCACAAAAAATTCTATTAAGGAGAGCATTGTTCTAGATCTTCAAACGAACTCAAATCTCAGCAGACCCCCCAAGGGTAAGATACAAACTGTGGCTTATAGAGAGATGCAATGCATACAAGAAGAATTGCATGATGTTGTGAATTTATAACCTTAGAAACTAGGAATACATATGGACACTGTTCCTAAGAGTACTGGAGCATAGGAGAGGAAAACAGTGAAGCCTGAGATTAAATTTGTTAACAAGAGCTTGCTAAACTGAGAGTTTAGATACAGTGTGCTTCTTAAACTGACTGGGAGTGGCTTTCAGTAGCTTGCTAGCTTGGTTCAGTGAAACTGGACCCAAAGATAAAGACCATGCCAAATGAAATTGAAACACCAGAACTTCCTTAGTATAATAGAGGAGTATATTAAAGAGCTTTGAGGGACAGGAATGTTTGAGTGGTTTTATTATTTATGACCTGTTCACCTACTTGTGGGGTGCCTATAAGATTATCCCTTCACCAAGGCCAAAAGATGTTTTTGGGCAGAACAAGAGCATTTGAAATACTGTGTGGTGGTTATTTTCAGAAAGCCAGAACCTAGTACGAATTGTTGCCACATATAGCTCCCCAAATTCAATGTAGATATGAGAGCCTGAGGCACAGGAATCAGGCCAGTACTTAATATCTAGAGATCTGGTAGGCATGGTTATCAAGTACAGTAATGCCTAGAGAGTAATCACAACAGTCTGACCTTGAGCTCTTTGGTTGGTTAATTATAGTCTTTCTAGAAATAAAGTAGATGGGGGAACTAGTTTTAGTGACTTGAGTCACTATAAATGAATATTGTGGACCCTCAATCAATTCCCAAACTAACCAATTTCCAGACTAGGTTGAGTGCAGTACCTCAGGTCTATAATCTCAGCTACTAACTGGTTCTAGACCAGCCCATAAAAAAAAATTAGTGAGACCACATCTCACCCAAGAAGCTGATATATACTTGTTATCCCAGCTGTGAGGGAGACAGAGACAGGAAGATCACCATCTAGGGCCAGCAAGGGTATGGATGGAGCATATCCATACTATCAGAAAAACAAATGAAAAGAAGAAAAGTGTGGCTCATAAATAGTACAGTGCCTGACTAGCAAGCATGCAATGCTGAGTTCAACCCCTAATCTGTTTCTCTCTCTGTCTCTTTGTCTGTCTGTCTCTCTCTCACACACATACACACACAAACACAAGTCCTGTTAAAATCTATACTATTAATCATCCTCATAGTTTTCCAAAAACAGCAGTGGTAACTTGCCTAGAAGAGGAAATAATCATTCTTGACAGAGAGTATCTGAAGTGACACTAATTCTTGGAGCTCCAATTCACCACCAGTCAGTACAGGGTTATGGAGGTCACGTACTCAATGGTGTTTTGGCTCAAGTCCTTCCTACCCACTGCAAGCTTATAATTCCAGAATCCATATACAGAATGCATAACTGTAGTAGATATGCAGCCACTGGTAGAATCCTAGTAGTTTCCTTCATTTGAGAAATGAGGGCTACTAAGGTAGGAAAGGAAGAGTGAAGACACTAGAACTTCCACCACCTACAAACAAGTAAACTAAGGTAATGCTATGTTCTGGGAAGTAGCATAGAGACAGACTCCTGTTACCATCAAGCACTTGGGAAATGCAAGGGCACAAGTATGCCTACCACCAACTTTAGTCAAAGTATAGAAAATAACAAATCTTAAAGAATGAAAATTTATCATCATAAGCTTAATCATGTGGCAAATCCAGTTGTAGCTGCTGTTCTAGATATAGCAGAAACAAATCAAATATCCCTCAGTGTCTGGTGCACAATTACTGACTGGCAAATGTTTTCTTTTACTAAACCTCAAGTAAACACCATGGACTTCAAATCCTCTAGTTCTTTAGAACATACTTTGTAGGATTTTTATGGCAATCCATCACACTGGACATCCTGCTAGTCCATTACATTTGCTGGCAGAACCTGAGCAAGAAGTCTCAGCTACTCTAGATACATAGCAAGACACATATATCAGAAGGGATAGATAAATCTCACCTTAATAAAATTTCTAAGGACTGAGGTCCTGGAACATGTAATGAGACTCTTACAAACAGGAAAGAAGCACTATGCCTAGAAGTTATTTTTGAAATTTGGACACAAAAATGCATTACTTGGATCTATTTCTCCAATCCTTTTACTAAGCAACCCCCAAAGCTATCAATTTTAAGTGGTTCCCAGAAGAAGATAAGCCTCTGTAACAGGCCAATGATCTCAGGTAAGCTACTCTACCTTTTGACCTGGCAGATGCAACAGTCTACTCACAGTCTACTAGAGACAAAACTCTGGGCAGTACACCTAAATGACCACATTATTTTTTTTTTTTTCTGGAGAGATCACTTACATGGTAACTTTGTGGGATGGGCAGGATAGTCAGATTTTATTATTACAAAAATGCTGCTATTAGCATAAGTGTAGCACACTTTATGAGAATATATGTTTTCATGACTTTGGGATATTCTCTGCCCTAGTACCACCCAGCTCCCAGAATTCCCTTATTTCTGTCATGAGAACCCAACCATATCATCTTGGGTAGCTGATCAGAGACCAGGCATCTTGCTGAATTGCCAACTCCTCAACTGACAGGACTGACTCACTGCCTAACAGCTGCCAATAGTGGAGCCCACAAAACTTAAAAAGGAAGTCAAACCCCAGTCTGAGTCAAGACTGTTTAATTTAATCCCTATATCCCCCCAAATCAAGCTCTGCTCAAATGTGATTAGTTTCTTTTATTTCTTCTGTTACCTAACGACAATAGATAAATAAATAGAAATGAGAGAGAGAGAGAGAGGAAGGAAAGAAGGAAGGAAGGAAGGAAGGAAAGAAAGAAGGAAGGAAGGAAGACGAAAGGAAGGAAAGGAAAGGAAAGGAAAGGAAAGGAAAGGAAAGGAAAGGAAAGGAAAGGAAAGGAAAGGAAAGGAAAGGAAAGGAAAGAGGGAGAGCTGGGGATGTGGTTCAGTGATAGAGTGCTTGCCTGGCATGCATCAAGCCCTGGGTTCGATTCCTCAGTATCACATAAACAGAAAAAGCTGGAACTGGCACTGTGGCTCAAGTGGTAGAGTACTAGCCTTGAGCAAAAAAACCTCAGGGACCAGAGCCCAGGACTGGCAGAAAAAGAAAGAAATAAAGGAAGGAAGGGAGGGAGGGAGGGAGAGAGGGAGAGACAGACAGAAAGAAAGACAGAAAGACAGAAAGAAAGACAGAAAGAAAGACAGAGAGAAAGACAGAGAGAAAGAAAGAAAGAAAGAAAGAAAGAAAGAAAGAAAGGAAGGAAGGAAGAAAGAAAGAAAGAAAGAAAGAAAGAAAGAAAGAAAGAAAGAAAGAAAGAAAGAAAGAAAGAAAGAAAGAAAGAAAAGAAAGAGGGATGGGAGGAAAGAAGGAAGGAAGGAAGGAAGGAAGGAAGGAAGGAAGGAAGGAAGGAAGGAAGGAAAGAAGGAAGGAAAGAAGGAAACCAACCAACCTTAAGGACTGTAATCATGATACAAAACTAATGCACTCAAAAAATTTCAAGTAGCTTTTGGTAGGGGGAAAAAAAAAACCCTGAACATTTAAAAAGAAGGTAGCAAGGCTTTTGAGCAAACAACTGAAAATGTTTAAAAATCTATAAGCCAGGCACAGGTGGGCCCATACCATAATCTCAGCTACTTAGAAGTCAAACACAGGAAGATCAAGAAGATCACAGTTTGAGGCCTGCCCAGGGCAAAAGTTAGTAAAACTATATCTCAACAGCAATTTAAAATATGGACCTGCTTGAGGGTGTGATTTAATTGGTAGAATACATGCTAAACATGAGGTCCTTATAATAAAAGCAAATCATAAAAGTATCTTAAATGATCTGAAGATCGTGGTTCAAAGCCAGCCCACCTCTACTAAACTACTCAGAAAAAGCTGAAAAGGTCACTGTCACTCAAGTAGTAGAGTGCTAGCCTTGAGCACAGAGAGGCTCAGGGACAGAGCCAAGGCCCTGAGTTCAAGACCCATGACCAGCAAAAAAAGTGTCTTAAATGGTCAGATCCAGTGACAATCCCCAAAACAAAATATAAACAGAACATAGCCCTTTTCCCTTCTAGAAAAATGTATAATACTGCATATAAGATATTATTTGGGACTGGGAAGGTGGCTCAGTGGTAACAGTGCTTGCCTTGAATGCATAAGGCCCTGGGTTGGGTTCCTCAGCACCATATAAGCAGAAAAAGCCGAAGTGGTGCTGTGGCTCAAGTGGTAAAAGTGCTAGCCTTGAGCTGAAGAGCTGAGGGACAACAGCGCTCAGGCCCAGAGTTCAGGCCCCACGACTGACAAAAAAAAAAGAAAAAGATATTATTTATGTTGACATAATTTTTCTTGAGAATTCTCACTACTTCAATTTACTCTTTTGCTGTCTGTATTTTCTCTAAACTTGCTTTAAAAATATTAGATTCAGCCAGGCACTAGTAGCTCATACCCATACATCTAGCTTCTCAGGAGGCTGAGGTTTGCAGTTCAAAGCCAACTGGGGCAGGAAAGTCTATGAGACTCTTACCTCCAATAAATTACCAAAAAGCTGGAAATGGAGCTATGGCTCAAGTGGTAGAGTGCTAACCTGGAGCAAAAGAAGTTCAAGGACAGTACTCCCAGGGCCTTAATTCAAACCTCAGAACCAGCGCACATGCATGCACACACAAACACACACACACACACACACACACACACACACACACACACACACACACACAGAGAGAAAATAGATGGAATGAAGACAGAGTTAACTAAAGCTACACATTTTGCTAATATATGAATTAGTACACAAAAATATTCATAAAAATAAAAAATGTTTCCTTTGGGGCTGGGAAGGTGGCTCAGTGGTAGAGCGCTTGCCTTGCATGCATAACGCCCTGGGTTCGATTCCTCAGCACCAAATAAGCAAAAACAAAAAAGCCAGAAGTGGGGCTGTGGCTCAAATGGTAGAGCGCTAGCCTTGAGCTGAAGAGCTGAGGGACAGTGCCCAGGCCCAGAGTTCAGGCCCCATGACCGGACCCCCCCCAAAAAATGTTTCCTTTATATTAAAATAATTCTTTTAATCAAGGAACATTTTAATTTTTTTCAGTATTCAGAAAAGACTAGCTATCAACGTTCAATATTCTGCCTCCTGAAGAATTCAAGTATTTAAAAACATTAAGAAATATTTGCAAAAAGTAAACATTACAAAATATTAAATCCATCTAATATATTTTTGAAATAGGGTAAAACTATAAAGCTGTCTTATAACATCCATATTCTAAATAATTAAGCTGAAGTAAAAGGATGCTGTACTGTGTGGCTCCAAATGCTCTGAAGACCCATTGCTGAAGTGATATGCTACCCCCTACTGCTGAGAAGTAGTAGTAATAGCTATAAAGCAGAAATACCAATTCTTTGCTCAACTATTGCCACCTTGTGGTTATGAGATGGGTTATATGTTACAATTCCCAACGCTACAAGTGACCAAAGAAAGATTACAGTTCTAAGCTCAAGAGGATCATTCAGGAAATTTTTGAGAATTTATATTCCAGTAAGTTGGAAAATTTAGAAGAAATGCTTAAGTTCTTAGACACATATGATCTACAAAAATTCATCCAGGAAGATATAATAAAACAAAACAGATCAATAACAAAATATTGAAACTGTAGTAAAAAGTCTCCCAACAAAGAAAAGTTTAGAACAAGAAACATCAACAACCTTCCTCAGACAAAATTAGTCCATAAAACAAAGGAAAAGAGCATTTCCAAACCCATGATACAAAGCCACTATCATCCTGATATCAAAACAGAGAAAAACACAACATAAAGAAAACTATAATTTCCTTGAACATATTGACAAAAATCTCAATAAAATACTTGCAAATCAAATTAAACAACATACATGTAGAAGATCATACACCATGATCAAGTTAGTTTCATTCCAAGGATACAAGGATGGTTCTACACAAATAATTACATGTAATATATCACATAGTGTAAAGGACAAAATCCGCATAAGCATCTCAATAAATGTTGAAAGTCTTTGAAAACACTCAACACCCTTCATGATAAAAGCATGGAAGAAACTAGAAATAGAAGGAATGTGTCTCAATATAATAAAACTATATATGACAAATTTATAGCCAACATTATACTGAATAGAAGAAAATAAGACCATTTGCTGCAAAATCAGGAACAGGACAAAGATATCTGTACTCTTATTCAATATAGTACATAATTCCTAGCCAAAACAATAAGGCAAGAGAAAAGTTAGAGGGGATGTAAATAGTAAATGAAAAAATAAAAATTATTTATAATCTGCAAATGTATATAAAATGCCCTAAAGACTTCACCAAAACACTCTTAGATGTGATAAACATTTTCAGAAAAGTAGATTATCTACATTCCAATAACGAACAAGCTAAGGAAGAAATCAGAAAAATAATCTGAAGAGAGAAACTGAAGAAAATGCTAGATGGTAGAAACACTTCCCATGTTCATGGTGGGTAGAATATTGATAGAATAGCCATATTACCAAGAGCAATCGAAAGATTAAATACAATCCCTACCAATATTCCAATGACATTCTACACACAACTTGACAAAGGAATCCTAAAATTCATTTGGAAGCATAAAGACCCTCAAATAGCCAAAGCAATCTTAAGTAAATTCTGAAGTATTATAATATCCATTCAAATTACATTACAGAGCCACAGTGAAAAAAATAGCATAGTATTGGTTGAAAACAAACATGTAGAGCAATGGAACAGAAGACATAGAAACAAACAGCTATAGCCATCTGATTTTTGACAAAATGCCCAAAAGATACATTGAGGAACAGATAGTGCCTTTAACAAATGGAAAAACTGGATGTCCACATGCAGAAGACTAAAAAATAGATCCCTACCTCTCACCATTTACAAAAATCAATTCAAAATAGATCAAAGACAAAACTACTTCAGGATCAAACTACTAGAGGAAAATAGAGAAAACATTTCAAGATATAGGTAGAATCAAGGACTTTTATGAACAGGACTCAAAGCATAGAAAATAAGACTAATAACTGACATTTAGGACAGTGTCAAATGCAAAAGCTTCTGTACATAAAAAGAAAATCATCAGATTGAAGAGACAGCCTATAAAATAAGAGAAAATATGACAGGGGATTTAAAATCTAAAATACATAAAGAACTAAAAATTTTAAACATCAAAATAACAATTCAAGCTGGGCACCAGTGGCTCATGCCTGTAATCCTAGCTACTCAGGAGACTGAGATCTGAGGATCAAGGTTTGAAGCCAATCTGGGCAGGAAATTCTGTAACACTATTACCTCCAATAAACTACTCAAAATAAGTAAATAAGTAAATAAAAGCTGGAAGTTGCGCTGTGGCTCAATTGGTAGAGTGCTTGCCTTGAGCAAGGATAGGGAGAGTACCCAGGCCTAAAGTTCAAGCCCCAACAAGTCATCCAATGAACAAGTGAACTGAACAGATACTTTTCAAGTGAGAAATACAAATTGCTTATAAATACTTGAAAAAAAATTTGAGTATCTTTGACCATCAGAGAATATGGATCAAAATGATACTGAAATTCTCATCAAAATTACTCCAGTCAGAATTGCTATTACCAAGAAAATTTAAAACAAGCCGGGTGCCAGTGGCTCAAGCCTGTAATCTACTCAGGAACTTAGGATCTGGAGGATCATAGTTCAAAGGTCAGCCCTGGAAGCAAAATCCATGAGAGTCTATCTCCAAAATAACCAGCAAAAAGCTGGGCTATAGCACAGCTCAAGTGGTAGCATGCCAGCTAAGCAAACAAACTCAAGATCCCAAGTTTGAACTCAGGTATCAAAACAAAAAAAAATTAACATACTTGTAGTAGTCATATATGTACATTTAACACTCTCAAGTGGCTAAGGCAGGAGGATCTTGAGTTGAAGGCTAGCCTGAGTTATATAGCTAGTTCCTGGACACTTTGGGCTACAAGGCTACAAAGTGAGGTCCTGTCTTAAAACAAAAAGAGAGAGAGATAGAGAAAGAAAGAGAGAAGAGAGGAGAGGTGAAGAAGAAAGAAGGGAGACAGGAAGGGATGATCATTAGTTCAGGATTAACTAGGGCTATATTTTATACAAAACAACAACAAAACCCACAACACTGATAATGGGAATGTATATGTAAATTAATGCAACTACTATGGAGAATAGTATGGAGATATCTCTAAAAACTAAACATAGAACTACCTTGTATTCCAATGATAGTACTCCTGGGCATTTATCCAAAAGATTACAAAACAGATAAAGACATTTGCACACCCATGTTTCAATGCTGCACTATTTACCATAGTCAAGTTATGTAAGTAGTCCTGATGCCCTAAAATAGATGAGTGGGTTAAGAAAATGTGATATATACACATCAATTTTATTCATCCATTAATGTTATTATGTTATTTGCAGGTTAATGGATGGACCTGGAAAAAAAAAAAATCTATGTTAAGTGAAGTAAGTCAGGCTGAGAGACAAAGGATGCATGTTTTTTCTCATATGTGGAAGTTTTGTATAGGGCCACATTCATATTATACAAACTGACTAAAGTATGATATAGATTCTAATAGTGTAACTAATTTGACAACTTAATCAAATGAATACCATGAAGCTGAAACATGTTTTGTCTTATAGGAGTTGGGGAGGAGTACAGACACTTATGGAAGACCCTTTAAGGAAAAGGAGGCAGATGAATGGAGAGAAATGGTTGGTGAATATGTAAAAATGTGAGAGATGGGCGGGGCTGAGACAGATGTAGGGGAAGAATGATGAAAGGAGTGACATTGATCAAGATGCTTTGTACTCATAAATTTGACAGATTGAATTGAAATCCCTTTGTACTACTTAAAGATTTAGAAAGAAAAAACATGGGGATGTAGCTCAGTGGAAGAGTATTTGCTTAGCAACTGCAAGAAATCCAAGATCCCAAGGCTGATCCTCAGAACACACACACACACACACACACACACACAAACACTTTTTAAAAAATGTCATTCCTAGAGCTTGAACTTAGAGCCTGGACCCTGTCACCAAACTTTTTCACTCAAAGCTAGCACTCTACCACCTGACCCATAGCTCCACTTCTGGCTTTTTTTTGTGTGTGTGATTAATTGGAGATTACAGTCTTTCCTGCCTGAACTGGCTTCGAAGCACTATTCTCAGATCTCAGCCTCCTGAGTTGCTAGGATGACAGGTGTGAGCCACAGGTGCCCAGCTTAAATACACTTTTAAGTAGTTTTAGGCTTATAGCAAAATGCACAAGATAGTAGAAGGGTATATCTCATGCACTCCCTGACTACTCTCATGTATAGCCTCACCTGTATCAACAACCACCTCTAGCAGGGCATATACTTGTTATAAGGGATGAAGTTACAATGGAATTCTAGCAGCATCACTGTGAAACTGTTCTCTAAAAAGCAGGGGAGAGAAGAAATGAACTGAACTACCCAAAAGTTAAAATGTATTGAGTGAAATTTACTCTGCAGTCAGTATTGATAGCATCTGAACTGTACTATTTCAAATCGACTTTTGCTCTGACAGAAAACAGATAGGCTAGGTAGCTTGACCAACTCACTCATGGAGGCAGCAGAATGAGTATGAAACTGAGTCTAAGCTTTTAATTTCGGTATCAAGCAGGATAAGAATGGAAAGAGGTGTCCAATGCAGTGGTGAGATGTATATTTAATCTGCAGGCGAGGTGAACGGAGGCTTACAAATTCCCAAGTAAAGTCAAAACACCATCTCTTTAAGTCTCTGCAGTCATATAATTCTATTGCAGTATGTATAATGCCCTGGAGTGGTGAGCAATTGGAGTCTGTAGTATTAAGAATCTTAAAGGGATCACAATTCAAAATGCTATAATACTAAGAACCTACAAGACCAAGACTACATACAGCTCAGCCTCCTGAAACCTTCCTCCCCAGAAAATTCTCTTTTCATTAAGCCAAAGTGTCAAAAATTAGGAATAAGTGAACTATGTGTCACAACCAAACACACCTTGCCCCCACTTCACAGAGTAAAATTTTCTGAACTGTAAGAGGTAAGGAAAAGTGCTCAAGGACACTCCCCTCACTTTAAGCTTGAATGAGCAATCTAAAGCACACTGGGGCTAGCAGGAAACACCCTAGCCACCCCCCTGCCAAAACTGAGCAGCCCAATTAGAACTGCCTTAGAAAGGAAAGAAAGGAGAATCCTGGTCACTTAGTCTAGGTTCTTTTCTTTATTAAACAAGCTTTATAGCTTACCATGTGTCAATGCTCAAGTATAAGACATTTTGAGCTCCAAATACTTGTTATACATGCGATACCAAAATTTCCATTCTTGTCACAATTAACTCAGTTGCTGTGAATTATTTTCTGGCATTTATAAAGGTGACTGAAATGTAGGGCATATGGTGGGAGAAGGGAGAGAAAGAAAAGTGGGAAAATAAGAACCAGGGAAATTTCTTTTCCTATATAAATATTTGAAGACGTATTTAATCCTTAAATTCTAAAACTTGCTCTTTAGAGGCTTCAGATCTTTTATTGCAATTTGGAATTGTTCTGATTATGTTCCCTCCAAACAGGTCCACATCCTTAGTTATCTGCCTCAGTACTGGGGAATTAAGTTTCAGATAAATTTAAGATGATCAAATGACCTTAAAATAGGGGCATTATTCTGGATTATTTAGATGGTCCCAATAAGGGACCTCAAATGGAAGTAAGGCAGCAGAGATAATCATAAGGAAGTTATGAGAACTTCACCTGGTTTTGTTGGCTGACACTAAGGTTTGAACTCAGGGTCTTGAACTCGCTTGGCTTGAGTTCTACCAGTTAAGTCATGCCTCCAGAGATAATTTCATTTAGTGTTGCTACTGAAGATGGTAGAAGGGCACAGTGCGCTAATGAATGTCAGTAGCCCCAACAACAGGGATCAGGCAAGACAACATCCCAGAACCTAAATCACACTTTGATTAGAGTCCAGAGACCTGGAGTATTTTAATCTTTTAAAAACTGCTCAAATGGGAGCTGGGAAGGTGGCTCAGTGGCAGAGTGCTTGCCTTGCATGCATTAGGCCCTGAGTTCGATTTCTCAGCACCACATAAGCAGAAAAAGCTGGAAGTGGCACTGTGGAGCACTAGTGTTGAGCTGAGGAGCTCAGGCCCAGAGTTCAGGTCCACGACCGACCAAAAAAAAACAAAAACACACAACTACTCAAGTGGTAAAGCCCATGACTTTGGGTTCAGTCCTCAGTACTACAATCAATTAAAGGATTAAAATACTCCGGGTTTCTTCTAATCCTTGAATTTCAGGAAAAACAAAACAAAAAAAATTTACATTACCTACTAAAATGACCCTATAATCCAGACGCCTGTAAACTACTTGGTGCTATTCCCCAAAGAGATACATACAGAAATTTAGAATGTTCTTTATCACCCAATTTCATGTCTGCTGAATCTAATAATTAATAATAATTGTCCGTATGTCTACTTCTATCTCTAATATGTTTTGTATTAGTGTTGGCCAAGAAGAGATAGTAATTTAAAAAACATACACACAGAAAACAGGACACAGGTAATTTCTGACAGAGTAAGTTATTCACCCAAGTTCAGAAAAAAGAACTCAAACAAAAAGTAATTCTACCATTCGCCTATCCATCTAATTAACAAACGTCTACAGGGAGGCTGGTGCGCCGGCTCCGAGCGCCACGCCGCATCCATGGTCGGCCGAGGCCGGCGGAGCCATCTCTTCCGGGCGCGTCCACTTTCCGGGAGCGACCCTGGCCAAGCCTCGGGGGCAGCCGCACCCCGTCAGTCGCCAACACTGGGCACCAGAACACTCTCCCCACGACATGTGGACAGCCACCGCGGCGACCCAGAAACGCCGCACGACGAATACAGAGAAAGCACCCGCCAAGCGCTAACAGCACGACCAGCCCGGAGGCAAGCTTGCCCCGGCAGCTCCCAGGATCCCGGCCAGCCCGGAGGTCCCACCTCCGTCCCGAGCATCCCTCCTAGGGGCCTAGCCCCGCCCAACCCAGACGTCATGAGCACAGCTCCACCCGCACCGCGTCCTGGGTGTGGCTCCACTCCCCCAACACCGCCCCGCCCCGCCCCGCCCATCGCGTTGTGGGCGTGGCTCCGGCGACTGGCTCTCACCGGCTGGGAGGCTGCTGCCTTCCGCTGCAGCTCCGAGTGCCGCTCTAGCGCCTCCGCGAAGCCGCGCGGGCGCGCCTCACGTTCTGAGGAATGGGAACTCCCGCTCTCTGAGCTACTCTCCGTGCCTACTCCTCGAAAGGACCTGGAGGATAGAAACACTCGTAGGAAGTAGGTCTCAGGAGCCACGACACGAGCCCGACACAGCGCCGCCATGACGCCTTCACGGCCTCTGACCTATGGCCTACGTTCCGCAAGCGCGCAGGTCAAGGGGCGGGGCAACTGGAGACCCGCCCGCTCTACTGGAACTCGATTGGTTGGTGGGCGTGTCTTGTCCTGTGCGCGGGAGCGGTGTGTTGTAGATTTCAGACCGAGTGGGTGAAACCAATCGTCAGTGGATTCTCCACCGCAGTGCGTAGGAGTGCATGGCAATGCGACACGTGCTGTTCTCCACGTCGGGGTAAACTGGCTGGTTCTAAAGACCAGGTGGTCTTTGAATACAAGCAATCACTGGAATTACTCCCGCTTGATGCGCGCGCATACACACACACACACGAGGTCCAGCTTCTCTTTTCCTAACATGATATATACTGTACTTGCATCTTGAATGTCTGCCCTGCCAACTTTGTAGACTCCATAACAGGACACATAGTAGGGCCTAATAGACCGTTGTGAAACCCAGGGTCCCAGTTTGTCCTTGACCACTTCTGTGGCCAGTCCGCTTGCGTTACGAACATAGTAATCTTGGAGACACGTTTTTTCACTGCTCGAAAATTCCAATCCCATCTCAGGACGTAGAGATTTCATAATGTGGCAGGAGCCTGAGGCCCTGAGTTCAAACCCTGGCACCTCCAAAAACAGAAGGGCGGATATTTGGAATGTGCCCATATATAGCACCACCAGACAGCCCCCATGTACATGTTAAACTCAATGTGGGTACTTAGTTTGCCCATCATCCTTAAAACCAAACCTAACACCAGACTTCTTAAAGTGTTTATGGATTAAGCAGTTCACCCGTTGTTTAGCAGTTTGCTGCTAACCCACAGGTTAGCAGGTGACACAATTTCCCATGTCATTGAAAGAACTTGAGGGATGGAATTTTGAGGACCACACATTTTATAAATGCCTTTGACAATTATTTAAATCCAATGCTCTCAACCTATGTACAGAGAACACTAGTAAGCACACTGACCTAGGAAAAATGCATAATTCTATGTATCACATAAGATTTATTATCACCATGAGAAAATTACAACTTCCATAGATAAAATTCTACTCCAAGTGAGTTTCCCTGTGGTCATTTAAACTATTTCCCTTGGTCATTTATAGACTTTGGCCTAAAACAATGTTGCATGATTTTTGTATGGCTATTGCTACTTCCATTTTTCAGGGAAAAAACTTGGCAAAATGTAGAGTATCAACAATGACCTTTAAGAACCCTCCCTAGTCCTTATCTCAGATTCCCCAATTTCATGTTGCTGATGTGTTTCCTTTCTCGTTTGCAGAACCAGGCCACAGTGCCAAATTTCACTAAGTGCTTTATACACTTACAGTAGTACTTCATATGGGAGCTGGTGGATGTAGCTTAATAGTACAGTGTTTGCCTATCATACTCAAGGTGCTGGCTTCAGTACCAGCACCAAATACTACATCAGTATGGATAGAACAAGTGAGGTTACTAAGGTGCTGACTCTAAAGTTCAGCAATGTATTATACTTATGCCTTGCCTCAGCCAAGTGTCAAGCTTCTGAAGAACTGTGTCCAGAGGCATTCTGGGAATGTCTTGTACCTTTTTAATGTTTATGATGGGCTCTATATAATCTCAGAATAAGATGTCAGGCAATAGTTGAGGCTTTGAGTTTTATTTGAAGATTGAAAATCACTGCCACATTAAACACATTTTGTGAAAACAATGCAAAACTCACCAGAGTTTAAAAACTTGAGTTTTTATCAGTTAACTTCAAGTTATGCCTTGGTTCTCTGCTTGCTTTGTTATAGCAATGGAAGCATCAAATGAAATGAGAGAACAAAGCAGTAAGCCAACAAGAGGGATCTCCCCAGGCTTTTCTGCCTACACATGCACCAGAAGGAATATATAGTGGCAAGGTTCTCATATCCTTGAGGCATCTTAAGGATTCTCATCTGGCTCTACCTGCACTTTTTGTCTTGCTTTATTAAAAATTTAGGCCCCTTTTCTCCTCTTACAAGTTATTCATACATCATGTTAATATATATTGCTAAATGTATTAGTAATGGCAGATGGCTAGGAAAGTGAACAGAAAATAAATCATGTCTAAACTGGAGATAGTTTCATCTACAAATTATGATGCTGCCACATCCCTGAGTGAAAAACTATTGTAAAATGCCAGAGTCATTCCTGAAAGCTCAGTAAGTGGCTAGTGGTGGCTAAGAGGTGATTAGAAATTCCAAGCTTTACTGTAGCTACTCAGGAGGCTAAGACCTGAGGATCATGGTTCAAAGCCAGCCCAGGCAAGAAAGTCCGTGAGCCTCATCTCCAATAAACCACCAGAAAACCAGAAGTGGCACTGTGGCTCAAGTGGTAGAGTGCTAGCCTTGAGCTGAAGAGCTCAGGGACAGTGCTCAGGCCCAGAGTTCACACCCCAAGACTGACCAAAAAAGAAAAGAATTCCAAGCCTCTTGGGCCGGGGATGTGGCTCAGTGATAAGAGCATTTGCCATCATGCTTGAAGCCCTGTTTGATTGTCATTATTAAAAGAGAAAAGGAAAAATAGAAATATCTTAACCACAGGTTTAAGTCTGGAAAAAACGTTTTTTTAAGTCTTGAACCAACAGAGGCTATGTTAATAACAGTGCCGCTGGAGCCACAGAAATGGAGATCATTAAAGACCATGTAGGAGACAATTAGGGGTCCACAAAAGCATGAAAGGAGTTGAGTTGGAGGAATACTAAGTCGTAACACTGGAAAATAAGAACAGAGAATCTATCCTACAAATCAAAGGAAACTTTTAGCATATTGTGTTCAAGTCAAAGATTAAAACCAATTAGAAATGTATTTAAACTGTAAAACTGTGACTTTTTCTGTGATAGAAATCTACATTAAGGGGCTGGGAAGGTGGCTCAGTGGTAGAGCACATGCCTTGCATGCCAGAGGCCCTGGGTTCGATTCCTCAGCACCACAAGTGGTAGAGTGCTAGCCTTGAGCTGAAGAGCTGAGGGACAGCGCCCAGGCCCAGAGTTCAGGCCCCACGACCGGACCAAAAAAAAATAAAAATAAATAAATACCTTCTGGTATTCAGCATGTAGCCTTTTCATTTGTGCCTGATAAACTGATTCGATATAGCTGCTCACTCTTCTCTGCAAACCCAAGACTTAAAGAGTTTGGGCCTTACGCTGCACAGTGGACTTACCCCTCTCCTCAACACATACAAAAGAATCCATGCCCAAATTATAGAATTTTTTTATTGTTTTTAAACACAATACAAAAAAAATACAGTGTGTATCTTAATATCCAGAAACAGTTCAAAAGAAATGTGTATTTTCTGTAGTGCAGTAATTACTTTGAGTTGCTAAGATGATAATCCAATTAATAAATCCTCTTCCATTGTTTACTTTGACTCTTAACCCTAAGAACTCTTGTTATATTACCCACATACTCCATAAAGATTTTAAAAAAATCTTTTTTTGTAAAAAGGTTATTTTTTTCTATTACACTTCTTATGTCCTTAAATTTCTGAGATTTTATAAGTATCTGAGATTTCAGTTGTTTTCTTATAGTGTCAAAGACAAAACTCAATCATGTAGCCAAAGGTCTATTTCGAGTATTCTAATTATATTTTCAACTGCTTACTTATCAGAGAATTCATTATATGGAATGTGTCACAAAGATCATTTTAAGTAATATTTCTAAATCCATGTTTATTTTTCTAAATTGATCCAGACTGATCCACACTTTTTATTACTTCCCTTAGGAAATATTTTACAACAGATTAAATTTTTTATATTAAGTATAGGAAGATATCTAGAAAATTGATTTTCAACTTCTTTCCCAACTATCGCCAAGATTCACCTACAATACCATCCTACTCCCCACTACCATTTCTATCACTGTTATGTGGGCAGTAAAGAAGTTTCTAGATAATTTAAAGCAATTTCCATCTTACTTTGTTTTGCTTGTTGAAAACAAGCACAGGACAGGGCACTGTAGATTAATGTAATGAAGATACTGGAAAAACAACAACAAAGAAAATTGAAGACTGACTGATAGAAAAAAAAAATCTTAAGTTACACTGAATAACTGCAAAATTCAACACATCTACTCTGGAACAATGCTACCACAACTATGGCCTTAAAACTTGTAGGAATAAATTATTTTAAAATATGTTAGTCTGAGACCCTGCAGAAATTTAAAATAGATGACGGGCAAAAAAAAAAAAAAAACCTTTTTTCTAAAGCATAGACACCAGCTGATTCTTTAATACAACAATGGTTCCCAGACCATTGGTCTCATAATAAATGTTGAGACCTATACTGCTGATATACAGAATTTATTAAGCTTTTCACATGTAATAGAGCATAGTTTCAATTGCATCCAAAGTTCTAACAAAAGCTCTAGCAACAGAGAAAGGCAGCATGTCACTTTAGAAAAACACTGTGCTTTTCAAATTTGGTTTTCAGGAGGATTTATCCCCAAGTAAATGTAGTCATGCTTTCAAAAAAAATGCTTTGGGTCACTCCAAGCTTGGCAAATAACATTTGGCATAATCTATAATAAAATAATCACAACTTGATAAATAACAGATACAACATTGTAGGCCATAAACATTTACAACGTAAGGAAATGGTGGTGGTGTCAGTAGTTTATTAGAATGCATAGCATACTTTGCCTTTAGGTAGATTCACCCAGAGGCTTTGACTCATTAGCCCCAACACTCAATTTTCAAAATAGGGCCAATGTCAACAGTACTAATTCACAATTGGAAACATGCTGATATTTTGAGAATGTGACCTGATTTTTATTAATGCATTACAACCTTAGGAGTTACCACCAACACCTCACTATAAAAAATGTTCAAGTTCTATTACTCATATCACTTTGTGTGCTTCTGAAAGGATTGCTAAATGGATGAAATGGAGACTGCAATGTTTCTCTTGGTGTGATGGGTTTTTGCTACTCAGATCTACAAAGCCTTCAAAGCTTTGAAACATGAGTATTATGTGTGAGCTCATATTTCAACCTACTAATAAATAATCTTCTTGATTTAGGATGTTATTTTGTCAATTTATTCTGAAATTAAAATTTTAAGCTTGAAAAAAAGAAAAAGATTATATAAGTGGCATAATAGCTAATATGCTGAACAGGTTGTCACAAATGATAAGTAACAAGGATATGGCAGGAATTCCCACTCTGAAGTCACCTTGTAGTTTGAGTTACTACTGTACATATTGTTACAGAACTTTAAGAAAATGGATGTACAGTTGTTTGCTTTAGCTTGGTGTCAGACACCTAGATATGTACCTTATATGAAAACAATGTTTATTCAGAAGTGTTTTTATTTTTGTAGTTCTTCCTTTAAAGCTAAAGAAAACAACACTGAAACTTTTATTATTCAGGACTGGGAAGATTTAAAAGAACAATTTTTAGTGAGGAATCAAATATACAGATTCAAATAGGAAAAAAATCATACAGAAGACAATGATCAAACTGGAATCCACTTTGTCAGGCAGGAAAGCAACTAAGTTCACTGCAGCTGCTACTCAATTCAGGAGCATCCCTAGATACAACATATAGTCTTTGTAATGCTGATTCCTAAATAAAGGGCCTTAAGTGGATATGACAGGGTTATTATCTGGAAACAGAAGTGAAGGTATTTTCATTTTGGTTAACCCACAAATTATTTGGTCAAAGAAATAATGTAAAGCTAAATAACAGCACATCTGGTAGAAATCCATGGCAATGCATGTTGACAGGATGTGCTTGGATCTTGCCTGCAGCATCTGGCAGTGGGGAGCAGAACAAAGGTAGGAATCTCAAGGGCTCTCCTGCGTAGGTTCTGAAGGTGGCTCCGTGGCAGTGGCACTGGCACTAGCAGTTGAATTCAAGACTTCTCCAAAATCACCACCAGCAGGCTTGGTTCCCCCTACTTTAGACTTAAAAAAAGTTCAAAGAACAAAACAAAACAAAAAAAGAAATAAAGTTAGCTGACTCTGCCCCCCACAAAAAGGAACTCTAATTTTACTTTCAAGAGCAAATAAGTTGGGAACCTAATTGTATCACTACACGTATGAAATTTAGTACTGCTACAGCAAAGATTGATGGTTTAATAACAAAATGTATATTCTCTTTCCTTGCTGAAATATTTAGATTGGTAAATTCTACCCTTTTGCCAATTGTCCTTCATGGAGTAGTTAAAAAAAACCCAAAAACTCTGTAAAGCCTACTACTCTAAATTACCTATTCAACTCCTGTGACACTTGGACAAACACTTTGTATTGCATCAAACATCATTCAAGAAATGCTACTGAAGCCAGGCACTGGTGGGTCACACTTGAAATCCTATCTACTTAGGAGGCTGAGATCTGAAAATTGAATTTTGAAGCCAGCTAGGGAAGGAAACAAGTTCACCAAAAAGACAGAAGTTGAGTATTAGCCCTGAGCAAAAAGAGCTCAGGGACACTGCCAAGGTCCTGCTGGTACCAAAAAAGGAAAAAGAAGAAAGAGAAATGCTACTGCACAAAATGAATCAAAGAAATATGTGGTTCTTTTCTTTCTCCCAGTTTTGATGTTTTTTTTGTTGTTGTTGTTGTTGATCTCCCTTTTTGCATTGTTTGTCTTTGGGTGGATAACGGGAGGAGCAGAAATGGGAGACAAAGAGTGAACAAATGCAGCAGTAGTGCTCAGTAGACACTAAGTTGAAAAGGAACTATGCAACTTTTGGGGGGACAGGAGGGAAAAACAGAGAGAGCGAGGGAAGGGATGATCTTGTCCGAAAAGACTGACTTATATAAAAGTTTACCTAACTTATGTAAAAGTTTAAAATAGAAAAGTGCTACTGAGTAAAATGAATGAAAGAAATAGATGGTTTGTTTTCTTTCTCCAGTTTTGATGTTTTTTATTTTGTTTTGTTTTCAGCCTGGGCACTGTCCCTTTGCATTCTCACTCAAGGCTGTAGCTCTACCACTTCAGCTACAGCTTCACTTCTGGCTTTCAGGTGGTTAACTGGAGATTAGAGTCTCACAAACTTCCTGCCCAGGGTGGCTTCAAACTGTGATCCTCAGACCTTAGCCTCCTGAGTAGGATTACTAGGTATGAGCCACAGATACTTGGCAGATAGGCAGACTCAAGATATTCACTACCTCCTCATTCTAACTATAGAACTTAAACCTACACCTCAACAGAACCGCACATTCATACATACATGAAATTTCTGAAGATTTACCCCCAATCTACTAAGCCTGAAATTCTATCAATGTATTTGTTTGCCAGATACTGGTGGTTCACACCTATAGTTCTAGCTACTCAGGAAGCTGATAATTGAGGGTCAAGATTTGCATCTAGCCTGGGAAGACAAACTGGACAGACATATCTACAATTAACCAGCAAAAAACTGTAACTGGAAGTGTGGCTCAAGAGGCAGAGCACCAGTGTGACTGAAAAAGCCATATGAAAGTGTAAGGTCCTGAGTTCAAGCCCCAGTGCCAGCACAAATAAACATCTGAGTAAATATATCAGCCTTTCATTTATATTATATTTCATGCTTTTCAAAGCCTTACGTATCACATCACTCCATACCAGGCAGTGACCAAGGATGGGACTCCTTTCCTCTGAGCTCAGTCTTAACTGACTTGCTCTAACAATCTTTGTGATCACCCATCAGAATCTTTTGAGAAATTTGCATAACTCATCCCCATTGTTTCCCCACATTTATTAAGACACATTCCTTTATTATAAGAAATTGCTATAGTCCATGTAATTCAACACATCCCTTCTTCAATTCTTTTTTGAAGACATTATATGGCTGTAGCACCTACCTACTTGATGAGAACTGGACACATGGGATAGTCTGTAAGTCTGCTCACCATCTAGTTCCACAACCAATCCCTTTTATTCTGGCCCAACTTCCAGAAATCTCTGGCTTTTTTCCCCCTCTGAACCACTATCTTTGGCCTGAGTTACAAGTCTTATCACCTGATGAATTTACCCATGTACAACCATCATCTCCCCCCCCCCCCCCCCCTCCTCCAGCCATCAAGTATACTGATGCCAGGGATTTTCTTTACTTCTTTACTTCTTTTACTGATGCCAGGGATTTTCTTTACTTCAAAAGCATAATAGCATAGTACATACAGGATAGGCTGAGGTGCTAGCACCAAATTTTAAAAATAGTGCTTTCTATATTGTTAATAGTGTATAATAGTTACAGTAAATGTTGTCAAATTAGGAAAATATTTGAAATGAATGGAGTAATATTCTTACTCTCCTTTAATTTAAAAAAATCCTTATGTGAATAGACCCAAAGAAAAAGTGGCAAGCAGTATGTCACAAAGATAGTTCATCTCTCTACTTGCCTTTAAGTTTTCAACCTTTTCTTCAAACGATTTGAAAGTCGGAGAGTTTCTATGGAGAGAAATAAATATATAATAAAGTTACAAACACTGAACAACATCAACAATTCTGGAAAACAAAAAAGCAGTAGTTAACTACATTCCTCTTAACCATTATCCTTAGTCAGGAAAAGCATATATATTTATCTGTGTGATCGGTGCCCAAACATACATGTAGATATTTATTACGTAAAGTGATCAGTTTCTAAGTTAGTATTTCTATAAGTCTGCTTTTGAATCTGAAGACAACCACATCTACATATAAGTGACAGAGTCAAGTACATGTCTGAGGAAAGGGAATCCAAGATCAGCTGAACATCAATTCTGTCATTCCCCCAACCTTTCATGGTACAAGGTGCTACTGTTAGATTGGTTTAATTCTAATTAAGGTACTATTTCTAGAACTCCTATTTAAATTCTCATCTTGCAGGCTTCCCACATGAAAGCACATCCTATCAGGACAGGACCACATGAGGTTCTATTACAGGGCTCCTAATTCCCAAGAGGCAGCACATGAGATAGATGAAGGACCAAATAGGAAGTGAGTAGTCCTCAGAACCCACAGGAAACATCCTAAGATGGTTCAGATTAATTCGCCCAAATCATTGACAGAAGGGAATAGTGTTTTTGCCTCTCATACAAATCTGATCTCCTTGATATATCATCTCCTTGAATATCCATCTGCTGATGAGATCAAAAGGACACAAAAGGGTACAACAAGTTTCTTCCTTCCACACTCAAGGGGGTACCTCATGCCCCATCCCCCACCCCCCAGCATGGTAATGGCAGAATACTGGAAGCCAATGTTCCTCAAATGTGGCTTCCACACCAACTGCATCAGCAGTAGAAGATGAATTCTCAACTTGCACCCCAGCTTGTGGAATGGGCCCAGCACAGGGTTAAACAGGCCTCCGGTTAATGCCAACATACACCAAAGTCTAAGCAAGGCATATACTGTTAAGAACTCCTGCTTCTCTGGAGAGATGAGGTGAAGTAATGACATATACTACTTGTAAGTGCTCTCTGATGAAACTGGACAGTAGCATTAAATTGGGCAGACTTAAACCACAGTTGGTTCCAAATGTCACTCTTGGATGAGAGAAGCAAAAATGAGAAGATTGGGCCAAGTGTAGGAGCTCATGCTTATAATCTCACTTAATGGGAAGGCAAAGATTGGAGGATTGAGGTTTGAGGTCAGCCAGGGGAAAAAATAATAATTGATGAGATCCCTAGCTCAACAAATAACTTGATCGTGATGGTCTTGCCTATAATCTCAGTTACGTGGTAGGCCATAGCTTAGAGGATGACAATCTAAGACCAGCCCAGGGAAGAATAATCTAAAGCCAATTAAGAAAAAGAAGGTGGGCCATATATATATATATATATATATATATATATATATATCTCTGAAAAGCGATGGCTCATTAGAAAGTAGTATTCACTTTCTAATTAAACCAATATCAGATATGAAACAAAATATGGTTTTTAGAAGTGGAAATTTAAAAAATCTTTTAAGAGTTCACAAATATCTAACAATTCTCTTGCTCATATGCAAACACTATGTATGTCAACACTATAAAGAGAGGAGGTGAAACTTGACACAGTGTCAAGCCTGAAGCTTATTCAGGATAGAATTCAAGTTCTCTACTTCACAACAATTGGGATTCAGTAGTTTTTTGAAATTGTGATTAAGTGATGACATAAATTTCACATATTTCACAGTATTGTAGAATAGTGATTACTTAAAGTCACAAACACATTTTAACCTTCACAAGGCAAATTGCCATTATCATGGACTATAAAGTTTGTGAATTCTATGAGTTTGACAATACAGTTATTTCTTCCACATCAGGTGATATTTACATTTCTTTCCTTTTGCTTAGTGTAAGCTGTTCCCTCTTTCCCTCTCATTCCTCCCTTCCCATCTCTGCCTTTGAGTTGCTTAGTTCATTTTCATCTATGTCCATTGCAGCTGATGGACCCCTCTGTTGTATGTTTTCCTGTTTCCCGTTGATTCTGTGTCCTCCTCCTAGCTTCCCTCCGCATATATATACAAATATATGTGGTCAAGAACATGAAGTCATTTAGAAATTATATGACAAAATGAGTGGAGGTCCTTTGTTTCTCAAGTCCTATCTACTTTGTCATATCTCCTTGCATTTTGGCTTTAGCATACACATATCAGGGAGACCATGTGCCATTTGTCTCTCTGCTCTTGACTTACATTGCTTAAAATGGTTAGCTCTAGTTCCATCAATTTCTCTTCAAATGTCATTATTTTGTCCTTTCTAATGGCTAGATAATATTCCATTGTATATAGGTACTACAATTTCTGGGAGATTCAGCATTTAAATAAAGCACAGGAAAGCATCAGACCAATCCCATTCTGGAAAAAATATACTTTACCTCATAGCAGGCATGCTAATTGAATGTTGAATGGAGCGTATACTAAGAGGCAGCATTAAAAGAGACAGAAATGAAGTTAGTATATAGAGGTAATTTGACATAGAGAAAGCCAACAAAACTTGATTCCTCTCTAGGAGCTTTATTCTTTCAGCCCCACAAAGAATTCTGCTTTTTGAGGTGGAGGGGATCAAAGTTATTCTAACATAATTCATTTGGGTTCGTGGGTGAATGTAATCCCACTTTTTATTAGAGCTAATAATGCAAGCTTGAATTTTTTTCAAAGCATGCTGAAACTAAAGTGCTTTTCTCTAGATCTGTGAGGCCTTATATCAAGGCTCAGAAATTCAAAGGTTTACCCAAAACCAAGGCAGAATCAAGAATGGAACTTGGGTCTTCAGAACCCTGATTGAGTGTTCACCACCTCCCCTCAAAAACAAAGCACACACGCAAACATGAATACATGGACAAGCAAAGCCAGTGAAAGGCAGGGGTCTTCTTTCTCTCAGCATTTGTTCCCAGGTCAGAGCTGGTAGGATTCAAAACAAATCACTGATTTGACACCTTTGTGTGATTATATATTACATACCACTCTGTAGAAATAACAATACCACTCTGTAGAAATAAGACAATTTACACTGTCTCCAATTATACTAAATGCTCTTCAAAGATTATTCCAATAACACTTGACCTTCTCTCTTAGGAGATCCACCTTCTACTACAGGTCAATGTAGCTTATTGTCATTCAGGATCAAGAGTATACACTCTCAGCCATCTCCCCGAGGAACCAGCTCAGAAGTTCAAAGGATCTTCATCTTTTGGTCTGTAAGATCCCTGCATTCTGTTAAAGTGCACCATATATTTTTGCTAATATGCACAAAATATTGTACTCACTGGCACTATATGTTTTTGGTAAATAATCTTTCATTTGGACAAAGTAGGTAGTTCAAGGTACTAATTGTTGACTAAATATTGTTCTATGACTTTTTGTTCTCAAAGACTCAGTTATTACAAATGACAGTGTTTTAAATGAAGCTCCTCACATTGTTTTGTTTTAATAGCTAAGAAGATATGTATGATCTTGATATGTATAAACAGTCCAGTATGAGCAGGGCACCGGTGGCTCATGCCTATAATCCTAGCTACTCAGGAGACTGAGATCTAAGGATCACTGTTTGAAGCCAGCCAGGCAAAAAGTTCCCGAGACTCTTTTTCTCTCCAATTAACCACTAAAAAAACAGAAGTAATGCTGGCTCAAGTGGTAGAGCAGTAGCCTTCAGCACAAGGAAGCTCAGTGGTAGCACCCAGCCCCATGAGTTCAAGCCAAACAACTGACCAAAGACAAAACAAGCACTCTAGCAGTTTATAAAATCAAAATAACCAGTATAGTGTTTGGACATCTCTATAGTTGATGACTGATGTATCACAGAACAAGACTTCTCACTTTCCTACAGTAGTGGCCAACTACCCTGGGGGGAATTTGCTAGTTCTTTTCCTGCTTCATCTTTTGAAGTATATTGGCCCTATATTTGAAGGACAGATTAATGAGTAAGATCTTTTCTACACTACCAGAGCTCCAATCTTCAGATCCTTTTAAAGCAGTACCTGTTTAATGCAGTAACCTCTTTGCCACAAAGCATTTATATGACACTTGGAAACTCACATGATACTTGAGCATCAATGGGACTCCATCCATCACATCTAATCTCCTGTGTTTGGACTGAATGAAGGGAAGGAGTCAAGATTCTTTCTCAGCACATATTGTAATTAGGACACTACACTACTGATCCAGCTAATGGTAAATACTTGAGTTAAAAAGTCACATACACTCAAACATTGGCAGAATACAGGTGTAAGAGGAAGAGGAAATCAGTTCCCTGTGAATAAAAATAATAAGCAGAGAGAGAAGTAGGAAAAACAGGGAGAAAGGATGGTGTAGGGAACAAGGCAGAGTGGAAAAGAACTTTACTTTCTGTTTGGAGTGGCTTCTAGAAGCTATGTCAGTTTGTAACATGTTTCCTGTCAGCCTGGTTTGAGTTTCCTTTCTCCCTAGATCACAAAATAACCTTGTATCTGTGAAACATACTCCCCTTTTGAGTTGGACAAGCATAACATGGTTTTCTTTATGATCCAAATATTCTCCTACAACATTCATTTTGGCAGATATCATCAAATTCTGGACACAGAATGTGAATAATGGCCAAACATAGACAAATGGCTTGTCTATGGGACTAACACATCACATCTATCTGATAGTTATCAACAAAATGAGTCAACACACAGCTAATTCTAATCATTGCTCCCACACACCTATGGAAAACCAAATTCTCATTCCCAGTGTCTGTCTCCATCCATCTTGTTCTTTCTATGTTTCCAACTCCTCTACCCCTAAAGCTGGTAGATCACAATTAGGACCTCAATCTCAAGGGCTAATTTACTGGTTAGGTAAAACATAAACTATTTCTAAAACCAAGAGTCTAAAACCTTCTCCTTCCATGCTTTTCTATGCTCATAATGATATGAGAGAGTGAAATCACTGGACTAAATTTGCAGACTTGGATTAATTAACAGGATTAACCCAAGTACTTCCTGGCAGCAGCCTCCCACCTCTATCCCTGGGGAGAAGAGCCTCCTGGTAGGAGTAGAACAGATCTGCTTTAGGGCCCATCTGCAGCAGGCACTCTCCTGCTAGCTGAATGCATGTGACAGTAAGCTTAGTCAATTGCCTATAGCACTCAGGCTATGTTAATTGAACTTCAAAGAAACACTGACACCTCACATGACAAAAGGAGGAAGAGCATTCCATTGTTGTTTAGCACAGTGTGTGTGTGTGTGTGTGTGCGTGCGTGCGTGTGCCCAGGGCTTGAGTCTGGGCACAGTCCATGAACTTTTTTTTACTCAAGGCTAGCACTTCTACCACTTGAGCTACACTTCCATGTTTGGCTTTTTGATGGCTAATTGGCAATCAGAGTCTCAAACTTTTCTGCATGGGCTGACTCCCAACCTTGATCCTCACCTTGCAGCCTTCTGAGTAGCTACGATTACAAAAGTGTAAGCCACCAGCGTCCAGCTTGATTTAAAAAAAAAATTTCTCTGGCTTTAAGCAATGTGACATCTGGAATATACACATCCTTGTGATGTACTCTATAATTTTCAGGGCTAGAGTTGCAAGATCAGAGATGTAAGTAACCTGTTTTCCTACTTAAGAAGGAAAAACACTAACTAGCTCAGTGAGCAATGACTTGAGAAGATTTGTCCAACTAGGAACAGAGATGGAGACACTGGTATTGTCCTGCCTGCTTTACACTTCAAAGATCTTCCTGCAGCTTCCTCTGACACCCAATTAGGCAGCAGAGACTGACTGGGAGAAAGGAGGGGTTTGTTCAACATCTTTCACAGCCCTTTAAAGCATGGCTTACAGGGACACCTTTTCAATGTACTTTCTCCTTTTGCAAACCATAAAACTGCCTTGACTGTGTAGTTTGAAAAGATAACTAGTATGAAGAACTACTAAAATAAAAAACCTATAAGCTAATAAAGTCTGTATTAAAAAGTATATGACAATGGTAAATTTCCTTATGTTTACTTTACCACACAACAACAAGAAAGGCGAATTACCGTAGAAGATGGAATAGTTAACAAGGCAAGGCAGCACATATGCAGTCTATTATCGCTGCATAATGGGACCCAGGTGAAGGAGAATTCCAACATCCTTACAAAAGCACCAAAGTAACAAAAGCATCAAAAACAAACAAACAAAGTCAAGACATTAAAAGGGAGGAATTCTGCATGCCATGGTCAAGCTGCTTCTTTTTACAAAGATTAAAAAAAAAAAAGAAAGAAAGAAAAAAGAAATTTTAAAAGTTAAAAAAAATCATTTCCATATCCCTTGAACCAGAGGGTCAAATTCTTCTTTTAATTTATCCATTAGCCATGGTATACAAGAAACCCTCCCTTGAAATTAGCAATGCACTAGAGAAAAAAAGGTACTTTGAATGCAAGAAGGGGATGGCAGTGGACAGACACAGCATCCACAGGAGCAGAGACACCTAATCTTGGCACACATGTCTCACACAACTGCCAGGCCACGGCGCTGGTTCCAGCTGTCCTTACCTAAAGGGATGTGAAAAGGCTTGCAATCTGTAAGAAGCCAAAGTAAGCATTAAAAAAAAGAAGAAGAACGAGGAAAAGTTCTGACCCGTTGAAAACAACGGGATAACCTACTTTAAGAGTTGCATGTTTTACCTGAGACCTAAAGCACTATACCATCCAGCTAGCAGAAAAAGTGAGAGATTTCTAACAGATCTATTTAAAACATCAGCAAAGGGTTCAAGAAAGCCACACTCACTAAGCTTACCATGATGACACGCTAACCAGAATAAATAAGGAAGTGATTTGGGTACAAAGTATCATACACTCGTTAAATCTATTCAACCAAAAAAATTCCGGTTGTAAAGCCCATGTTTCCCTTAAATAAAAACCACAGACTCATGCACTGTGAACTTTAAAAGAAAACAAAAAATACACACACAAATTGGGCATGCCAATGAAAGTACAGCTGATTGAAACCACATTTGTCATTTTGAGCACTGTCCTAATCCTTGGGGGCTGAGGGAAACACAAAAGCACTATGAAGTGATTATATATTATGAAAAGAAAATTCGAAATTTAAAGGAAAAGTCAAAAAATCATATATGTGTATACAGATAGATAGATAGATATAAACAAAGAATATGTGGCAAACTAATCTAAAAAAATAGAAAAACAACACTAAGCACCCCTCCCCACATCAAGATTCGGACCAAAGCATGAGTGGAGCTTATGAGTGAGTACAAGCCAGCACACAAATGAGCATGTGGTAATCACATCACGGTATTAAAATGTCACACAAATAAGTGAAAACCAGGTCTCGGCCCCAAAATGCACTTTCCTGCCCTTGTACTCATCTTTCTAGAAAGACACCGGGCTCTGAACACAATCACAAATGTTCAGCCACCGGAAACACACTTACCTGAATGATTGAGAAGGACTAAAAGGACAAAAAAGTTTGTAACCGGAATTTCTCAATAACCTTTAATGGATTCATAAGACGACTATTTCAATGTTAGAACATTACGACTAGAAGAATTTAGATTCTGGTACCTTCTTCACCTGAACAGAAAAGGATCCAGGATCATCCTGAGCTGAAGCTAGGAAGTCAGGCAACCACATTAACATTTGAACTTGTCCCAGCTATTTAGTGATCAAGGAGAAATGCACACATACTTTACGTCTTCCAGCTTTTTGGTGATGACTGAACCAACAGATGAAAAGGCAGCTGATGCCCTCTGTCCAGCCTGTGATAGCGTTTCAGATGTCTTCTTATATCTACAGGAAAAAGAAAAGTCAGCCTTTTCTCTATTTTATTTATTTATTTTTGTCGGTCATGGGGCTTGAACTCTGGGCCTGGGTGCTGTTCCTGAGCTCTTCAGCTCAAGGTGAGTGCTCTACCACTTGAGCCACAGAGCCACATCTGGTTTTCTGGTGGTTAATTGGAGATAGAGTCTCACGAACATTCCTGCCTGGACTGGTTTTGAACCATGATCCTCAGATCTCAGCCTCCTGAGTAGTTAGAATTACAGGTGTGAGCCTCCAGCACTCAGCTAAATTTTTTTTAATTATCTTTAAGTAGGTGTATAAAGGGGTTTCAGTTCAACATATCAATTTATGAGCACAAGACATCTTGATCCATGTCACTCCTTCCATCATTGTCCCTTATCTCTCCCTACCCTGTACATGCCCTCAAGTTACCTGGTCCTATTTCTGCATAGGTATATTGAGTATTATGACTTTATTTGCCCACTCTCTTTCTCCATTCATCTGCCTCACTCTTCTTGAGGCCTAGAGAGGAAAACCCTTGCCTAGTTTGTGGGTCTTTCCTTCATAGGCCTCTGCCTTTCCATTAGGTCCAAAGCACTGCAGAAGACTCTGCCCAAAACGACAATCATTTAGTCTTAGATGTGAATGCTACTGTCCCAGAGGTTTTGAAGAATTTTAGAAATTCTTAAAATGGAGTAAATAAAGGACCTTTACACACTGGCTCTACAAGCCGCTTAAAAGTAATGGCACTTTGCAGATAAGTAATAGCGCCTCAAGAGGAATCCAGGAAGGAGGAGGCACCGACTTTGACCACAGAAGCCTAATTTTTTCTACTTACAGCTAAGCTCTCACATCACCACACTCCATAACAGCCATCTCTGTACCTACACCAAATAGTCTCCACAAACCCTGAATCCATATGAGTAAATCCCAGTGAAAGATCACAAAATACATGAATAAATAACATGCCACCCTCAAAAACCAGTAGTAACAGAGCAGAGGACTTCAGTGGGAGTGAAGACGATGAAAGGCCAAAGGACTCACTAAAGCAATGATGAGAGAAATGGCTGATAAAATAACAGAGCAGATTGATCTTCAAGAAACTAGAAGTTCTCAAAACAATCTTACTACGAGGAGTTTTTCTACTATTGGTCATTTCAAGTGCAGTGATCATTGCCTGCTGGAAAATTCCTCCAAATAACAACTGACTAGAGAATGTCTAAAGTCCTTCAGAGCCTTCTGTAGCAGCAATCATATAATCAAAGACTGAACCATTTTTCATGCACAGTCTTTGGTAGTGCTTTAGACATCGTGCAAAGGCAGAGGCCTATAAAGAAGGGCAAAGAACCAGAAAAGGAAGTCAGACTCCTCGTTTTACAATGTTATCACACATAAAGGCACCAGAGGCAAAAAATAGATTAGTATGGCTAAGGCTTGTGTTTATTTTCTTATCCAAATAAATTTTATGGACAAGAAACAAAGTATACCAAAATAAAATTTGCCTGTTATGCTGCCAAATAATGACTTGCTGACCTGTCAAATGTGTAAAAGATTATTCTAATGTGATATCTGCTATAACACAAAAGTGGAAATTACCCTCTTCCTCTTTCTAGCTACCTGTAGGTTAGAGAAAAGCAAACAAATAAAAATTAAAACAACAACAAAAAGAACATGGTACCTACTAAAAAGATTAAGATTGCCACTGTGTAAATAAATGCCCTGGCCAGGCACCAGTGGCTCACACCTGTAATCCTAGCTACTCAGGAGGCTGAGATATGAGGATCATGGTTCAAAGCCAGCCCAGACAGGAAAGTCTGTGAGACTCTTATCTCCAATAAACCACTAATAAACCAGAAGTGGCGCTGTTGCTCAAGCAGTAGAGTGCTTGCCTTGAGCTGAAGAGCATAGGGACAGCATCCAGGCCCAGAGTTGAAGCCCCACGACCGACCAAAAAAAAAAAGCCCTGGCATTTATGTGTACCCAGTCAAGATCAAATACCTAGAATCTAGTTTATAGTTAATATAGGCAAAGGTTAATTTCCTGCATGTTTTCCCACTACCAGGTACTATGGGAGGAAAAATGACTGAAAGACAGCACAGTCACAAGTGGACTGTAGATGGCTTCTCTGCTAATGTCAGCAACTGAGCTCACCAGTTGGACAGGAACACCAAAGACAGGGAACAGCTCAAATCTGTTGCTAGAAGCTTTCGCCCCCTTGTGTTGGGAAAGAAAACTGCACTGTACAATACTGCATTGTATCTGGTGTAATCAGAAAGATGTCTTCCAGCACGCCTCTGCCATGCAACAGACTGTGATCTAAGAATCTTACATACAAAGACGACCTGCTCCTTAGTTGCCAGATCTGAGGTCAGATCTAGATTCCATATTTTGAGAGGTTTATGACCCGAAAACTTTACTTACATATGAGCCTACTCTTGGGTTATCTTATCACCCATCTATTGGGTTATTCTGAGGACTGAGTGACACATGTACACAATTGGAAATCCTCTTATCTATGGGCATATGTTCTAAGACCACCAGTATATACCTAAAGCTGGATCATACTCAACCCTATATATCTTATGTTTTCTTAGCATGCTGAGAAGGGACTCTGGATGATTAACATATACAGCATGGATATAATGGATAAGGGTTTTCAGATACCACCCTGTAAAAAGCAAGAAGGCAAGGAATTTAACCATGATGCTCAGAAGATCATGTATTTTAGAGCTTATGAATTAGTTATTTGTAGAATATTCCATTTAATATTCTCAGATCTTAGTTGAAACTTAGAAGAAATTTAAATCATAGGTAGAAAAACCCCAGTAAGGAAGGACTACTATGTAACATTTGTGGAATCTGAATGAGGCTAATTTTCTTTCTATCCCCTAGAATACCCTGGAAAACTGAAGTTAGAAGAGAGTCAGGTACAGTGGAAGAACTGTAAAGAAAGAGTTCTGTGTTATCAAAGAGACACCATGGAAACATTCTTATCCCCTTTCTCTCTCCCTCTCCTGAGACAAGGGTTGAAAGTGTCTTTTCCATTGCTCAGAAAAACAAACGTATGATCAAGGACACATACGCAGATGTTGCTGTCACATCCTGCCACCCTTTGGCGATGTTCTGTTTCAGTTCCTGTAGTGAATTGATTCCCAATTTTCGCTTGATCTCTGCTAGATGCTTCTCTTTTGCTGCCAATACCTGAGACAGAGTCTGGATTTCTTCTTCTACCTATGAGGAAGTGGGTTGGGCAGGAAAACAGCAAGTCATTAAAGTTATTAGAGCCAAATTCTACTCAGGATCTCATAGTCATCTAAAAAACATCTGATTCATTTCTCCACCCACTCCCCACCCCTCCTGCTTTAAAATCATAATGAGCCAAGCATGGTGGTGCACACCTGTAATCCCAACACTGACAAGGCTGAAGCATAAAGATGCAGAGTTCCAAACCAGACTAGGCAACAGAGTAAGTTCCAGGCCTGCATACTTACATAGTAAGATCTTTTTTCTCTCACAGTGGCTCTTTATATTCTTAGCAGTTGTCTCTCTCTCTTTCCCTGTGCTTCCCTATTTTTCTCATAGAAGTTTTGGCCTTAAAATCATTATACAGGGCTAGGAAGGTGGCTAAGTGGTAGAGTGCTTGCCTCGAATGCACGGGGCTCTGGGTTTGATTCCTCAGCACCACATAAGCAGAAAAAGCCAGAAGTGTTGCTATGGCTCGAGTGGTAGAGCACTAGACTTGAGCTGAAGAGCTGAGGTAAAGCACCCAGGCCCAGAGTTCAGCTCCCACAACCGACAAAAAATAAATAAATAAATAAAAGTCATTACACAAATAACACTCAATTCACTCTAAGCGAGACATCTCAACCTTACTTGAGTACCACAAAAATTCCATTCTAGTATACTGAATATAATCTCTATCCCCCATCCCCACACACCTCTAAAAAACCACCAAAAAAATAAGCGCAACCAATGTAAGCCCTAAACCTTGTATGTATATTTCATGAGTTTATAATGGGCCTGTCTTATGCTTGCTATAGCCACAGCTACCCTCAGAGAGATCTGCAGAGGTTCTCAGCGGGCACCTGGGCACCTGATAGCCCACCCAATAAGGACTAGTGATGTGCCTGGCATGGAATTAATCAGTCTTTGCCATCCAGAAGCTTTGTTGTGAGAAACTGAGATACCAGGAGGAGAAGAAGAGAGTTGGTGAAAGAAGCCTTAAAGAAAAGCAAAAGCACAGAAAGATTATAAACTATGTGAGGTCCAAACTAGGAGCAGAGCTCTAAAGAAAAGAAAAAGATAGGGAATAGAAGACTAACCCCCAAACAGAGGAGAAAAGACAAGCTCACAAACAGACAGAGATACCATGTGAGAACATTCTGGTCCCAGAGTTGAAAAATTGAGTCCTAAAATCTATTCATGATATACAATATCCTTACAAAATACTTCCACTCACACACTGCAAAGCCATATTCTCAGCACTGATAGGCACTTAACTTCGGTAATCTCAAAGACAGTATGACCTTTAACAACAACATTCAGAATTGTTATGGTAATGGTGTCCACTGCTAATTATTTCTTTAGAGGACACAGAATGAACACACTAGTACACAAAGGAGAGAAGATCAAGCACCATGTGGCAATAATAAATAAGAGTTGTCGTCGTAGTAGTAGTTATAAACAACAATTATAATGGAACTTTTACCTGGCATAACTGGAAGGTAGATCCAGCACAAGCTGTGCTTGCCAGAATAGTAAATTTGATCAAAGTACATTCTATGCACATATGGAAATATCACAACAAAACACCTCCATACAATTAATACACAATAGTTAAAAAATTGAGAACTGAAACCACTAACCTATATGACACAGAATTAGAAAAGACAAAAAAGAGTAAAAAATAATGATTAGAATGAAGATAAACAAAATGGACAACAGGGAACAAAGAAAATGAATTTTTTTAATGCCAGTTCTTCAGAAATATCAACAAAACTGAAAACTTTCTAACTAGTCTAACAAGAGAAAAAGATGCAAAATATTTAAAATAATACTAATAAATAACAAATTAACACTAAAAATATAATTACATATACATTATATATCATTATATATTTGTTTATAATATATTAATAATTATATATGGCAAATTAATACTAACCTAACAGAAGCAAAAATTATATTAAAAAACAACACTCTGAATGTCTATATACCAACAAACTATATATCTTGTCTAAATGGACAAATTCTTCAAGACATAAAAATTATCAAAACCAACCCAAGAAGAAAGAAAATATGAACTAACTTATAAACATGAAAATGAGACTGGATAAATCGAAAGTCAAAACTTCCCCAAGTCTAAAGCCAGATGGCTGCCATGGTTAATACTACCAAATATTTTTAAAAATCCACAACATCAGTCCTTCTCAAACTCTTCTAAAGAAAAGTAAGAGGATGGAACATTCTCTAACTCATTACAAGTTGTCAGCATTCTCATATCTCAAGTATACTTAAGAGCTAAAAAAATTAAACCCTGCAAAAAACAAATCCTCAAAGAAACAACAATCGAATAATAAGTGAGCTAAAGACTTAAAGAGAGACTTCTCCAAAAAAATAAGAATAGCCAATAGACACATGAAGAAATGTTCAACATCTCTGGCCAAAGAAGAAATGCAAATCAAAACAATATTGAGATTCTACTTCACCCCAGTTAGAATGGCCATTATGAAGAAAACTGATAATAACAGATACTGGTGGGGATATGGCCAATAGGGAACAATGCTACACTGTTGGGAGAATGTAAATTTGTTCAACCAATCTGGAAAGTAGTATGTAGGTTCCTCAAAAGACTAAACACAGAGCTTCCCTATGACCCAGCAAGCCTACTCCTGGGCATTTACCCAAATGACCACAAACCAGCCTGCACTAAAGCCAACCATGTTCACTGTAGCCTTATTTACTATAACTAAAATATGGAATCAGCCAAGATGGCCCCCAGTGGATGAATGGATCAAGAAAATGTGGTAAATACACAATGGGATTCTATGCTTCTGTCACAAAGAATACCACTGCCCCATTCGTAAGGAAATGCAAAGACTTGGAAAAAGATTATATTAAATGAAGTAAGCCAGATCCAAAGAAACAAGGCTGCATAGTTTCCCTCATTTTCAATAACTAGAATATATCTAGGATATTCTTAGGAGAGGACCACAATACCTCAATACCTATATGCAAATTACCATGATGCTTATTAAAATGAACTGTTTGCAGTTATTTCTTTTTTCTTTTCTTTTTCTCCCCTTTGGCTTATTTCCTGATGTCACTGTTTTTCATTTTTGTACCTTGTATATGTTTATCTGATTTGGGAAAGGGAAGAGGAATTACAGAAATGGTGGGACAAAAGGTGAACCAATTCAATAGTGATATTCACTAGACACTATATTGGAAATGAACTTTACAAACTTGTAGAGGAGGAGGGACAGGAGGAGAAAAAGTGGGAGAAAATGAGGGAGGGAGTAACACTGTTCAAAAAGAAATGTACTCACTACCTGACTTATAACTGTAACTCTTCTGTAAATCACCTTTACAATAAAATTTAAATTGAAAAAAAAAAAAGATGTCAGCATTACCCTGATACCAAAGACAGCCAAAGATATTCTGAGGAAGGTAAACAATAGCCCATATTTCTTAGGAATATTAATTCAAGAAAGCTCAACAAAAAATTATCAGACTGAAACAAGCATTGTATTAAAAGGACTACATAACATGAGCAAATGGAATTTGTCCTAGGAATGCAAGGATGATTCAGCAAATGAAAATCAATGCAATAAGCCACATTAAGGGAAAGAAAGAAAAAAATACAGGATCACTTCATTTGGTGCAGAAACAGTACTTTCATGATAAACCAAGTAGGAACAGAAAGGAACTTCCTTAATATGAAAGTATATCCTGAAAAACTGAGTTCCTATACTCAACTGCTGAAAGGCTGAAAGCTTTCTTAAGATGATAAATCGGGTGCTCATGTCACCACTGCTACTGGACATTCTACTAGCAGTTTAGCCAGAACTATTATGCAAGAATAGTAAATAAAAGGCTTAAGGGTCCAAAATCCAAAATATGTATTGTAACTCTTACCGTTCAACAATAAATCCTATTTTTTCAATGGACAAAGGACTCAAACATTTTTCCAAAGATCCAAAAATGCCTAATAAGTGCATGAAAAGATGCTCAACAAACAAAAACACAAAGAGGTAACACTTGTCACCTACTAGGATGTCTAGAATTAAAAACAAACATGCTGGCAAGGATGGGAAGAAACTGCTTCTGATAATGTAAAATCACCATCACTGCTAAAGAAAAGAGGTTGGTAGTTCCTTTAAAATGTTAAATATGAAATTACCATATGATGAAGCAATTCTACTTTTAGGTACTGAAACTGAAAAAAAACAAAAATTGAATTAACACATAAATTATGCTAACTTTCTATAAGAGTCAAGAGTCCAAATAACCCACATGTCCCATCAATGAATCAACTCTAAAATAAAACATGCTAAACACATAACGATGGAGTATTATCCAGCTATAAAAAGGAATGAATAACTCATAGCTTTATATAATGGATGGCCATTAAATATGTCACAATAAATGAATGACAACAGATTTAGAAGGCCACATATTGTATGATCCCATTTATATAAAATATCCAGAAATCAGTTAAAGCCACAGAGACAGAAAGACAGTTAGCTGCTGTCAGGAACTAAGCGACGGAAGTCTAAGGGGAGACTGCCAAGTGAGTGTAAAAGGAGCTCTGTCAGAGGTGAAGAAAATAATTGGAACTTGAAAAAGATGATTTTCACAATGTTGTATGAATATACTAAAGGATGTAGTTGAAAATGACTAATGTTTATGAGATGTGAGTTAGGAAAGTTGGAAGGTGGCAGTCAGGCACAAGTTGGAAGGAAGGAAAGAAGACAGGGAAGGGAGGCACTGGAAGGCACAGGCTTGCAAAGGACTTGTATCCATACACAACACAGATAAGGCTGGAGCAGTCATTGATGAGACTGCAGAGCAAGCATCCTAGCTGTCAGCCAATGGGATTCCTCCAGAGACTCAGTAGTCTGCTGGGACACTTCCTGCTTCCCACCCTACCTCAGAGATCCACTTTACCTCCAGATGCTTTGTCATATACAAACAAACAACATGCTCCCTCCTCACTCTCCTCTTCCCTAATCAAGACCCCATGGGACAAATAAGATCCTGCTGCTTCCTCTTCCCTGGAACTGACCATACTCTATTACAACAGGCTTTGGAAACACAAAGGTCACTACCATGAAGCTGCAAAGGCAATGGCCCTTACCTTTGCAAGTTCTCGTCTCAGCTCATCCTGCTCCTCCTCCGACAAGGTCTCAGTGGCTCCCAGGGTGGCAGCAGCATCCTCCCCTTCCTCAGGTACTGGATCTGTCCTCAGCAGACCTGGAGGATTAAAATAAAAGGTCTGTAAAGCTTGAATAGCTAAGTGAAATTCTCCTTTAGGGTGCTCCCTTAGACCAGCCAGAATAAGGTTAATTAAGTTAAATCCACTTATCACCATTTTGTACCCACAAACGACCTAGCTCTCTCAGTATAGTACAAAATTCTGGGCCAACTAATAACCATCACCAACTTAGACCTGGCTCAAATACAAATTTAGAAAGTACAGCCTTCCCATGGTATCTGCGCACATTCTCAATCACAACACAGTCATGACAAAGAGAGGCTGGGATTGGAAGATTGTCAAGGTACATCTTTAAATGGCTGCACAAGGTAGGCACTAGTAGTTCATGCTTATAATCCCAGCTACTCATGAAGCTGAGATCTGGGAGACCTAGGTTCAAAATCAGCCTGGGCAGAAAAATCTGTAAGATTCCACAGCAAACAGGATGGAGATATGGCTCAAGTGGGCAAGCAAGCTGTACTGAATTCTACATGGGGGGGGGGGGGGGGCAGGAAGCTGCATGTGTCAATCAGCATAAATTAACAAAAGGTTTTAGACCCTTCACACTTGCACACAGGTTGGGGGAGCCATATATCATCAGCTTCCTGTGTTGACCAAATCAACTTGTAATAATAGCTCATGAAACAAACTGAAGACTACATGTTATCCCATTTCCTTCCACTAGTTAGTGTAGAAGCTTAAAACTGTATCTCATTCAGATATCCTTTTTAAAAAAAAAGAACTCAAAAGCGGGCACTGGTGGCTCACACCTGTAATCAATCCTAGCTACTCAGGAGGCTGAGGTGTGAGGATCACAGTTCAAAGGCAGCCCAGGCAGAAAAGTCGGTGAGACTCTTATCTCCAATAAACCAGAAGTGGCGCTGAGGCTCAAGTGGTAGAGCACTCACCTTGAGGCCCAGAGTTCAAACCGCACAACCGACAAAATTAAATAAACAAAAATAAAAAAGAATTTACTATAGCTGTGGTAGTGCACAGCTGTATTATAACATTCAGGAGGCTGAGACAAGAAGTTTAAGGCCAGACATGGAATGGAGGAGAGAACAGAACCCACTGGGAATGAGCAAAATAAAAAATGAGGTAGGGTCAGCTTACAGCAAATACAGAAGACATTCATTCATCTACTTCCCTTAAGAATAAGGGACTAAAGTCATGGAGGGCAAAATAAGGCAGGGTAAATAGAGGAAAATAAGGCCTAGTGAAAGTAATCCAGAAGTATAAGTATTTAGAACATAGAAGCACCAGTTATGTTCCAAAGAAAAGCAAGAGGATTCATCCCTTCCTGAGAGATGTATTTATCACCCCCAAAATTTACATTTGTTTGGCAGGATATATGCCTTCCTGAGAGAAATGCTCCCCCCAAATATAAGAATCTCCTACCTAAAACATGGGCAATAGGATACTTTCCTTATCTCAAGGATAAGCATCTGTTTTATGGCAGGATGCGCTCTTACCTGGAAGAAATGCCCAAAACATCCAGCAACTCAGAAATGTAACAACAGGCCCCCTGCCTTACACACACACACACACACACACACACACACACACACACACACACACACACACACACACACACACACACACACACACACACACACACACACACACACACACACACACACACACCCCTAACAGCCAAGAAGCTGTGTGTCTCTGTCTCTCCTTTACAACACCCACACTCTATTAGTGTGTCACTGCCTTTCGGTTTGCATTTGTCTGCATGCATGCTTGATTGCTTATTCAATAAAGCTCTGTCAAGTTTTCTTACCATCATGACTTGTCCAGAAGTTCTTACTCTGTATCAAAGTCAAGGACCCTAAGTGAAGAGTCCCTACTTTTAGAGGGAAATGTCACAGATGTTCACGCTGTATCTGGTGACAGGAAAACCTCTACATTTCTGGAGGGTGACCAGAAAGGCAGCTGCTCCTCAGCTTTCCCCATTTTACCTGTGCCTCCCCCTTCCCCACCAATAAAGCTCAAACTTTGGGTGCAAAATAGAAAGAGGTACCAAAACATTTTAATTTTTAAATCAAAATTAATTCAAAGAACTCATAATGGATTTTTAAAAACTTAATTTAAACAAAGCTCATTATTGCTCTCTCCTTTGCTTCAGGTTCTAACATGACAGGGACAACTCTAACATCTGCAGGGACTACTCAATTGCTGATCTTATCTTTACCCAAACTCCTGATGTTTTCTTTGTCACAGAGTTTGTGTGCATTAATTTTATCTGATTGCTGAGCTTTGGGGACCCCTATTAAGCTTCAGATCCAAGGCAAGTGTATACGGGCCTCTTGTCTCCTTGCTGACACTAGTCTGCTCATCTGCTCCCACGCCACACATATGGGATTTCAAGGTGTCCTCTGGCTACAGATTTTGTTGCACACGCAGTGACAATTTCCTCTCCTTTGTCAAGTCATAGCACTGCAGTCATTCCCTATCCAATTCAAGTCATTTCTTCTTCTTTGTGTGTGCATGTGTGTACTTGGCCTAGGGCTTAAGTTGAGGGCCAAGGGACTGTCCTGAGCTTTTCTGCTCTGCCATGCCCAGCTCACAGTCAAGAACTTTCTCAGTCTAATCTGCACCACTCCAAAAGCCAGTGCCAGGCAGCAGTTCAAGCACTGGCAGAAAAGGAGGAAGACAGAAAAAGAGCCACACTGCAAACGGGTTGCCACCCCATAGCAAACAGAAGAGAAGGAGACAATAGTGAACGTGCACGGCGTGCACTTACACATCATTTGGTACAGGGTCTATTGTCCACTCACTGCTTAGTGATAGTTAATAATTACATCAATAATCACCTGCATAACTATACCGGAATGCTGTCTTCCTGAGTAGCTAGGATTACAAGCATGAGCCACCAGTATCCAGTGACTCATCCGCTGCTAGCTTCAGGACCACCACAATTTTATATTTGGTATCTGCAAAAGTTAATAACATGTTCTGCCTTTTTCACTATCGCCTGTAGGTGGCAGCAAATTGTCACCATTACATTTTAAAGGCTGAAGGCATGGCTCAAATGTGCCCATCAAGAAGCAGCTAAGACACTTAACAGGGGGCAGAGGTGAGGATGGGGGGGTGGGGGTGGGAAGGGGGTGGGCGGCGGGGAGGACATAAAGGAAGAACAAAATCGTAGACACAAAAGTCACCAGCTAAACATGAAAGCAATGCCTTGCTGGCCTGGTGGGAATGTGTAGGAGCAAGCAGGCCAGAGAAAGGAGGGGAGCGTTCAGTCCTGAGCACATCTCTCTCTAGTTCTAAGTCTTGATGTCACTTCCTTATCTGTCCATCTCAGAACTCACAGTGCTAGGACAGAACAAATGTTAATGTTTTATTTGAACGGATTTACTGGCTGACTAAAGATTTAATCATCAAAAGAAGTTTCTTTTCCCACAGATAAACCACTATTCATAAACTTCAACAAATTTCAGCCAAGCAATGGACCAGCCTTTTTTTCTTTTCAGATAGATAGATGGGGGAGGAGAGAGAAAGAGAAAGAGAAAGAGGGGAGGAGAAAGAAAGTGAGACAGAGAGAGAGAGAGAGAAGGAGGGAGGGTGGAGGTTCTCATTATACAGCCTCGGCTGGTCTCAAGCTCACCATCCTATTTCTCCCTGGGAAGACAGGTTTAAATCACTATATTTGGCTTGTGAATTCTTGTTGTATACAAAATTAGATCCTATAATCAAGCCACAGAAAAGTCAGGTGAACATTACTTCATTACTTTGCTAGGCGTTGCCTATGCAACCCTAAGCTCTCCATACCAGAGGGACACGGAGGGGGAGGTGCCCCCCCCCCTTCACACCCAACTACAATGATTATAACTTTAGCCCTCTCCACACAATTGCAAATCAGGAAGGACATTGGGAACTTCTAGTTCAAACTCTTCAATGTATAAGGATGAGGTCCAAGGGTGAGATTATTTGGTTTAAAAATGAAAAGAAACACAAACATAACCTCTGAAATTTGATGGTGGTGTGGACTGAATTTTGTCTCTTTGAAGACGCGTTCACCTTCCTAACTTTTGCTGCCTGTGGATGTGACTATTTCGAACCAAGTGAAGGTGAGACAAGATCATATTTGACTTAAGTGGAGGCAAGAGGAGCCCAAGTTTGAAGCCAGCCCAGGAAAAGTTAGACCTATCTCAAAATTAAAGGCTCAGGTGGCAAGGCTGCCAAAGATGGTAAATAGCCTGTGAGCAATGTTTCCAGTAGACATTCAACACTCCTGAATAAATGAATTACAGGAAAGTACGCAGCTGAGTCAGAGGAAACCGTAAGAGCCTAGCGTGACCTCATTGTCTACCTTCTATCTTCAGCCCCTTTATCTGATATACTGCATTCTCTCTCTTCATTGCTTTTACCTACAAAGGTTTTCCTACTCAAAATAGACAAACGAGTTAGGCAATGGTGGCTCACACCTGTAATCGTAGCTACTCAGCAGACTAAGATCTGAGGGTCGTGGTCCAAAGCCAACCCAGGCAGGAAAGTTCATAATACTCTTCCCTCCAATTAACCACCAGAAAACCAGAAGTGTCATGTGGTTCAAAGTGGTAGAGCACTAGCCTTGAGCAAAAGAGCTCAGAGACAGTGCCCAGGCCCTGAATTCAACCCCCCAGGACCACCACTACCACCACCAGCAACAAAGTCATAAAACCACTCATGTCATTAAAAAGGTAATCCCATGTCATTTTTCTGAAGATCTGAGCAAGTGCCTACCTCCATGCTGCAGGAAAACTGAGCACACAAATGTGTGATGGATACACAGGTAGGGGCATGAATGCTATTATAGGAGAAAGAACATGAAGTCAGGAGCCCCCAAGAAAGTTCCACTAGCAGAGAAGATGATGCTGGGCAGCAGACTGTGGTACTTAGAACACTTGTCTATCCAGGAAAGGACTTGGTGACGTACAACAGAGTATTCAAGGTTTCTCAGGAAAATAAAACTATATAGGCTTCCACACAATCTTCAAGGAAGTAAAAAGAGTTTTAAGACTAGTATACGAACAAGCAACTGCAGTTTCCAGCATGGTTTCATTTAAGCACAATGAGAAGAAATACACAACCCCTTTTCTAACCTTAGAGACATAAAAAGAGGTAGGATACATAGTTCAAAGTATCTTTTAAATCTGTCCTCGGACTTCCTGCTTGCTGCCTTGTTCTTTGTTTCTGGATGTGACAAACTCCAGGAAGAGTAGAGGAATATTTGGAGGTTCCCAGAGGACCCTGGTGGTCCTCTGACCTGAGGTTGAGATTTCTTAAACACGGCATGCTGGATGATTTGAGCAGGTAACTCTCTGCGATGGGGGCTTCAGCCTGGGAAATAGCATCTGGGCCTCTCAGATACGAGTGGTCACTGCAGTCCCAACCTACACTAAGGGTGACAACCAAAACCCAAATGCCAGCAGGAAGCAAAGCTGCTCCAGACTAAGAGCCATTGACTTAAACTGGACCAACAAAGCATCTGAAGACACAAACAGGCCACCTGCTCTGTGACACGGATCACCTTAACAAGATGGTGGTGGAGAAATAAGGATACCCTGGATAGACTAGATTCTTTTTTTTTGGGGGGGGGGTCCGGTCGTGGGGCCTGAACTCTAGGCCTGGGCGCTGTCCCTCAGCTCTTCAGCTCAAGGCTAGCACTCTACCACTTGAGCCACAGCATCACTTCCAGCTTTTTTCTTTTAGCTTATGTGGTACTGAGGAATCAAACCCAGGGCCTCATGCATGCAAGGCAAGCGCTCTACCACTGAGCCACCTTCCCAGCCTCTAGACTGGATTCTTGAAGCTGTTATTTACTCATGATGAATAGAGTAAAGCCAGCCTTGGAGTATTGAAGAGGAGAGGAAAACTTCAGCAATTCCTTCCCTTTGTAGTGAAAGCTACAAAAACAAGAAGATGAAGAAAAAGATTTGATATGCTCCATTTGGGGCAAGATCCAGAAACCAAGAGCTTAACTGAACAATGTCAGGACTACTAAAGAAAGAGATGGGGGGAGGAGGGATGGGCAAAGGCAGAAAGGGAAAGGTAGGCATGGAGTCAGAGCAGTGAAGTGCCCTTCTGGGGCTCAGCAAGGTCATGGGGTCCTAACTGTGGTCATTGTGCCACCCAGGACACTGGTGGCTCATGCCCATAATCCTCAAGAGGCTGAGATCTTATGATGATGATTTGAAGCCAAACCAGGCAAGGAAGTCTATAAGAGTCGATACCAATTAATCATCAAAAAGCCTGTAGTAAAGCCATGGCTCAAGTGGTAGTAAAACACTAGCCTTGAGTGAAAAAGCTAAGATTCCAGACCCTGAGTTCAAGCTCCAGTACTGGCATATGTGTATGCATGTGTACGCATGCGCGCGCACACACATACATACACACACACACACAGTCACACACAGTCACACACACAGTCACCTTCCCACACTTCACATAAACTGTTGGGAAGGAGTAAAGTTCACCAACACATATATTCAAATGCTTCACTCATTCCTTCCAGGTATTCCTATCTGACCTTCACTGTATCTTTCATCCTTAAAAGTTGGGCAGAGGGGTCTTCAGCTCGTTGCCCCCCTTCCTCACCACTCTAACCTCTGAAAACCAAACGTAAAATTAGTAACCAGGACCCTCCACAAAAGAGGGCAAAGGTCAGCCACAGAGAAATAAGGCAATCTCCAGAAAGGAAGTCTCTCCCACACTTAAATTTCCTCAGTAAGGCTCAATTTCCTGTCTACTATTTTGTCTCAGGATTTTTCTTGAAAACTATAGATATGTTTGTTCTCTGCCATCATAAAAAATGTGTAAGACGTAATAACTACTTCCCTAAAAGTGGAAATGACACAGAGCACAAATCAAAAAGCGTGAGAGAATGAAAAGGAGAGCTGGAAATCTTGTTTAATTTTTCAATCTTTTCAGTTTCAAAGATGACATTAAACTGTCAAGATTATTTTTAATGACTCAGTTTCTGACGTCACTAGAAATAACCAGGGATGCTGAAAGTTGTTTGTGACTTCTTGACTTGTTCTAGAGCATTCTTCAGAGGAAGAGATACTCTACAAAACTACCATCTGGGAAAGTATCCTTATAGGTGTTCACAAGACAGAAAAGAAAGGAGAGAAAGAAAGAGGGGGGGGGGGCGGAGGGGAGGGGAGGGGAGGGGAGGGGAGGGGAGGGGAGGGGAGGGGAGGGGAGGGGAGGGAAGGGGAGGGAAGAGAAGGGAAGGGAAGGGAAGGGAAGGGAGATGTCAGCTATAAGATCCCCAGTACCTTCCAGTGGCTCAAAGATGGACTAGAACACAGTAAAGAACCAGCCAACTACCTTCACAACAAAACTCTTGACAGAGAAGTTAGACCTTGAATAACTAAACTATTCTGCAGTATTCATTACCAGAGAAGTTAAGTAACTGTCTTGTGAAAAAGCAAACAGACTGGTGTACACTCAGTGGTAGAAAGCATGTCCAGCACTACCAAGAAAAAAAATAATAATTTACTGATAATTTTAAAAAAATAAGAAAAATAAAATAAGCCACTGGCTTTAAAACTGAGCGTAAAGTGCCAGCTCAGGCTGGCTAGCTTGATGATTAGAGTGCACCACAATCCCTCCTGTCTGTCAAATGAACCTGACTGCGAACCAGCCCTTACCAGTTTCATTTAGTCATTAATCCAAAAGGAACTTGGTGAGCCTTACCTGCCACATTCTGCTCCTGGAGCTAGAGGAAACAACAGTCAACCAATAAGGCAAATATTGCTCTAGGATCTTATATCCAGATTCTCAAAGTCACTATAATTCAGTGTTTTTTATAAGAGTCACTAAGCAGTAGTACCAGATAAGTATTAAAAAGAAAGAGAGAGGCTGGGTGCCAGTGGCTCATGCCTGTAATCCTATAATATTAGCTACTCAGGAGGTGGAGATCTGAGGATCACAGTTCAAAACCAGGCCAGGCAGAAAGTCTATGAGATACTTATCTCCAATAAACCACCAAAAAACTGGAAGTGGCACTGTGGCTCAGGTGGTAGAGTGCTAGCCTTGAGCTGAAGAGCTGAGGGACAATGCCCAGGCCCAGAGTTCAAGCCTCATGACCAACAGAGAGAGAGGGAGAAAGAGAAAGAGAGAGAGAGAGAGAGAGAGAGAGAGAGAGAATAATATAAAATATCAGAGTACAATCACACACAGGAAGTTCTACTTCATAAAATCTGCTTCAAGCCCAGGTACTGATGGCTCACACGTAATTCTAGCTACTCCAGAGGCTGCGATATGAGGATGAGGATCAAGTTTTGAAGCCATCTGGGGCAAGAAAAACCACAAGACTTTTATCTCTAATTAAACACTTGTGGCTCAAGTGGTAGCACACTAGCCTTAAGCCAAAAAGCTCAAGGATATTTCCCAGGCCTTGAGTTCAAGTTCTAGGACAGCAACTAAAAAAGAAAGAAAACAAAACCCTCTGCTTGAGCAGTACTGACAGATATTTGTGATCCGTGTGCGTGTGTGTGTGTGTGTGTGTGTGTGTGTGTGTGTGTGTGTGTGTGTGTGTACTGGAAGTTAGAAGGGATAAAATATTTTAGACTGTGGGTCGGTCATGCCAAGAGTTCAGAAGTCCCTGATAAAGGAAATCTTTCGTTCCAGCCCTGGCTGGAGCCCCTGGCTCTCCTCCTACCTGAGAACACTGCCCATAACTGAATCTCATTACTCTCTCCTCTGCCCTATGATGGCATTTTGGATATAAATCAAAGCGTAAGTTCTTTTCAGATAGTGTTCCCAATCTTTTTGTGTGGGATGCCTTATTCAGTCATCCTCTGTTGGCATGACTTACTTGCTGATTAAGAAAATACAGAGGCCAAAAAGCACTTTTAAGTAAGCATTGGTCCGAAGAGCTTACCCCTGCCACCTACACAGTGTTCACAGCACACAGGGTTGGTAGACTCTTGAAAGTGCCTGGTTTAATTGGGTAATTTAGTATTGCTGTGCCCTCACAGTGTGGTGGTTTCTGTTTGCTTTCCCGCTCATTCCATCTCCCTTGTTCCAATTAGTGCAAACTACTGGTTCTGAGCTTTGTGTTACGAGTTGGGATTTAGTTGTTCATTTGTGTGTGTGTGTGTTGTTACTGAGACTTGAAGTCAGGGCTCATGCTCTTGTTTGGCTTTTTCGGCTCAAGGTTGGTGCTCCACCATTGGGCCACACCCCGTCTTGTTGTGTTTTGTTTTGTGCCACCCCGGAGCTTGAACTCAGGGCCTGGCTCTGTCCCTGAGCTTTGTTGTTGTTCAAGGCTGGTGCTCTACTACCTGAGCCACAGCTCTACTTTTGGCTTGTTGGTACTTTACTGAAGAGTCTACTATCTAACAGACTTTCCTTCCAGGGTTGATCTCAGACTTCAGCATCCTGGGTAGCTAGGATTACAGGTGTGGCACCTGTACCCAGATGCTTTATTATAACTCTATTAAACCCCATGATCCCAGGCTCCTTCAGATTGCTACTAAGAATTCTGATGATAAGTGTGCAAAATTTGCATAGAAGCACCCCCCCACCCTGCCTGGGTTTTGACAGAAAAGGTCCCAGGCTAGTCAGGACTGTAACCAGAAGTGAAAGGACTTGAAGCAGAACTAAAACTTCCCTGGGACTCCCGAAACCCTGAAGTCGCATGAACCCCAAGGTTTTGAAACCTTCCCCAAGGTTTTCATGTGAAGCTTTAAGTCCCTCAGGAAGAGCTGCTCACATTAAGAAATCAGTACATTGTTGTCTTTTGGAGAGCTGGGCAAAAGGGAAGCCCAATGTTCTTTGCTATAAGAGAGATCTGTTGATGGCCACACAGATAAGAAAATTTTCAGCAAAGGACAAAGTTCCCAGCAATGCAGGGACTGCCTGAAGACACCAAGTCCTGCCACCTCAGCTTCTAGAGGACAGTTGTAACTGTTGGCCAACATTTTCTCTTCCCAATCTAGAATTAGAATGGTGCGTTAGTTAGCACACAGCCTGTCAACAAGTACACAGACCTCAAATACTTCGAACAAGGTTTCATGCTGCATCCTGTAGCACCTGTTTTCTAAATTGCCCATGTATTATGCTTACAAGGAACAAACTGTAACGTATTCTTCACTAATAGGAAAATAATTAACTTCTAGGAAAGCCTGTTGCTTCCTTGACACGTTTCAGAGGAGGTCATTTAGATGCCTCTCTCCCAGCGCTGGCTGTGAAGGAGGAGCTGGCCTGGACTCGGTCGATGGCAGCGGCTCCAGATTCCAGCTGTGCTAACAAACTCAGCTTCCATGCCCCTAATCTCACCACACAACACATGGAAGGGACACCTGCTTCCAAAGGTACAGCAATCCCAGGTTTCGTTCTTTAAATCATCCTTGCATAGTTATTTCTGTTTCTTCCTTAACAAAACCTAGAACGTCTGATCGGTGATTAAGGTGCTCAGTTATTAGCAAGACAAAACTCAAGGCAATCTTCACTTGTAACATAGGCAACTGGAAGTCCAGGCTTTTAGATTTCCCCTACTCTTGTCCAATATCTATCAGCTTAGTGCACTCAGACTGATCAGGAACAGTATTAGTCTAACTTCCCGTCTATAAACATTCTCAATACTGAAACAAGCCATCTCTCTCTCCATATCCTTTTTCTCCCCCCTCCCCTCCTTCCCTTCTGCATCCCCTTCTCTGCTTTGCATCTGTAAAAGCCTTAACTAGTTACAACACAAATCATTTTAAAATCAGGAAAACCCCCAAGTGACATCTAGGTCTTATTCCAGCAAGTCGTACACTATTTAATAGTTACCAGGTTTCTGGGTAGGTGATCCAGGCGGAGATGCATTGCCACTAGGAGACAAGTAGAGGTAGTTTTTGTTCACTCCCGTATCAAAGTCAAATGGGGACTGGTAGTCCTCGCTGAAGTCCAAGTCTCCACAGTCCATGCCAGGCAAAGGCAGGGCACATGGCTTTGCCACGGCCCGCAAGGACTCTTCAGTCGCCTGCCCCTGGGACCACGTTCTCTTTGCAACCTGTACCCTCACTAAGAAACCAGGTTTGGAGGCCCCGCCCCAGCTTCCGGGTGGAGGGGGGGGCAGGTGCAGTTTCCTCCAAGAGCTTCACATCCTATGGCAAGCAAGTCTTTCAATAAATGACAACCCAGAGCCCTCAGTTCACCACCTGTTGTTAATTTTAGTCAACAAGGAACAACCTTGGGCAGGGAGTGGCCCGTTCTTCAGTAAACAAAGGAGGGCCCAGCTCAGAGGGACAAATAGCTCAAGCTATCTGGCAAAATTACAGAAAAAACAAACAAAAAACTACCTGGTGTTTTTTTTCTTTAAACCAGTCAGCTGATCACAGCTACAGCAGCGGGGCAGACATAATCTTCTAGGACAAGGCAGGATTTGGGGGCAGTAATCTCCAGCAAATGCCATCTGGGTAATACTTTTTTCCACCCTGGATTACCATAGCTTGCTGAAACCTGAACTTCCTAGGTTAGCAACCAACTTTCTAAGCATAAATTGGTGGAAAAGAAAGCCACATTTTTCATCCTTACTCTGGAGAGGAGTCTATATTACTGTCATACAGTTTTCAATTCCATTTCTTTTCTCTTGTTTCTTTTTCTTTTTTGTGGGAGGATGCTGTCACAATTACATGAGACGAGGAAAGAATCAGCTTTGAAGGCACATCTCCCATGTGTTCCAGCACCTTCTCTGTTTAACCAAGGCCAGGGCCCTGCAGGTTCCATTATAGCCCTGATTCTGCTGGCCTGGCTCACCCTCTCACCTAGGGCCACGGCAGGCTTGCCAAACACCCAGTTCTCTTCTTTGGCACAAGTCTCTCCCCACACTCACAATGGTCCATGTCAGCACTTAAGGCCCCTGCTGGTTCAATACTGGGGGGTCATTCCTCTCCCACCCATGCCATTGGTGGCCTATAACAAATACAAAGACAATGGCCCAGTTTTCAAATCCCTGGAGGGAAAAATTGATGGACTCTCCTGAAGTGGAGAGTCAAATGAAGAAATGTGAAATCATTATTAGAAAGATCAGTGAACACCTACTGTATAAAATGTATAGGAACCAAGGTTGTATTCAAGTGAATACAAAATAAGTGAATCAACTTAAGATTCACTGTGTGTGTGTGTGTGTGTGTGTGTGTGTGTGTGTGTGTGTGCGCGCGCACATGCGTGCGCGCCAGAACTAGGGTTTAAACTCAGGATCAGGGTTTGAGCACTTTCCCATGGCTTTTTACACTCAAGGCTAATACTCTACCACTTGTGCCTTTTGCTGGCTAACTGGAAATAAGAGTCTCTCAGACTTTCCTGCCTTGGCTGGCTTTCGACTATGGTCCTCAGATCTGTCTCCTGTAGCTAGGATTACAGGCACTGAGTCACCAGGCAGGCCTGGATTACTTTTTTAACTAGTTTCATGCTGTGCTTTACTTATGGCATAATCTTCATCTTGTTTAAGGTTTTTTTTTCTTCAGGCTAGGAAGGTGGCTCAGTGGTAGAGCACTTGCCTTGCATGCCTGAGGCCCTGGGTTCGATTCCTCAGCACCACATGAGCAAAAAGAAAAATGGCGGAAATGGCACTGTGGCTCAAGTGGTAGAGCACTAGCCTTGAGCTGAAGAGCTGAGGGACAGCGCCCAGGCCCAGAGTTCAGGCCTCATGACCGGACCCCCACCCCCCAAAAAAAAAAAGATTTTTTTTTTTCTTGTTCATTTTGTGGTGTTTGAAATGGAACTCAGGGGGCTTCTGGCATGCTAAGCAGGTAGGTGCGCTACCACTTACAACAGCTCTTTGGTGTTTGTTTTGTTTTGTGGTGCTGGTCTAAGGCTTGAACTCAGGGCTTGGGCACTATCACTGAGCTTCTTTTTCAAAGCTAATTCTCTGCTATTTGAGCCATACCACCACTTCTGGCATTATTATTATTGTAGTTTTATTTATTTTAATTATTATTATTTATTTATTTTAATTATTATTATTGTAGTTTTGTTGGAAATTCAAGGCTCACAGACTTTCCTGCCTGGGCAGACTTCGAACTTCAATCCTCAGATCTCACCATCCTGAATAGCTAGGATTGCAGGTGTGAGCCACCAGCACCTGGCAAGCTCTTTTGGTTTTTGAGACAAAGTCTCCCTGACTTAGCTGGCCTCAAACTCTCAAATCTCTTGACTCTATCTCCCAAATGGCAGGGTCTAAGTGTGTACCATCATACCCAGCAACTTTACAAACTTATGTACATTTTAGAAGTGTTTATTTTTTAATAATGACAAAAAAATCAATGTATTTTTCCTCTTAAGGTAACTGTATTTGGGTAACCATAAAGGTTCATTTTTTTAAGTTTAGAAATAAATGGTTTCTTTTTGTTGTTGCTGTTATTTGAAAAAAATGAATGGTTGGGTTCCTGAAATCCATGATACCGATTGCTTGGGGGGGAGAGGGGATTTCATGGTTCATGGGGTCGTTAGCTTTGGCTACATCCCATATTTGGCCACTCAGTACTAGAAGAACAACCATTTCTCTACCACCTTACTGGTTCTTCTAAAGCCACAGGTATTAGAAGGTCATTAACCCTGACAGATACGCCGCAAGCCACAAACCACCTCAAAGTCACCAGCTCAACCCCACACCCTCTCCACCGCCAGCAGCAGCTCACAGATTTGAGGTGTCACCTGCCTGTACCCCTGCTCTCACTCTGTTATCTCTATCCTGCAGAAGACTGGCTTAGAAGCCCACGTAGAATGAAAAAGCCAAAAGTCCTATCTAAAAATTCAATGTTCTACCTGCTTAGATCCCAGGACTGTCAACTCAAATCCCAGCTTTGGAGCCAGTTCTTATCTGCATACCCAGTCAGACCGGAGGCTAGATAGTGGGAAAAGTAAAAACAGACAACCAGGTGTGGGAAAAGCATGGGTGGGTTCATGGAATGGAGGGAATTCAGCTGATTCAAAATTTACCAAAGTAGGAGGTTGAAAGAAATTAAAATTGGAAATGTAGCTTGGGAAGACACCATTAAAGACTTCGAGTGGCAAACTTGGACACCTAATATATAATGCAGGAAGGAAAAAGAGGATGAAGACGGGAGAGGGGAGAGTCAGGAGAAGCAATATAAAAGTAAATTGAGGGGCTGGGAAGGTGGCTCAGTGGTAGAGTGCCTGAAGCTCTGGGTTCAGCACCACATAAACAGAAAAAGCCAGAGGTGGCGCTGTGTCTCAAGTAGTAGAGCACTAGCCTTTAGCTGAAGAGGTGAGGGACAGCACCTAGGCCCAGAGTTCAGGCCCCACGACCAACCAAAAAAAAGTAAGTTGAGCCCAGCACCAGTGGTTCATGTCTATAATTCTAGATGCTCCTAGAAACTGAGATCTAAGGATCCCAATTGGAAAAAAGCCTGAGCAGAAAACTTATCTCTGATTAACTGCCAAAAAGACAAAAGTGAGCTGTGGCTCAAGTGGTAAAGTGCTGGCCTTGAGCAAAAATGCTCAGGGACAGCACCCAGACCCTGAGTTTGAGCCCCAGGACCAACACACACACACACACACACACACACACACACACACACACACACACACACACACACACACACACACACACACACACACACACACACACACACACACACACACACACACACACACACACACACACACACACACACACACACACACACACACACTGAGCTAGACACTTCTGGCTCATACCTGTAATCCTAGCTGCTAGGAAGCCTAAGATCTGAAGATCCAGCCAGCCTGGGCAGAAAACTCCGAAGGACTTTAATATCCAATTAACCACCAAAAAGCTAGAAATGGAGCTGTAGCTCAAATGGTAGAATGCCAGCCTTGAGTGAAAAAGCTAAAGGAAAATGCCTTAGCCTTTAGTTCAAACCCCAGTACCATCATATATATACATATATATATGAATACATCATATATATACATATATATATAAATTGTTGAGGTTGAGGGAAGAGTACTTGCCTAGCATGCAAGTTAGGCCTCACGTTCCAAGACCAATATATACATACAAGCATACAGACATGCATATATACATACATATATTACATACATTACAGTTAAGGATTTGTTTAAATAGTAAACAAAGCTGCCGCCTGTAATCCTAGCTAGGAGGCTGAGATCTAAGGATGGCAGTTCAAAGCCAGCCGGGACAGGACATTCCTGAAACTCTAATCTCCAATAAACCACCAAAAACCCAGAAGTGATACTGTAGCTCAAGTGATAAGAGTGCTAGCCTTGAGCTGAAGAGCTAAGGGACAGTGCTCAGGCTTAGAGTTCAAGCCCCAGGACCGACAAACAAAACAAAACAAAAAACCAAAGCTGGCTCCAGAACTAGTGCACAGATCCATTGTAGATGGACAGTGGCTAAAGGAGAGGATACTCAGAATGAGGATCCCAGATGATCCAGGAAGGAAGAAAGGGAGCCTCTGCACCTATTTCCTGGTTGTTAGTTGGCCCTAGGAAACCCCAGTAAAGAGTTGGTTCTGTGCTACTTGATGCTTAACACAAGGCCATGTTGAAAGGGGTGGATTGATCAAGATACATTGTATTCATAAACTACTTTGTTAAATAAGACAACTATTTAAAGATAATTTTTAAATTGTCAAAAAAAAATAACACTTCCAGTAAAAAACATAATGCTTCTATCTCTTTAAGTCTTACGTCCTGAGTTTTACAGTCCTGATGTCACAAGATCATACCCAAGAGCTATGCAAAGAGGACTGTTTACCCACAGACATCCACCCAACTGTCCCTGACCACATCTACTCAGTCCTGCTGCAGTGTTTCCCTAGAGACCTGGCTGACAGTGGGCATCAGTTGTCTTGTATGTTTATTAACTTTCCCTTGAGGAACTCCAGACCCCTTGCCCCATGGGTAGGGACAATTTTTGTCCCCACCCCATTACCCTGTTTCCTGGTCTTAGGTGTGGGCCTGTGCTTCCGATATTACCCATAAAGACCTCTATCCTCTTGTTCAGAGAGTCTGGCCTCAGGCTAGACATCTGGCAGAACCAGCCCCAGTCAGTGGCCTTCCCTGATATTTACTCTATGAGTAATGGAAGAAAGTGGCCTGTCCATAGCCTGAGCTGTCAGGTGCTGGCTACCCATGCCAACAGGCAAGAGAACAGGTCAGGACTGGAAAAGGACTGGGAGAACCAGTGGGGGACAAAGGAGTGGCATCGAGGCCCTGCACCCAGCTGCCCTAGAGGGCCTTACCATAACTAAGGAAGGTCTGTTCCTCTTGGTCAACTCAACAGAAAGAATCCTCAAGTATCTATTTCCCAACTTCATTTTCTGCTATTACCCAACCGTGTTCTAGCCAAACTTGACTTTCCTGATTCTGTTTTCAGTTTAATTATTGTTTGTTTAGCTGTAATGGTGATCAAACTCAAGGCTTCACACATATTTGGCAAGCACTCTACCACTGGGCTACATCATTAGTCCTTGGGGTTTTGTTGGTGGTGGTTTTCTGTTTGGTTTGTTGCTCTTTGGGAGTACAGGGGTTTGAACTCATAGTCGTGCACTGTCTATGCAGAAGCTCTACTGCTTGAGCTTTAGTTATGTTCCAGGTAGTGTCTTGAGGTTTTCGTTGTTTTTGATTCATTTTGGCCTAGGGTCAGCCTCAGCTCTAGATCCCCTATCTCTGACTTCCCATACAGCTAGGACCATGAATGCCACCACACATGGTTTACTGATTGAGAAGAGATCTCAATAACCTTTGGTTCAGCTAGCCTCAAAACCACTAACCTCCTGATCTCTGCCTCCTGAGTAACTAGGATTATAAGTGTAAAGCACTATGTCAAGTAGCCCTTGGTTGAGACAAGGTCTGGCTGTTTCTCAAGCTGGCTCCAACACTTGCTTCTCTTGCTTCTGTTTTTAAATACTAGGACTTTAGATATGAATCACTTTGCCTTGAAAATGTTCTGTTTCTTGGGCTGGGAAGTTGTCTCAGTGGTAGAGTGCTTGGCTTGCATGCCTGAAGCCCTGGGTTCGATTCCTCAGCACCACATAAGCAAAAAACCGGAAGTGGCGCTGTGGCTCAAGTGGTAGAGCACTAGCCTTGAGCTGAAGAGCTGAGGGACAGTGCCCAAGCCCAGAGTTCAGGCCCCACGACCGGACCCCAAAAAAAAAAAGAAAGAAAAAAAATGTTCTGTTTCTTGAGCTTATACTAGAATTTTTTTCTAGACTAGAGTCTCTCTCTCTCTCTCTCTCTCTCTCTCTCTCTCTCTCTCTCTCTCTATTATTGTTATTATTTTATTTTGCCAATCCTGGGGCTTGAATTCTAGACTTGGGCATTGTCCTTGAACTTTTTTTTTTTTTGGCTTAAGGCTAATGTTCTACCACTTAAGCCACAGTGCCACTTGTGGCTTTTTCTGAGTAGTTTACTGGAAATAAGAGTTTCATGGACTTTCCTGCCAGGCTGGATTCGAACAGGGATCCTCAAACCTCAGCCTCCTGAGGATTACAGGTGTGAGCCACTGATGCCCAGTCTCCTTGCGTGCGTGCACTCTCTCTCTCTCTCTCTCTCTCTCTCTCTCTCTCTCTCTCTATATATATATATATATATATATATGCTTTTATGGGTTTTTTTTTTGTCGGTTGTGGTGCTTGAACTCTGGGCCTGGGCACTATCCCTAAGCTCTTCAGCTCAATGCTAGCACTCTACCACTTGAGCCACAGAGCCACTTCCAGTTTTCTGGTGGTTACTGGAGATTAGTCTCATGGACTTTCCTGCCTGGGCTGGCTTTGAACCTCGATCCTCAGATCTCAGCCTCCTGAGTAGCTAGGATTACAGGCATGAATCACTGGTGCCTGGATTCCTCTATATTTTTAATTGTAAAATTCCTATTAATGAGTTACATATGAATAGTTTATGTGCAAGAATTCACTTCAGAGGCTACTTGAAGTGAAAAAAGGAAGCAATACAAATACATATTCAGTGAACAATTTAAATGCTGACAAGTGTTCATATATAGAAAAATATGTAGTTATTAATATGACAATATGGAAATATATATTTCATGTGAAGAGATATTCTTGGCATATTCAGTAATAAAGAGAGATCAACCAAAGGAAAACAAAGAGAAATCTGTTCCACAACTCCAACCAACTGCTCATGCACTGAAGAGCCAGCAGGGGGCACTCAAAAGCAGTGCAGAGGTTGGCAGGTACAGGCAGGAAAGTGGACAGTACTGAGCATATAACTGGTTATGGAGTGGGTACAAATAACTATAAAGCAAATTAAGTTTCTGTCTGTATATGAATAGAATGCTCACATAATATCACAATAGATGTTCTCCAAATATGAAAGCTAGTAGGGGAGAGTCTTATTGAAAGCTGTATGATACACAACTTACGCAACAGGCCCTTGAAGAGCATCTCAGAGTCAAGCAGCTTGCTCATCAGGAAAGTCAGGCCTCAGGTGTGCAGTTAATTCAGCTCTTAAAAGGGGGAGAAAGGGACTGAAATCTTCAAATAGCACTGACTTCTACAAAAACGAAAGGCCGTGCAAATGTAAAGATGACTAAAACTGTGTGCCAACGAAATATCGCATTTGATCTCTCAAACAGGTCCTATAATGAGCGGAACAAAATTAATTTTACAAAGGACATTATTGAAAAGGTGTAAAAACTGGGAATAGAGCATGGCCATAGTGGCACATGCCTGAAATCCCTTCATTTAGGAGACAGAAGGATCACAAGGCCAGCGTCAGCTATATAGCAAGGCCCTATCTCATAAAACCAAGGGCTGGGGAAATAACCCAGTGGTGAGAGGAAGGTCTTGCCCTTACACACAGGGCTGGATTCAGTACTCAGCCCCCAAAGGAAAAAAAATTAAAATAGAACTACAAATGAGGTAAGATATCCATTTCAAATTTACTGATGTTGACAACTATACTGTAGCTATATAACTAACTACATTGTCACTTAGGGGCAAAGGACTTTAGTGCACGCAGCCCATCTTCAGAAAACAACTGCATGCATGTATGCACAAAGAAAGTCCTGAGGCAGACAAGCAGCATTTCCAGGGGGTCCGTGTGAATAAGGAACGCAGGTATGCTCTGCTATATAAGAATGGCATCAAGGGGCTGGGAAGGTGGCTCAGTGGTAGAGTGGCTTTGCCTTGCATGCATGAGGCCCTGGGTTCGATTTCTCGTACCACAAAAGCAGAAAAAGCCCAAAGTGGAGCTATGGCTCAAGTGGTAGAGCACTAGCCTTGAGCTGAAGAGCTGAGGGACAGCGCCCAGGCCCAGAGTTCGGGGCGGGGGGGGGGGGGGGGCAGTGATATACAGAAGGGTGGAGTTCAGGCAGCACAGCAGAAGCAGCTCTCAAGAAGGCTCAACTCAGGCTGGCTTTCAACTCCCACACTGAGTATAGCTAGAGTAAATCATGTTGACTTTTGTTTAAAAATGTATGGCAAGGCTAGGAATGTGGCTAAGTGGTAGAGTGCTTGCCTAACATGCATGAAGCCCTGGTTGGATTCCTCAGTACCACATAAACAGAAAAAGCTGGACGTGGCACTGTGGCTCAAGTAGATGCTAGCCTTGAGCAAAAGAAGCTCAGGGACAGTGGCCAGGCCCTGAGTTCAAGCCCCAGGACTGGGAAAAAAAAAAAAAAAGTATGGCAAAGCCAGGCACAAGTGGCTCATGGTTTTAATCCTAGCTACTCAGGAGGCTGAGATCTGAGGATCCCAGTGCAGAAAAGTCTATGAGATACTTATCTCCAATTAACCAGCAAATAGCCAGAGGTAGAGCTGTGGCTCAAGTGGTAGAGTGCTAGCCTTGAGCAAAAAAGCACAGGAACAATACCTAGGCTCTGAGTTTAAGCCACAAGACTGGCAGTACCCCTACCCCCACAAAAAGAAGAAGGATGAGGAGGAGGAGGCGGCGGAAGAGGAGGAGGAGGAGGAGGAGGAGCAGCAGCAGCAGCAGAAGCAGCAGCAGCAGAAGAAGAAGCCGCCGCTGCATGCTGGTAGCCCATGCCTGTAACCCAAGCTACTCAGGAGGCTGAGATCTGAGGATCATGGATCAAAGCTAGCCCAGGCAGGAAAGTCTGTGCAACTCTTATCTCCAATAAAGTACTCAGAAAAGGCTGGAAGTAGCCCTGTGGCTGAAGTGGTAGAGTGTTAGCCTTGAGCCAAAGAAGCTTAGGGACAGAGCCCAGGATCAGAGTTCAAGCTCTAGGACAGGCAAAAAAAAGTAAAAAAGGGTATGGCAGCCTTAAGACTTGAAACTTTACATTAGAAATTTAGGAAATACTCCCTAATAAGAATTTCATTATTCTACCACCCCCCTTTTATTTTCCCATGATGAAGAAAGTCCTTTGGTAGTACAGTATTATAAGAAAGCTGTCTTCTCTAGAGAGCCCAGAGGATAAAAAATGTGCAAACTAGCAGAGTCCAATCATTGAGAGCCAATACTCTAAGTAATAAAGGAGCTCTGAAAAGAACAAATTCACTTCCTTGGTAGGAATCCTAATATTCTAAGTAAATGTCTCCTACCTTCTCTTTCCTTCTGGAGACGTGTGTGTGTGTGTGTGTGTGTGTGTGTGTGTGTGTGTGTGTGTGTGTGTGTGTGTGTGTGTGTGTGTGTGTGTGTGTGTGTGTGTGTGTGTGTGTGTGTGTGTGTGTGTGTGTGTGTTTTCTAAGTAAATGTTTCCTACCTTCTCTTTCCTCCTGGAGATGTGTGTGTGTGTGTGTGTATTAAAAAGTGAGTGTGCTGTGCTCACACCTGTAATCCTAGCTATGCAGAAGGCAGAGATCTGGGGAATCATGGTTCAAAGCCAACTAGGGCAGGAAAGTCGGTGAGACTCATCTTCAATTAACCACCAGAAAACCAGAAGTGGAGCTGTGGCTCAAAGTGATAGAGTGCTAGCCTTGAGCAAAAAAACCTAGGGACAGTACCCAGGCCCTAAGTTCAAACCCCACAAGTGAATTTTTTTTTAATTGTTTAAATGAACGTGCCAGGCACTGGTGGCTTATGCCTGTAATCCTAGCTACTCAGAAGGCTGAGATCCAAGGATCATGGTTCAAAGCTAGCCCAGGGGGAAAGCTGGTAAGACTCATCTCCGATTAACCACCAGAAAATCAGAAGTGGAGCTGTGGCTCAAAGTAATAGAGTGTTAGGCAGCCTTGTGGCTGAGTTCAGGCTCCATGATGCCTCCTCCCTACCTCCCCCTCCCCCCAAAAAAAGAAAGTGAACATGACCCAGCAAGTACCATACTCTCCCTCAACTCATCTCCAAACACATTTTCTGATTACCCTCTGGCTGGGGAAGCCAAGGCCTGTTAAGAAGGGTTGGAATGCCTGTGTTTCTTTGTCATGGGGAGTCAGAGTGGCTCCAAGATGCACAAGGTGTCACTGCTAATTCTGTCATTTTAGCATGTGATCACCACCAGATCAAAACGGTCTCATGATCTCAACAGAAGATCATAGAAAGACAAAATGTTTGTTATATGCCTGGTTAAGTGTAATGCCGGAAAGTAAAAAAAAAAAAAAAAAAAACTGTGTTTTTTTTTTTATGAATAATCTAATTTCACATTTGCTGGTCACTCTTCATGCTGATGAGTAGACTGATTATTGACTCAGGTGCAAGTTCTTCAATCAGGGTGTGTCCAGCTCTAAGGTGGCCAGGGACCACCAGGACCTCAACTGTACAGAGAAGGTGGGGGGCAGGGCCTTAGATCAGATTCTGCCTCCCACACCAGTTGGCTGACTTGTGATACTGCAGACCCAGCTTTTAGCTAACCCTGCGAAATTTGTCTGAAGATGAACACTTGAGCCAACTCCACAGTCGTGTGTCACGTGACCATGAAGCCACACTGAGCAAGGTGTCACTTGGTGGTTTTTCTCTGTGTGAACACCAGAGGGTGTTCACACAAACTAAGGAAGCGATGACCTCACTAGCTGATAAGAGCTTTGTGGAATCACTATCCTGGATGAAGGTCTATTGCTGTGTCAGGCTTCTGTGGCTGTGACAAGATCTCAGACACTCCACTTTAAAGGAAGGAGGCTCATGATTTCAGAGGTCTCAGGGCCTGCTAACTCTGGGCCTGGGACAATGCTGAACAGCATGCATAGGGTGGGTCAACAGGGCTTCCTCACAGCAGCCCAGGAAACAAAGAGGAAGAAGGGATAGGGTCCTATTATCTTCCTCAAAGGTATAACCCCAATGGCCTAACTTCCTTGCAAAAAACCCTGCTTCTTAAAGGTTCCACCATTCCCTGAGTGTGCTTGCCATCTGGTGGCAAAGGATCATAGGTAAGCGCTTAAGGAACATGCCAGAGCCAACCCTAGCAACAGTAAACTGAAATGTTATCGAGTACATGACTACATTTACTGCTCTTCATGGACCCCCCCCCATACTTCTTAGCATGTTTCTGAAAATAAAAAATTTTACAGCCAAAGGAGTTTTGTTTTGTTTTATTGTTTGCCTCTTGTCAATTTATCCTAATAGTTGACACAACAAGCAATCTTAGGATAAAATACTGTCATTACGGGGGACAAACCTCCCTGGCCTTTTCTATTGGGTAATTATTTGGGTGGGCAAAGATATAATAGATAATACACAGGGACTGAATTTCAAAAGGGGCCATTCTGTCTAGGAGGATTAATGATGTGTTTGCCAGCACAGGGGTCTCCATGGTGGGATTATTGGAAGATAGAGAAGGTCTGTCCAAGCTGACAGTCTCAAATTTGCAGACTGAGTTTAACAAGCACTCTGCAGGGCCATCACAACCACCAACTGTCAGAGCCCTAAGAGGAATAAATGATCTGGTGGCTCTCATTTTAATTTGGAGAAACTTCCACAGGGCTTATAGCTAGCTGGCAAATGGAAACTCAGCTGAAAGGCCTTTCCTTGTGCAAAACTAATACTGACCACAAACGAGTCCCACCAGAGTGGACCTGCTTCTAAACAGTAACAATCTAATTAGCTGAAGTAGGGAGTCTGCTTGTAGAATAATCCACAGCACAAATAGTGCCCATTTATACACCAATTTTATTAAGAAATAACCTCATCCCAAATTTAGTAGCATCTCTCTCTGGTTATAACATGTTTCTCCAGCTCCAAAGTTAACCTCCCCGACCCCTCGGACTTTTCCTCCTCTTCGATTCCTTTTGTGGCTTAAGTGGTAGATCACTAGCCAGGAGCAAAAGAGCTCAGGGACAGCACCCAGGCCCTGAGTTCAAGACTCAAAACTGGTGGTGCATGTATGTGTGTACACACACAGACACACAGACACACACAATTGTAAGAAAAAGATTGCAAATTTATGTTTCCTTAGTCCTCCACAATTTAAATAAAAAACAACACTTGAAAATCACTCAGGCTTGAACTCAAGGCCTTGTACTCTTGCTTGACTCACAGCTGTTGCTACACCATCTGAACTACACCTCCAGCTCTAGCTTTTGGGAGATTATTTGGAGAAGAGTCTCAAAGATTTTTATGCCTCAGCTGGCTCTGAAGTAAGGTTATCGGAGCTTAGCTTCCTGAATAACTAGGACTACAGGGGTGAGCCACCAGTATCTGGCAAAGATCCTTTACTTCTTGAAGATAAGCAGAACACCAACAGGAAAAGCAAATTCAAGAGTGGACAGTTCTTTTGAGCCAAAGCCATGGCTGGGAAGCATTGAGCCTAACATTTTTTTAATGTTTGACTAAAACAACTGCGTTTATTAGTGTGAAGGTTCTTTATGGCCTTTCTTAAGAGTCTTATAAAATGGCCTTATCCAAAAAGTATAAGAATTAACACCATATAATTTTATTCATTCTAGGAAGCTCTGTGTTAAAAGGCTAGGATGACTAGAGATGTAGGAGCAGGAAAGGAGTAGGAGGTGGAAAGGCCTGAAGTCTTTCCAGAGCTGAGAAACCACGCAATGACTGTCACTCCATCTCCAACAGGACAGCTATATGTACCTACAGAATCTTACTTAATATGGTTAAGATTGCTGCCAATTCATCAACCCAAGTTCCTCTAACTCCTATGCACATAGCTGCACATTACCAGCCTGCCTGCAGCTAGTCATGGCAATGTAACCATTAGGGAGACAGAAAGACTTTTGTCCAAGCCACAGAGGTTTTCAGGTGGCACTACAGAAAAATTTACCACAAGCTAACTGATGGGACTATATTGCCAAAAAGTGCTTCAGATGAATCTTTAATTCTTTTCTTTTTTTGGGGGGAGCAGGGGGTGGGAGTGTTGGTCTGAGGGCTTTAAACCGAAGCCCTAAGTTTTTTTTGCCCATGGCTAGTGTTCTACCATTTGAGCCACAACTCCAGTTCTGGCTTTATGGTTGTTACTTGGAGATCAGAGTCCCACAGAACTTACCTGCCATTGGCTTTGAACTGCAATCCTCAGATCTCAGCCTCCTGAGTAGGTAGGATTATATGTATAAGCCACTGGTGCCCAGGAATTCCTCTTTTAAAAAGGATCATAGCTCCAGATAAAAGTTTTAGAGGACTAGAGGTGTGGTTCAAGTGTCAAGTAGTAGAGCACTTGCAAATAAGGCCCTGAGTTCAAGGTCCTGAGTACAAGGAAAGGAGGGAGAGAAAGAAAAACCTAAGGCAAGAGAACCATAAATTCAAGGCTTGGGCTACACAGTGAGACCTTGTCTCAAAAATTTCAAGAGAGAGTTAAGTTTGGGATACAGATGATGGTAACTGCCTAATGATGAAGTATCATGAATGAAGAACCCATACTTAAAATGCTTGCAGCCAGGTGGCGGTGGCTCACACTTGCAATCCCAGCTACTTACAAGGCTGAGATCTGAGGATCATGGTTCAAAGCCATCCCAAGAAGCAAAGTCCATGAGACTCTTATCTACATTTATGCACCAAAACAGCCAGAAGTGAAACTGTGGCTTAAGTGGCAGATCACTGGCCAGGAGCAAAAATG